>NC_133771.1:100546493-100865492 GCF_003597395.2 Chelonoidis abingdonii
TTTTTTAGAAATCTAGACCTGTTATGTGTGTTGGTGTAACTTGCATTATTCTTATGTTAAATTTGCATAATCCTAACAAAACATTTACTTTATTCATATCTTTTTTTTATTTATCTCATTGGTCCTGACACCCCCTCTGTAAATTCGAACACCCCCCCCTAATTTCAATTCCTGGGGAAACCACTGCTCTTACCCGTCCTCTGCTGTCTTAGCTGACTCTCTCTGTCACATCTAATCAGAGGGATACGGTCTAATTGGAGGGCTCTGCTGCAAATGTTGCAGAACATTAGGGAAGGGGTGAGTAGGAGCTCAGCAAGTCTGCTTCCTTACTCCATCATGATAGTCAACTCAGCCCAAATTAATCAACCAAGTGAAACCTGGCTGAATTTCAGGCTTGTAATTAAAATCTGAATAGAAGTAAGTTTCACATTAATTTGAATGGTGTTCGCAAAGATTTTGCCTGGTTCTAGATTTTTTGTTTACTGTCTCTACATAAATCTTTGTTTCCTATAAAATAGTATGAATATATCCACATAAAGCACAAGTAAAGTAGGATGCTATTTTTGAACATGAAACCTTTAAGCATCCTACAAGGTGTTTATACAAAGTTGGTTACTTTGACGTGGATTTTCATAGGAACTACTAGTAATATTTTTATGTGAGGACTCAGCAGCTGTATGAATGTACAAGATAATGCAGCCAAATCAATTTGCTGAATGTGCATTTTAATAACGTTAACAAAATAGCTTGTCCTTAAATGTTGTCTTAAAAATGCTTCCAATGTTTTTGTGGGAAAAGCAGTACAAAATCCAAAAAGCAAGAATACAATTAGTTTTTTTTCAAGTTTTGCAGCTAGTGGGAATGATCTTGGAGTTGATTAAGTAATCCCTTCTATTTTTAAAAAAGTTTCACATTGAAGTGTTTTTCAGAGTGTTAGACTAGCTTGGCTGAAATCCAGTGTAAAAAGCACTTTTAGAGAACTATTGTTAACAGAAAAGATCACTTTGGTAAACTAATGGCAATTGTATGCAAATTCTGGAGTTTGCCACAGATTTACTATTTGTGATAAAATTGTGGCAATTTTCTTAACAAGACTGACGGAAGATTGCCAGTAGCAGGAATTGTTAGCCGCAAATGCAGTTTTGTGGTTGCTATCGTCTCAGATTACTGAGAAATTATAGCAGAGTTTGTAACAGTTTTAACCCTGAAAAGAGACACATGTAAAGGAAAGGAGCAAAAACAGTTCACCAACTCTGGGAGATCCAAATTCAACTCAGTAAGCACAAAGGCTGTAGGTGATGGCGGTTGTGATATTACACCCCATATACTGCATAGAAATGTTGTGATATGAATATGGCATAACTAAGATGTTTTATGCAAGATGGGTCATGTGAGGTATCATTGGAAAGGTTATGATTTACTATGATGATCCTATTTGTATGCATGTACCATTTCTGTATCTGAAGTTAGTCAATATTGACTATGTAATATTTACACCTGTGTTTTCACCTGTGGAATGCCCACCAGACAGTATGCAAACAGCCTGGATGGCCATTAGGAAGGACAATAGGACTTTGAAGATACTAATCTCCCACCTTCCTGAGAACTTTCCTGGGATGCTGCTTTGACATTGCAAGATCATGTGATCATGTCACTTGGTACAGGATACCATCTTGAGCTGGTATTTTTCCACTGGAAAGGGGTGGGGGTATCAAACTAGGAAACAAAGGATTTCTGCCATATGCAAATCCTATTAAAGGCTGCTAAGTGAGTTATTCTTGGCTCTTGTCCACTGCCCCCCTGCCCAAGAAGGAAGACTGCTGAAAACACCTGAAGAAACAAAGGAACTAAGCTGCGGGGGGGTGGGGGTGGGGCGGGAGGCAGGGGCTGAGCCCAGGCAAGAATAGGGTGACCAGATGTCCTGATTTTATAGGGATGGTCCCGATATTTGAGACTTTTTCTTATATAGGTGCCAATTACCCCCTCACCCTGTCCCGATTTTTCACACTTCTATCTGGTCACCCTATGCGAGAAAGGGCAGCCTGTGAAGGGTATACCTGGAGATTTAAACTGCAAGCAGTGCAGTTTACCTTCAAGAGCTCTGCAACCTGCATAAAACAAAATTTAGGGTGAGAAATTACTACTTGTACTCAGTTTCTTTAATGTATTAAGCCTGTTTGAGTGATTGTTTTATTTGCTCAGTAATCTGCTTTAATCTGTTAGCTATCCCTTACAATCCCATAAATTTTCCTTTTTTTAGTTAATAAATTCGTTTTTGTTTACTCTATAACCAGTTTGTGCAATTCATAACGGGAGAGGGACAAAAAGCTGTGCATGTCTCCCCCCCCGCCCCCCCCCATTGAGGAAGGGGGCAAATTGTATGAGCTTATGCAGTATAGAGCTCTGTACTTTGCAAGACAATAGAATTTTGGGTTTACACTCAAAGGGTGTGTGCATCAGAGTGCTGGGCAACTCCCCAAGCTGAGTCTTCTGACACACAGAGCTAATTGCAGACTCTGTGAGATTCTACAGCTGGGTGCATCCCTATGTACGTGTGTGTGTGTGTGCATGCGTGCGCTCAACAGGACAGGGTGAGGGAACCCAGGTGGGGGGAATGGGCAGGCTCAGTGGGACCCCAGCACATCAGGTGGCACCCCAGAAGTGGTGTCCAACCCATCACAATGGTAGTTTTAAATTATTTCATAGAATCATAAGGTTGAAAGGGATCTCAAGAGGTCATCTAGTCCAACCCCCTGTTCAAAGCAGGACCAATCCCCAGATTTTTACCCCAGTTCCCCAAATGGCCCCCTCAAGGGCTGAACTCACAACCCTGGGTTTAGCAGGCCAATGCTCAAACCACTGAGCTATCCCCATTCATTTTATTTTGAAATCTTACCCTTGGACTCTACTGTCCTTCCTTATGGTGGAGCAAAAATGATGCTTGGGAATTAGAAAGAATACAATTGGTGATTTGTGAATTACACTTTTAATTCAAAAGGGTTTCCTGGTACATTTTAGAGTCCTGATCCTCCACTGAGGTCTGCTATTGAAGTCAGTAAAACTCCATGCTGGTTCAAGTATCCAGAGTCAGAATGAATGTAAATACCTCCACTCCAGCTCACCCCAGTTAAATTTTAACACTGAACTCTCCAAGATGTTAATGACAGAGCCCTTAGAGAACTACTATGGAACAGAAACAGACCATGTTCAGCAACATTTACTTCTATAGTTTCACGAAAACACAGACAAACAATCCTATAGGATTCTAATTCTGCTTTGAGTCTTCATTGTACATCATGAGTAAGATTTAATGACTATCGGAGTTGACTGAGCACAATGAATGTAAATCTAATAGAGAACTGAAATAATTGGTTTACTGAGGAATAGAAGCCAATTTTCTTTTTTAGTATTGAAAGTTGAACGTTTAGCCTCACTATTGTTTGATAGTACTATTTACCTCTGCAAATGATATCTATGAAATTCCTTAGGTAAGGATTAGGTTTTCCTCTGTAGATTCTTATGTTTTATTTATTTTTTTCTTTCACCTGTGGCCAACACTAATTCTTACCATAGTTTTTAAACATTTAAGTTAATTCAACTTTTTAACATCAATGAGTCTTCCACTGTGACAGACAGAATTTGCAGTTTTTACCTGCATACTGCACTGCTCCTTGTTCATGAAGACTACTTCATCAAGCCTAATGGTTCTTGAAACACCAATAAATTAAAGATGCAGAACGTCCACAGTTCTTTAGTTAAAAGATTTTGAAGACTTCTCAAATCAACGGTCAGGCATATCATTATGATGCTTAAGAGTTGAGAACTGGTTCTTGATTAGAGATGGGTGAATCTGCATCTTCAAAGGTTAATGACATTTTGCACATCAAAATTCAGATGTTTTCTTAGAACTTCATATGCATTTGTTTAGATCCAATTCCTGGAAAGCAAACATTCATAACTTTATGTATGTGAATACTCCCATGGAGTTATGCCTAATTGCTGGCTGGATCAGCAGCCTTTTGTCTCTTAAGTCTCAGAGGTGGAAGAATTGCAGTACATAGAAATGAAGAACAAAGGGGAGAAAGCAACAGAGTCTGTGGCACCTTATAGACTAACAGACATTGGAGCATAAACTTTCGGGGGTGAATACCCACTTCTTCAGACGCATGTGACAGGGAAGAAAGGGAAAAGGGGAGAAAGTTATTCAAACTCTTGGCTCTTGATTCAGGTTCATTTCAAGAACATTACCTTCATTTATGCCTTACCTGTTTGAAATTTAGAGAGACAAGGTAGGTGAGGTAATATCTTTTATTAGCCCAATTTCTGTTGGCAAGAGAGACAAGCTTTTGAGCCACACAAAGCTCTTCTTCAGGTCTGGGAAACTAAAGTTAGGTCTACGCTTGAAACACTCCATTGGTATAATTGTGCCACTGTAACCCTTAAGTGAAGGACACTCCTATGCCAATGGTGAGCTTCTCCCATCAGCATAGTTAATCCACCCCCCTGAGCGGCAGTAGCTATGTTGACAGGAGAAGCTCTTCTGTTGACCTAGCGCTGTCCATGTGGCGGGTTATGTTGGTATAACAATGTTGCCCAGAGGTGTGGATTTTTCACACTCATTAGTGACATAGTTATACTGATATAAGTCTGCAGTGTTAGATCTGGCCTAACACAAAAGCTATGTCTACACTGCACACCCCAACTGACAAAACACACCCTGATCAAGAAAAGTTTTACTGAAGTAAATCGCCAGGGTGGGCAGCACTTTGGTCGGCGGGAGATGCTCTCCTGCCAGCTACTGCCTTTTCTTGGGGGTGGTTTTATTTGGTCCACAGAAGAGCTGTCTCCTGCTGACAAAGAGTGGCTACACTGAGTACCTTACAGCGTCAGCTTACAGCTGTAAGGTGCACAGGCCACCGCCAATACCAGGAGTGAGCCGATGTGGCTCCACGCACCCACGGGGGGGAGGGGGAAACCCTTACAACCCCCCTACCAAACCATATCCCCTGAGTCCTGAACTTACCAATCTGGATCCCACCACGTGAGGGTCACCCTGTCCCCATTACCCGGCCCGCTTACTCATACCCACGACTGTGTGTAGCCCACTCTATGAGCGATGTACCCTCACTGCCCCCCTACTATATCTTGACCCCAACCACCGTACACCCCGCATTGGGGACATTACAGGCTGTGTGTACTATATGCTGAACCGTAACCAGTTGCCAGCGTCCCCCCATGCTCTGTATGTTTCCCCCGATGACCAACGACTGACACATCAAACTCTTTGTATCACCTTTCTTTAATATTTTCTAATAAACTACGCAAGTGATCACTTTATAGCTGATCTCTCAGTCCTCATACTCCTAAGGAAACCGTCACAACACTTTCAAAAGATGAAACTGGGGGTTTAACTCATAACTTTGCTAAACACTAATTATCACAGACTGAGTAGCCACTGGCTTTATGGTTTATTACAACAATCTGTAACCCACTATCAACTCCCCAAATGCTTCCCATCCACCTTTCCTCCCTGTGACTGGAGGGGTGATAAGGGGCCACTTCACCTTGAATAGTCCCTTGTCATATGTGTTAACTAGTTATGCTAAGTAATCTGTTCAAACCTTGTATTTAGCAGTGAAACTTTGTGTTAGAATTTGTCTACACTGGCTTGTGTAGTCACAGTGCTCTAAAAAACCCACCCCCCTGAGGAGAATAGCTCCCAGCACTGGTGCACTGTCTACACTGGCACTTTACAGTGCTGAAACTTGCAGCACTCAGGGGGGTGTTTTTTCAAATCCCTGAGTGAGAAAGTTGCAGTGCTGTAAAGTGCCAGTGTAGACAAGCCCTTGGTTTCCCAGCGCTTAAGAAGAACTTTGTGTACACTCAAAAGCTTGTCCCTCTCCCCAGTAGAAGTCAGCCCAATGTACCTCACCCATCTTCTCTCTCTAATATCCTGGGACCAACATGGCTACAACAACATTGCATACAACTGTCTGATTATTGTCATACTGACTGCTTTGCTGGTTTTTCCACACTCAAGAGAGCCAATATTCTGGTCAAAGATTCTAGATTTTTTTTATGCCTTGTCTTTTTGTCATTTATTGCTTTTTTACAGAGCAAAATGTGCAGTACATTCCTGCCATCGTGTGTTACTTCATACTAATGCTACTGGGTTTTAACCCATTGGGCTATTATGTTTCAAAAAGGGAGAAACATCCACACAACAAATAAATGCTTTCAGTCAGAATGAATACATTCGTTCCTCACTCCTGCCCCCAAAATGGGTAGGCAGAGAGGAAAATATAGGCAGAATCAGTAGAGGATATACTTCAGGGTCTTACGAGCCCCACTGACATTACTACTACTAGGTTTTGGGGAATAGATCATCTGAGCACCTTACGCTAGACAGGCAACAACAATGACGTTTTCTATCTTCCCCCAGTTATGGGTCTGGCCAGAGACTGCTTTAACTTATGTCAGCTGGAATGGTGTCCAGGGGCCATTCCACTGGCTGATGCTCACCAGATCAGAGTCTGTTCGGTTGCCCATTGCACATCTTCCCCCAGGCATCCTCAGACATAAGGATGGGATGGGAAAACACAGGTGACATGGAGGCAGTGTGGTGTAGTGGCTTGAGCACTGGACTGCACTAGAGAGGTATGGAATTTGTTTTCCTGATTTTGCCACAGATATTCTGAGTGGCTTTTGGTGAAGGGACTTGATCTTCCCGGGCTTCTTTCCCTTCACAACCCCTTGTCTATTTAAACTGAAAACTCTTCAGGACAGGCACTGTGTCTTACTATGTGTGTATGTAACCTACTGGTCAGTATATCATAGGCCTCCCCCAAACAGCAGCCATCAGACTTTTACAGTACCTTAATGAGGCTGTGGGCCTGATTTCAGATGGCACCTGTAGGTTTTTCTGTAACACAGATAAGTAATATGTGACTTGCTCCAGGAAATAAACAGATTGAAATAGTGGGGCATATTCCCCCTGTACACCTAAGAGCTCCCAGAGAGATTGTGTCTTGGACTCTGGCTCTGCACAATTTCTGGTATTGCCTATCAGACCTGATCCAATGCCCATTGATAGTCATTACACTGACTTCAGTGATACTGGCACAAGCCTTCCAGGCACAACTGAGCCCTGAAGATGTAGTACACAAGTTAAAGGCCTATAAGGCCTGGTCTACACTACATGTTTAAACCAAATTTAGCAGATTTAAACCGATTTAACCCTGCACCCGTCCACACAACGAGGCCCTTAATATCGATATAAAGGGCTCTTTAAACCGGTTTCTGTATTCCTCCCCAACGAGAGGGGTAGTGCTGAAATTGGTATTGCCATGTTGGATTAGGGTTAGTGTGGCCGCAAATCGACGGTATTGACCTCCAGGTGGTATCCCACAGTGCACCATTGTGACCGCTCTGGAAAGCAAGCTGAACTCAGATGCACTGGCCAGGTAGACGGAAAAGCCCCGTGAACTTTTGAATTGCATTTCCTGTTTGCCCAGCGTGGAGCTCTGATCAGCACGGGTGGTGATGCAGTCCCAAATCCAAAAAGGGCTCCAGCATGGACTGTACGGGAGATACTAGATCTGATCCCTAGGGGTAGACAAATCTGTTCTATCTGAGCTCTGTTACAGAAGATGAAATGCCAAAGCATTTGAAAAAAATCTCCAGGCTATGATACAGAGTCCACAGTACAGTGCTGTGTGACAAGCGTAACGGAAAGCCAAAGAATCAAATGGACGGTCAGGGAGGGAGGGAAGGGGGACTGAGGAGTTCAGCTATCTCACAGTCCACAGCAGTCTCCGAAAAGTATTTGCATTCTTGGCTGAGCTCCCAATGCCTGTAGGTTCAAACACATTGTCCAGCGTGGTTCAGGGTATAGCTCGTCAATGTACCTCCCCCCGACAAGAAAGAAAGGGAAAAAAATCGTTTCTTGACTTTTTTTAATGTCACCCTATGTCTACTGAATGCTGCTGGTAGATGCGATGCTGTGGCAGAAAGGGAAAAAAAATCGTTTTCCTTGAAACTTTTTTTTTTTCAAATGTTCACCCTGTAATGTCCTACTGTCCATGCTGCCTGGTGGAAACGCTGAGTTGGCTGTCGGGCATAGAACTTGGGAAAGAGCAATCCTCTCCCCCTCCCCTCCCCAGTGGCAAGACGGTACACGTACAAAAAAGACCTGATAAGCCCATCTCCCCCTCATAACCATGAGTACGGCTCCTGGCTTCCTCTAGTGTGAGGTCCCCCCGGCCGGAAAGGCCCGCGCCTGGGTAAAAAATAGGGAAATGAACCTTCTTTGGTTCATTTCCACCAGAGTAGGTACAAAACAAAAACGGCCCCTTTTGTAAACCGTCCCCCCCCCTTTTCAATCCATAAGCAATTGGAAAAAATAAGGGCCGTCTGAGCTTTCCAATCAGACACCCCTCCCCTTTTCACATGTCCTTAAAGAAAAAAGATTTCCTGTATCAAACTTTTGGCCTGGAACTATCAATAGCAAAGTGGATGAAAGGCTTGCCCTCTCACCCCTCACCGTTTAATGTACCTTGCTGGAGCTATCATAAGAGCTGGCAGGCTGCTTCCCGGCCCCTTCCAATCTCACTAAAAACTCAGTGTGCCAAATATTCCTAAGCATTCTTTATTACTCGTCATCACAACATAGGGGGAAACAGTTTTTTGCAACGGTAGCCCCAGGAGGGTTTTTTTGGGGGGGAAAGGGAAAAAGGGACCCCGCAACGGGTGGGGGTTTTTTTTGGTTTTTTGGCAGTTTTGGGCCACCCCCTAGAATGGCCAATGGCAGCGCTTTCCATCAATTTTTTCTGCGGAAAAAAATTCCTGGAAAACACCATGGATAAAACGGCTTGTGGCTCTTCTGGTTTTCTGTTTCACCTGGCTCCTAGTACATTTTGCCACGCATATTTCTAGGCCAGGTACTGACTCTATTTTTAGATAAAAAACATAAAGGAGGGGAATGACGCTGGGGAGTCATTCCCATTTTTTGTCTTTTGCCGCCCCCGCCCAACCTCAGCAAGGGCCAAAAGCCAGGGAAGCCCAACCCATTGACAGCCCAGGCAGACAGTAGCAGAATGACTGAATTACCATCATGCTCATCGTTCAATTTAGCAATGGCAATGGCAGTAACGGTAAAACAAGAATGACTGATAACCGTTCTTTCTGCCTACCTTGCAAAGGCAAAGACTGATAACTGTCTCTGCTACCTTGCAAAGGCAAAAGAATGCTGCTGTGTAGCACTGCAGTACCACCTCTGTCAGTGGCATCCAGTATACATAGGGTGACAGTGACAAAAGGCAAAACAGGCTCCATGGTTGCCATGCTATGGTGTCTGCCAGGGCAATCCAGGGAAAAAGGGTGTGAAATGATTGTCTTCTGTTGCTTTCATGGAGGAAGGAATGAGTGATGACATTTACCCAGAATCACCTGTGACACTGTTTTTGCACCATCATGCATTGGGATCTCAACACAGAATTCCAATGGATGGGGGAGACTGTGGGAGAGCTACCCACAGTGCAACACTCCAGAAATTGATGCTAGCCTTGGTACATGGATGCACACCACTGAATTATTGTGCTTTGTGTGGCTGCATGCACTTGACTTTATCATAGAATCATTTGGGTTGGAAGGGACCTCAAGAGATCATCTAATCCAACCCCCTGCTCAAAGCAGGACCAATCCCCAAATAGCCCCCTCAAGGATTGAACTCACAACCCTGGGTTTAGCAAGCCAATGCTCAAACCACTGAGCTATCCCTTGCCCCCCATAAAATCTGTTTTACAAAACAGGTTTATGTAAAATCGGAATAATCCTGTAGTGTAGACATACCCTAAGTTACAAAGCTAAATATACCAACCACTGACCAGCTCAAATGAAATTTTCCTTGGAAAGCTGTTGAAATGGGAATTGCTTCTGTCTTTAATTATGAGGCACTGTTGTCTAATGGTTAGAGTTGGTAACTAAGGCAAGACTCCTGACTACTGTTTTGGCTTTGACAGGCTCGCAAGTCACTTAATTTCTGTTTATCCGTATGGGAAATGTGTTACAATCTACCTCACAGGGAGTGCTTTACAGGCATTAATTAATTAAGCCTCAGCATGTCTTAATAGCCTTGGGTGAAAAACACTATATAAAAGTTATTACTACCTGTCATGTGAATAAATAGAGGATCTGAGCTCTAAAATTACTTTTAAAAATATATTTTAATGTATTGGAGTTCAAAAAATAAACCAAGTTTGACCATGCATAATAAACTGTGTTTGAATATTAGACAGACTTACTTTTTTTGCAGATTTGTTTTAAAAATATATTTGCTGTCAAGTTAGGACTTGGTGTGCCAAGTTACACCCAGGAAACGCTTTTTACAGCCAAGTTACTGACACCTCAAACAGAGTGTACAATATAGAAACTGACAGAACCTTAAGCATAATGGTGCCAGCTAGGTCTCTTATAATGCTACCCTTATAATCTCCAGTCCTCCTCTGCTAGTTTCAGTTTGAAGCTTCATGAAAGATGGGTTAGAAGGTGAATTTTAAACTTAATTTTGGATGTAGTTATTGAATAGGACAGTAGAGCTCTTAAACACACTGTTGGAAAACACTGCAGAAAGACAAATATTTCATTTGGACTAACAGGAGATATAAATCGCCCACAAAATGCCTGTCAGCAAATTTAGTTAACATATTAATTGTCTGAGGAGTGGATTGATAGAATATTCCATTTAAAGACATTGATATGGAAAAACATATAGTGGTCTTGTACTGTGAATTTTATTAGATTCCTATAACTCCTGATTACTTTATTTTATTTTAGATGAATCACAGAAAGGCATGATCCTAGTACTAAAATTTATTCAGTATTTGTAAAGGAATAATTTATCTGTAATATTTGTTAGCACAGTTCTAATATCTCTTGTTATGGTTCACTGGCTGAACTATAAATTTTCATTTTTGGGTTGACCCAAAGCATTGTTTTTTTTCAAATTATTTGTCAAACCAAAAAAATAACTTTAGGTCAAATGAAATGTTTCATCCAACCCAAAATGAAACATTCCATTTATTGAGGGTTTTTTAATCATTTAAATAAGTGATGTAAATCTCAAAAGAAAGTTGTTTCAAATTAAAAAAAAGGAACATTGTTTTGGTAAAATAAATAAGTCAAATTCATTTGAAAAAATTCACTCCTCTCTAGTGTCATAGAAGTGTAGGGCTGGAAGGGACTTTGAGAGGCCATAGTGCAGGGGGCTGGACTCTGAGGCAGGCCCAAGTAAATCTACTTCACCCCTGACCAGGTATTTGTCCAACCTGTTCTTTAAAACCTACAATGATGGGCTTTCCGCAGCCTCACTTGGAAGTCTATTCCAGAGCTTCACTATCTTTATAGTTTTTCTTAATATCTAACCTGAATCTTCTCTGCTGCAGCTTAAGCACATTACTACTGGTCCTACTTTCAGTAGACATAGAGAACAATTGATTGCTGTCATCTTTATAACAATCCTTAACATGTTTGAAGATTAACATGTCCTCTCCCACCCACAGACCTTGCGGTACAGTCCTCTTTTCTCAAGACTAAACATGCCCAGTTTTTTTTAATCTTCATAGGTCACTTTGGTGCTATATTTTGGTGTTTCTCCAGTTTGTCCACATCTTTCCCAAAGTATGGTGCCCAGAACTGGACACAGAACTCCATAGACGCAGAGCCAGATAATTACCTCCTGTGTCTTGCATATGACTCTCCTGTCAATACACCCCAGAATATTAGCTTTTATAGCAACAATATCATATTGACTCCTATTCAGGTTGTAATCCACCATAACCCCCCAAATCCCTTTCTACAGTACTACCTCCTAGGCCAGTTTATTCCCCATTTTGTAGTTGTGTAAGTGGTTTTTTTCCCCTTATTAAATGAAATACTTTGCATTTGTCTTTACTGAATTTCATCTTGTTGATTTCTGACCAATTCGCCAATTTGTCAAGGTCATTTTGAATTCTAATCCTGTCCTCCAAAGTGCTTGCAATCCCCTGCCCCCAGCTAGGTGTCATCAACAACTTTTATATGCATACTCTCCACTCCATTATGTAAGTCACTAATGAAACTATTGAATAGTACTGGATGCAGGATAGACCTCTGGGGGACCCCACTAGGTAAGTACTGTATGTTTGATAGTGAACCAAGGGTGGCAGAACTGGGTGAAGAGTGGCTAGCACCCCCACAATGGAAATATTGGTGGATCTGTTTCCACGTACCCTGTATTTTCTGCCCCTACAAAACCTTGTTGAGGTGAGAGCCAAATGACACCTGGCTATGTCCTGCCCCTGTTCGTGTGTGTGGGGGTGGGGTGGGGGGGAGTAGCGGAGGTGGCTGTGTTGGCTTGTGTATTCATAACAAGACTGCACAGTTCTGGACTCCTAGAAGTAAGGCTTTATTAGAACTAAAACAGAGTTCCATGAGGCAAAGGAGAGCCACATGCACCTAGCTGTGTATCTGGTGAAGCTAGACTGCCTCCAGCCACTTCTTCCTAGCATGTTCTCTGTTTGTAAAGGCACAGTACATACTTCTAACAGAGGCAATGAGAGTGGGACTTAGCAGCAGGGGACCTGGGCCTTTGGCACATGAGATAGGCTGGCTGCCAGGTAGCAGGTATGACTCGCCAGCCCCACCTGGTCCTGCCTTCCATACACTGGATAGTAGCAGGTGCATGTGCACTAGCTGTCATGGTGAGGTGGGGGATGGGACAAAGCACCAACACCTAGGAAGGGGAAAAGGGGATGCACAGGGTGTCAGCTACTGAGGAGAGGTTGGGGAGCACAGGACACCAGACTCAATAGCCTCGCTCTCCCTCCTATCCCTCCATGACCCCCCGCTCCCCCATTCACAGGGAGCTTCTGCATCCCACCTGTCCCGGCCTCTCTCCCTTGCCAGAAAATGATTGATAACTACTCTTTGAGTACAGTCTTGACCCTGCCAGCAGGTAGGGGATCTTGGGGGACAACTACTGCACTGGTGGGGTGCAAAATAAACTTTATTAAGAAAATGCAAAAACAGGGAAAATTCAGTAGTGAGGGGTATGGGGTTTGTTAAGGTAGACAATTGGGGAGGGGTTTCTTCTAGTAAATAGTATAGGGGGTTTCAATAGTGGAGTACRATACAGTGGCAAAGCAAGGACCTTCTCCGAGGCCTGATCAGAAAATGTCCGGCTTTAAAGGCAAACTCAGGCAGTTTCCCACCAGTACTTTTGATTGGCTCCTCTTGATACAGGGGAAGAGAGAAGACAGGGAAAAGCTGCAGGTGAGCATAGGCATGCCTGGGCATGTTCTGAGCCACAGGTATGACTCATATGCTTAATTAGTTGGCCACTTTAGGTCTTGCATTTCTGGGCAGCGCCCCCCACACCGAGCCCGGGTCTGAACAAAGGAGCCAAACAAAGAAGCAAGAAGCCCCCTCCCTAGGCAGAGCAGTGGCTCCAGTTAGTCTGTACAAGCCATTTCTATGAATAGGGCTGTGACTTTAGTTAGCACAATGGCCGGGAGGGGCGGCCACACAGGACAAACAGAAAGGAGAGGAGAAAAAGGAATGTAGCAGAGGGACAGCTGTAACAGACAGGTCTTTCAACCAGTTTTGTTAACCACCTTATAGTAACTTCATGTAGACCACATTTCTCTAGCTTGCTTATGAGAATGTCATGTGGGGACCATGTCAAAAGCCTTGCTAAAATCAAAATATATCATGTCTACTTCTTCCTCTTCTCTCCACTAGGTCTGTAACTGTTAAAGAGGGAAATTAAGTTAGTTTAGCATGATTTGTTCTTGACCAGTCCACGCTGACTATTGCTTATAATCCTATTATCCTCTAGTTCAGTGGTGGGCAACCTGCAGCCCATGCCGCTTCCTGCAGCTCCCATTGTCTGGGAACAGCGAACCGTGGCTAGTGGGGGCTAGGGGGTGGGGGCATGCTTGCAGACGGTCAGCATCAGCAAAATGTCTTGTGGTCTGCAATCAGATTACCCTTACTGGCTGCATGTGGCCCACAGGCCGCATGTTGCCCACCACTGCTCTAGTTGCTTATTGGAACAAATGATTAAACACCGAATTTGAATCTTTCCAGGTATCAAAGTTAGGCTGACTGATCTATAATTTCCTGGGTCCTCTTTATGTTAGAAAGGGAATATAGGTATTCTGTTTGCCCTGCTTCAGTCTTCTGGGACCTCATCCGTCCTCCATGAGTTCTCAAGAGTGGTTTCAGCTGATTACTTAAGTACCTTAGGGTGCATTTCATCAGAGCCTATGGACTTTAATATATCTAACTTATCTAAACAGTCTTTATCCTGTTCTGTCTCTATTTTGGTTGCAGTTCCTTCACCCTTGTTAGTGTTGTGTTATGTTGTGTATGGTCACAATTTACCTTCTTAGTTAAGACTAGAGTTGTCGATTAATCGCAGTAATTCACACGATTAACTCAAAAAATTAATCATAGTTTAAAAATGGCTTGTACTGGGACCAGTGCTGTTCAACATGTTCATAAATTATCTGCAAAAAGGGGTAAACAGTGAGGTGGCAAAGTTTGCAGAAAATACAAAATTACTCAAGATAGTTAAGTCCAAAGCAGACTGAGAAGAGTTACAAAGGGATCTCAAAAAGCTGGGTGACGTGGCAACAAAATGGTAGACGAAATTCAGGTAAAAACTGGAAATCCTGTCTGTCAGAGTGGAAGCTACAGTGAGACGTTAGTGAAGACAGCTTGTAGGAGATTGCAATGATTTTAATATATTGTAATTCATGAAAATGTAATTATGTAGTTCATAATTTAATCATTATTAAAATAGTAAAGATACCAATGATAGACACATTCAATAACTAAAATACGAAAGAAGTGTATAAATATGCTGAAAATAGCCTCCTGCCAAAATTGGCAGAATACCCCTCCTCTTCCCCCCCTCCCCAACACATCCCTCTTCAAAAGCACCCACCGGCGAAAACAAAAGTCAGTGCCTATGAAGGGAGACTTCCTTTTTTTAGACTATAGGGTCACTTCTAGGGTACAGTGAGTACTGCAGGGTCTGTTTACAGGAGTGGTGGTGAACCCTTTCCTGCTCGTTTATTTGGAAGCAAGGACTCCACCAAAGGCTAGGGAATATGTAGCAATTGCGTGCTAAATGCTCTGAGGTGTTCTCTTTGACGAGGTACTTGCTGTCTAGCTGCCTTTTGCAAATGGAAGGCTGTTTTTCTTCTAATGCTCCCTCTTGGAGGCAGGTCAGGCTACTTCTTGGCCTATGGATGACCCTGTTGACTGAAGGAGTATCTTGGCCACTTGAAGAAAGAAGGAGGAGGTGCTGCGATTTAGGATGGAGTAGGGCTCAAGACACTGCCATCTCCCAAAAGAAGTGGAGAAAGGTGTGACCAAGGGAAAGCCCCCTCTGAGGGGAGGCAGGGAGAAAGCTAGAGCTGCACAAACTGTTGTAGCAGCTGTGCTGAGCGAATTCCTATGTGTAAGGGGACTGTTGCCCCCTTACTAACATTCAGAGGGGGTGTTCTGGTTGGATAGCAACCTGCACTAAAAGATTAGGGAGAGGCCAATGTTCCAGGTCAGCCTCAGCCTCTGAGCCTGATTGACAGGATAGGCAGGCTAATCAGGGAGTAAGGAGGCCAGGGGGGTCCCATCCTCCATGTGAGTTGGAATTGCCTGGGTCAGACAGAGTGGGGCTGAGCTAAGGAGAAAGCAGGGACCCAAGCTGAGCTGGGGAGCAGAGCTGAAAAGCAGCCACAGAGCCAGAAACATGGCCCAGGAAGAACAGATCCTGTGCTGGGAGCAGAGCTGCAGCCACAAACCCAGGTGTGATGAGCAACTGGGGCCAGCCAAGGGGGGACCTTGGGCAAAGGGCTCAGTGCAGAAAGATACCGCTAGCTAAGGGTCCTTTCAGGCCAAAATGGGAGGAGGATCTTAACCTGATGGGGGGCTGACGCTGGGAAGAAGGGTCCCACCACCCAAAACCCGGATTTGCGTGGCCACCACCATTGCAATTGTCCAACCTGCAGCATCCCTGCAGCACAGTCAGGGCCTGAGAAGGAGGCCTGGGACCTACAGGGAACAGACTGTGAAGTGCCCTGATGTTCAGAGACACTGTTTGTCATGTTCCCTGCCACAGAGCAGGGTTATGTGTTTTCCTTTAACCCTTCCCATTTTTCCTTATTCTTTTTTTAAATTAATAGTTAATTAAACAACTTGTATTTGCTTTAAATTGTATGAAATGATCAGTGGGTCAGGGAGGTGCCCAGTGCAGAGAGAGTACCCCAGAGTGGGGACACCCTAGCCCCTGTCCCAGGTGACCACAGCAGGGTTGGGGGTTGAGCCTCCTCGGAATCCTAGGCCCAGCCTTGTTGGGGTTACGAGGACTCTGCCGGACAGTAGAGTAGAAGGGGAGTCCTCGAGGGCAGGGAGGCCTCTAGGTAAAGGAAGTGGGAGTGAGGACTCAGATCCTTTCGCTAGCCCACTTCACTGAGGTAGTGCAGAAGCCAGGAAAGTTCCCCACAATAGCAGGACCATTCCCCATCTTACATATGCTCTGGCAATCCCTCGCTGTCAGAATGCCTTTGTGGGGAAAGGTGGCTTGTAATGTGGCTGTAGTGCTAGGTTTGCTATTTACAATAATACCCACTCTTGAATTACTACGTCTATTTTGTGTTATGTTTTTGGCCCTATGGTTGAATTTTAAATGAACTTTATTTTCTTTTAAGCTTTAAAACTTGTCAGGACTGAAGTCGAAGTGAGGAGCACTGTGCTAATCACATGCCAAATGCTTCAGAAGCAAATTCCGCATTGCATCAGAGACACTCCCAGGCAGTGTCTTGCGAGCACATCTTTGAAGTTTTTTTGCTGCAGGATGGCTACCTTTAAATCTGCTAATATCAGATATTAGGAATGGCAATATACAAAAAACCTGTAGGAGAACACTTCAACCTCCCTGGACACACAATAGCAAAAAAACTTCAAGACCAGACTCCAAAGAGAAACTGCTGAACTTCAGTTCATTTGCAAATTTGACACCATCAGCTCAGGATTAAACAAAGACTGTGAATGGCTAGCCAGCTACAAAAGCAGTTTCTCCTCCCTAGGTGTCCACACCTCAACTGCTGGAAGAGGGCCTCATCCTCCCTGATTGAACTAACCTCATTATCTCTAGACTGATTCTTGCCTGCATATTTATACCTGCCTGTGGAAATTTCCACCACATGCGTCTGATGAAGTGGGTATTTACCCATGAAAGCTTATGCTCCAATACTTCTGCTAGTCTATAAGGTGCCACAGGACTCTTTGTCGCTTCTATTAAGAAGTGGGTCCACATTATGGAAATACTTGCTCAAAGCTGCCATTTATCACACAGGTGCAAAGACTAGCCCACTATATGCATATTAAAGTTATCAAAAATATACTGCAGATGTTCTTTAGGTCTCCTACTTCTCTTCCAACTCTTTGGGCCTGACTCCAAAGAAATCAGTGGGTTTTGGATCAGGCTCAAAAAGTCTGGTTGATATAAGGCTGAGCACAATGGTGGCATGCCGTAAATTATGTAAATGTGCAACGTGGGTGAGATAATGCTGCAATGAAAAGTTTAATATTTTCCTGATGATAGCTGAATGTGTAGACTTAATATTGCAATAACATAAGATTTTTTGCATTAATTTTCTTTTTTTTAAATGATGGGAAGAAAAGCCTTTGTTGCCACCCAAAAGAGTTTCGTAATTAGTTTGCACAACTTCTCTCACACTGATGATAATTAAAATTATTAGCTACAACAAATAGTTGTGAAAAAAATTGCATAATTCCATAAGGCTGTAGGAAATGGACATCTTTAAAAGTGAAGGTCCCAATCCTGCAAACGCTTAAGCATATGCTTAACTTCCTTCATCTAAGAAATTTCACTGAGGTCAGTGGGAGTTTGACTGTCCATGTGCAAAACACATTTTCAATTGGATGCACATTTATCATTCAAAATACTTTTCAAGCTGACAGTGACTGTCCCTCCATGAAATAGTTATATGTAAAGTTAGAAAACTTAAATCTGCTGTTTTCTGAGATCTGTCTGCAAAAAAGTCAAATACTTCTGGGAAGTTTTTTTTAATAAAGAAATGAAAATAGGAGGGTTGTAAATGAGTCTTGCAACCTTAGCTCTATTTGCCATGGTTCGGATATTAAAATGAACCATGAACTTTAATTGAAACCACATCCAAATTTCAGTTCTTCTGAATTACAGATGACTTGTAGCTATATGCATGCGGTTGAAAAGTTGTCTTGATGGATTATTCAAATGGATGATGGTTTTTTTTCTTTACTATACACCAAAATGAACAGTTCAGATAGTCAATGTCCAATCCTTTTTGGTACTTTTATTGTTCTGGATTGAAATGGAAAAGCGATAGCACACAGGTGTTCTAAAACTGTATTAGATATTTATGATCTTCATGTTTGTAGTAATCTGTCATTTGCAGGCTGTTTGAAGACCGGTCAGGGAGTTACATGAGACAGTGCAGTTAAGCTTACAATATTTTGCACTTCCAAAAAGTGAATTCAGCGCAACCAAATGTGAACAGAGTAAATGTATAATATTAAAATAGGCCAAAAAGGTTAAGGAAAAATCACTCACACTTTGGCTAACTGACTGATATTTTGGCAACTTGCACAAAGCTGAAGATATCCATCTGATATGCATAAAATGGAGCAGATTGTAATTGATCTTCTTTAATATGAATGGATGTCCTGCAGGGGCTGCTACTCCCAGCCTACAGTTGTAAAATTGCATCGATCTCTGACATCCTTTAGTTGCATGGCTTAAGATCATGATATATTCTTTGGAAATAAATAATGGCTCATCCATATACTGTTTCAGGGACTGATGGGAGTTACATCTATGTATGTGTAAAGTAGCTTGCAGAGACTTGACATTATATCATTGGATAGCTTTGCCTTACTGCATGTTTTTTAAATTGGTTGATGCTGATTCTGGTCATTGAGCTATGATACTGTGAGTAAGAGATTTATTATAATAGTACAGAAATTAATCAACCGAGAAAGTTTTATTTTTATTTTTGGCAGGGAGCTTGTTACAGTAAAATATATACTCAAAAATAGAGAGAAAATAGGCCAGGGCTATGATTAAAAAATGAGAAAAAGGCAATGTTTTCAAACACATTAAAGCATTTGACAAGAAAAATAGAAAATGCATATGGACTAGTCTCCAATAATTAAACTAAAACTAGTAAACAGGTAAGGTGTGATTTTTATTTATTTTTTAAAAGTTGTGTAGCTTGCATCACCTCAAACATTGTGCTGTCTAAGGCCCCAAACCTGCAAAGAGAACTTGATGGATGGATCCCAGTGCTTGCATGGAATCCTGCTGACTTCAGCAGGGCTGCATGTGGGCACAAGGGGTTGCTTATGTCGTTCTTTTTCCAGGATAGGGACCTTACATTTCTAGTGGCAGAGACTGGTTTAACTTGGATGCTGAAAGTGAAGCCCCTAAATGCATATTTAGATGCCTATGTATGAAATGAGTAAGTACCCCTATATATTTCCAGTTTTCATCTAGGAATAAAGTTTGAGTGTACGTATCAGTAGTGATTTAGCAAAAATACATCATAGGGATGTTGTAATTAACTCTAAAACAAGCAGCATAAACCTAGAAAGTCTAGTTATTAGACTTGGGGGAGGGGAAATACAAACATGTTAATGTATGAAAATGCAGTTAGAGCAACCAAATAACTCTAATTCTGCCCAGAAGTGACCCTGTGTCATAACTATATTTAAGGCATTTTATGGTTTGTAGTCCGAGATTATATTAAACTGACTGCTAAAGACATAAAATATTATATTTCCTCCTCATGATGCCACTGTAGGGCAAAGTTATTGTTCGTGTGTCTTAAGTGTGCAGTTCCATTCTTTAACATGGCTGAATTTTAATTGTAACCTTTTACTATGAATTCCTTGGGTTAAAAGGTTTGTCCTGGGGATAATTATATCCCTGCAATGTATTTTACCCTAAATTACAGAAAGAATTCTTAGCCTTAGCTCCACTTCCACAGAACTTTTTGTCAAGGATTTTTTTATTACATTTTTATATATGATTACTGAACATGAAACCCTAAGAGAATGTTACCATGTGGTTTTTCTAATGATTTGAAAATATTTGTTATTAAACTTAAATTTCATTTTAACTTTTAGGGCCAGATTCAGCAGTGCACTCTAGCTGCTTTATGCTTCTCTGGAGTGCACAGCAGCCAGAGTGCACTGGCCACTTAATATGGGTTTATGGCTGCTGCGCGTTGCCAGAACAGCACAAAAACAGCTGAAGTGTACATTCCAGTTTACCACTCCTGTCTGTCCTTCACATTCATGTGTGTGCACATAGCCCATATTCCTTCTCCCTTCTGCACCCTTCCATGCTTCCCCCGTGCAACACATCTCAGATTCTTGCTGCCCTCTCTGCTGTGTTGATTGGGTGCACAGATCACTCTTGAACTTTAATCCTGAGTATTTCATTTAGCTTCTTGAGCTTCATAACTGAAAGTTTATCAGAAGAGGCTAGCACATGAAAACTCATAGAGAACTCTCTGTGATGGGGGAGACAAGCTTCCACACAAGGTCGGAAGTGGTTAATGGGCTACTTAAGCTCAAATTGAGACACCTGGAGAAGAGACAGGCTTCTTGGGAGGTGCTTAAAAAGGAGAGCCTGCCCCTCTCTGTTGGAGGTGGGTAGATAGACTGTATATGTAGAGTACTTGCTGTGGGAGAGAAGGCTGGCTGGGGCCAGGGATGGGGGGGGAAGACTGGTATCTTGCAGCTCTCCTGGAGGAAAGAGAGGAGTGCCCAGGGAGGCAATCAGTCCCCAGCACCGGAGCAGCCCCTCCCCCAGCAAGGATCCCCCTGATCAGTGAGACCCCAGAAGTAGAGTTTTAATCATGGGTATTTTTCATAAAAGTCACGGGCTGTGAATTTTTATTTATTGTCTGTGACTTGTCCATGACTTTTACCAAAAATACCTGTGACTAAATCTTAGTCTTAGCCATGACCCTTCATAATAAATGTCCTGATTCTGAGATGCTGTACCTGTTCAGCTACTATTAACTTCTCTGGGAGCTGGGGGTGCTTAGCACCACTGAGAATGAGGACATATTTTACATATAAGTACCTGAATACATCTCTGATCCTAACTTTAAGCATCCATGTTTTAAATATTAAATATTTGGCTTGTGTAGAATGAGTTCTATTGCAGTACAAATAATGATACAGATAAATGCTCTGAAGGAGGTTATAATTATAGTAATGAATGATTATCTCTAAAACTGAATTTTTTATCTCTATGTTCAAGAAATCTGTATTTTATTATCAATCTCTCTAAACTGGCCACTCCTATACCTACATGGATATTGGATGATGATGCCACAAGCTGGCAATGGAGAAGTACTTTGCTGTTGCATTATCTTGTTTTAATTCTGTAATCTTAAAGTCCAGTTTTCAACAGTGCCTAAAGCTGACATCTAGATCCATACTTAGATGCCAAAAAGGGATATATTTTAGGCTCTTTAGTGCTGATTTGGAAACCTAAATAGTCTTCTGAAACTGATATTCAGGTGACTAAATACAGATTTATTCATCCAATTCTAAGCATTCAAGTTTGAAAATGGTCTTGTTACTGTTTGAGACCAAATTCAGCCCTGGTGTAACTCCATTGATTTAATTGAGAGTTAACACAAGATTGAAATTTGGCCCATTAAGCCTGTGTTTGCAAGGAAATGGTAAGCTTGTTATACAAGTGCCTGAGTGAGACTGATTACAAGGTGATTCTGTGTATAGGCTTTTGGGGAAAACTGGAGTGAAAGAGGATGAATATGAAATTAAGCACAGGTGGTACCTGTAGAGGTGTAACAAGATAGTTTGCATGCACCTTAAGGACAGTACTGCCTAATGGTCAGTCCACCTCAGCACCTGGCATGGCTCTCTAAGGAGTTGAATATTGGGAGACTGGAAGTGATCCCAGGAGTAAGAACAGTTTGGGAGGAGCTCCTGTTATTGTTTCTTTAAGGGCTCGGGCCAGGAGCCTTGCAGGAGAGGATAGGCAAGACTCCCCTCTCACCCAGTCAATGGGGGATGAGCTGGGAGGGGATCAGTATAAATGCTGCTTCCTGCCTAATATCAGGGCAGACACCTGCAGAAGGAGACTGCAAAGTCCTCTGAGGACTAAATGGGGCCAGCTGAGGAAGAAGCTGGATGAGACCCTACAGTGGGCTGAATTGCAGCCCAGCTCCAGGAGGAAAGCTGAGGAATCTTGGTAAGTAGAGGGATAATAATTGCTTGAATTCCCCCGTTCTAGGAGGAGAGCTGTGGCTCCTGCCATAAGGAGAAAGACAGAGACTGAGGGAGAACCCTGAGGGTAATGGGAACAAAGCTTGGAGGGCAGGCTTCAGAGGAGTATTCAAAGCCAGAAGCAAATCTTGTTTCTATGGGACTTTTTGTTATGGACCCTTTTGCATGAGGTTTTATAATAAACCAGCCCCAAGGAGAGGATTAGAGAGTCACATATCAACAGTCTCTGAAGTGGAGTTACTGGCTTTCTGAGGAGAGAAACTGAGACAGGGAGTACATGCAGCACCTCACTAACTCAGCAAGGGGGTGCTATGGGGAGGCATGCACTGTCATACCCACTGTGACAAGTGCGTTATATAAATGGGTGTTACTATGGATATTTTAAAGCCTTGATAAATCCTTAAGTATAAAAAGTAGATTAACTGTGTATTTCCTCTGCTGGTCATGTCAAATACTGAAATTGACTCTTGGGCATGCTAGGATGTATACTAGTGCTGCCCAAGTCAGTACATCAAGTCCTACAGCGGATCTCATAATGGTGCTTATCACTGGCTGAGTAAAAGAAATTTTTTTTCCAGTATTTATGGGATTCCAAAGTAATTTTTTTGATTTAACTGTATTTGCCATACTTCATTTTTCCAGGAAGACTAATATGCTCTGTTTTTGTTGGTGCAACTATTTGTGAGATTTATGGGTGACTTTTTTTTTTTTTTTGAATATTTGTTAAAAGCTAACTTTAAGTTTAGATTGGCTACCAGGCTGGAAGTGAAGAGACTTGAGTTCTAATCTTGGCTCTGCCACTGACTAACTATGCACCTGGGTTTCACATCCCTCAAAAGGGAAAAATAATCTCTGTTTAATACTCCCTCCCTCAAATAGTAATATACAAAATCAATGTGCTACATGTTAAATGGAGTAAAAACTAATTAACTGGTTATCATAAGCATCTTTCCAAATCTAGACCTTAGCGTCCAAATGTGGGTGCCTAGCATGAACCTCCAAGCTTAATTACCAGCTTGGATCTTATCTCGCTGCCACCAGACAGGAATTACAGCACCTGCCTCGCTCTGGTTCCCCCAAACTTTCCCTGGAGGGACCCAAGACCCAGAAGCTCTGAATCTTACTTGGCAAGGGAAATAACCCACTTCCCTCCCCTCTCTCTCCACCCAGACTTTCCTCTCTGGCTAACCTGATAGTACTGATGCAATCTCTTTACATCATAATACAAGAGCATGTCTCTCTATTTCACAAAGAGACAAACCCCAAATACAAGGAACAGAAAGATTCTCTCTCTTCCCCCCGTAGCTTCTTCCCGCCCTGGACACTAGGAGAGTTAAACACAGAGAGCAGCTTTTCCCCTCCCCCTGTCTTTCCTTTCTCCCACAATTCCCTGGTGCTGCAGAGCTCACCCTCTGTATCTAACACAGGCCTGGTCTACACTACGCGTTTAAATCAATTTAAAGAGCATTAAATCGATTTAACGCTCTACCCATCCACACTACAACGCTCTTTATATCGATATAAAGGGCTCTTTAAATCGATTTCTGTACTCACCCCGACGAGAGGAGTAGCGCTAAATTCAATATTAACATATCGAATTACGGTTAGTGTGGACGGAAATCGATGTTATTGGCTCCGGGCGGTATCCCACAGTGCACCACCGACTGCTCTGGACAGCAATCTGAACTCGGATGCAGCGGCAGGTAAACAGGAAAAGCCCCCGCAACTTTTGAATTACATTTCCTGTTTGCCCAGCGTGGAGCTCTGATCAGCACGGGTGGCGATGCAGTCTCAAATCCAAAAAGAGCTCCAGCATGGACTGTACGGGAGATACTAGATCTGATCGCTGTACGGGGAACAAATCTGTTGTATCAGAGCTCCGTTACAGAACACGAAATGCCAAAGCGTTTGAAAAAAAATCTCCAGGATATACAGCGCTGCGTGACAAGCGTAACGGGAAGCCAGAGACTCAAATGACGCTCATGGATGGAGGGGGTACTGCGGACTCCAGCTATCCCACAGTCCACAGCAGTCTCTGAAAAGTATTTGCATCTTGGCTGAGCTCCCAATGTCTGTAGGTTCAAACACAGTTCTGTGCGTGTGTCAGGGAATAGCTCCTCAGTTCTTCCCCCCCCCACCACATGAAAGAAAGGGAAAGAAATCATTTCTTGACTACTTTCAATGTCACCTATGTTACTGAATGCTGCTGGTAGACGCGACTGCTGCAGCAGTGAAGAGCAGTATCCGCTCCTCTCCCTCTCCCCTTCCTGGTGGTAGATTGGTGCAATAGGACTAGTAGCCATCCTCATGAATATCTACATGTTGACATGCGAGGCCAACATTGCTGGTTACTCCCAGTAGATAGGACAGAACGGCTAATAACCAGCTTTCATCATAGCAACTGGGCTTCAGCCCCCTCCCTTTCCTGTGTAAGAAAAGATTCTGTACTGCCTGGACTGTCATAGCAGCAGCATGCTGGGCTCCTCTCCTCCACACCTTTAATGTCCTGCCTGGACTATCATCACGCCGGAGGCTGCCCCCCCTCATTTATTGTCACTAAACACTCAGTGTTTTCTTATTCCTGCATTCTTTATTACTTCATGCACAAATGGGCAGGACACTGCATGGATATCCAGAAGGTTGGGAGGAGAGGAGCAACGGGGGAGTTGTTGCAGCGGGCACCCCTTGTGAATACTGACACGGAGCAGCTGTGCTCTGATACATGGTCCTCTAATACCTTGCCCCTTATTCTAGGCAGGACTGACTCTTATTTTTAGAAACCATAAGGGAGGGATTGACGCTCAGTCCAAGTGAGTCAATCCCAATTTTGGCTTTTGCGTTGCGCCCCTGGCAGATTTCAGCCAGGGGCACTCATGATAGCAGCGGACAGTACAGAGGGGGAGAGAGAACCCTCATCTCATTGCCAGTTTTCTCCGGCAGGAGACGGTACAGAACAATCGGTAACCATCTCTGCTATCATTGCAAAGCAAGTGAATGCTGCTGTGTAGCGCTGGAGTATCGCCTCTCTCTCTGTGGCATCCAGTACACTACGGTGCCGAAAAAAAAAAAAGCTGAACAGCTCCATGGTTGCCGTGCTATGGCGTCTGCCAGGGCAATCCAGGGAAAAATGGCGCGAAAGGATTGTCAGCTGATGTTTTCCCGGAGGAAGGAATGATGACGACATTTACCGAACCACCCGCGAACAATAATGATTCAACCCAGATTCCAAGGGGCGGGGGAGACTGCGGGAACTATGGATAGCTACGGAAGAGCTATCCCACATGCAACGCTCAGAAATCAACGTTAGCCTCGGACCATGGATGCACAACGCCGAATACTTGTGCCTAGTGTGGCCGCATGAAATCGAATTTATAATATCATTTTATAAAACCAATTTTAGCTAATTCGATATTATCCGTAGTGTAGACGTGGCCACAAAGAGAATTCCCCTTCCTCGTTCCTTAGCCTACCCAGAGAGAGAAACTCAAACAAGTCTTAAAAAGAAAACTTTATATAAAAAAGAAAGAAAGAAGACATCAAAATTTCTCGTATCAAGATGACAATAATACAGTATCAATGCTTAAAAGAAAAAATGAATAAACAACCTTATTCAAAAGAGATGCAATTTAAACATTCCAGCAAGGTACACACAGGTAAATACAACCAAAACAACATAAAGCCTATATTGTTTTTCTACCTGTACTTACAATTTGGAAACAGAAGATTAGAAGATAGAAAGAACCTTCTCATAGCTGAGAGACAGACAAAAGACTCAGACCTCAAAAATTCCCACCCTGACTTTGAAAAATCCAGTTTCCTGACTGGTCCTCTGGTCAGGTGTTTGGTTCCCTTTGTTAACCCTTTACAGGTAAAAGAAACATTAACCCTTAGCTATCTATTTATGACACTGGTAAGTGATGAATCATTACTGGCTATTGGACGCATTCTAGTAGGATCCTTCAGGGATCTGTTCTTGGCCCAAAGCCATTCAATATCTCTATCAGTGTTCTGGAAGAAAATTCAAAATGATGATAGCTGGTAAAATTAGTAGACCCCCAAATGATCAGAATGGTAAATGATGATACGGAGAGGTCCGTATACAGATTGAACTAGATCACTGGTGAAGTGAACTCGCCTGCATCTTCAGCATGTGTTTTCAGTACCAAATGCAAGGTTGTACATCAAAGAACAAAGAATGTCAGTCATACTTATAAAACTGGAATGCAGTGATACTGAAAGGACTTGAGGGTCATGGTAGATAACAAACTTGAAAATAAGCTCCCAGTGAGATGCTGTAGCTAACAAGGGGAACCTGACCCCTGGCTGCATAAGCAGGGGAATATCAAATAGGAAGGAGATAATATATTACCTCAGTATTTGGCATTAGTGCAAGGTCATTAGTATAATACTTTGTCCAGCTCTGGTCTTCATATACCCAAAAGTATATTGACAACTTGAATCAGTTCTTTAAATCTCATTTCTAAACCAATTCCAAGTTCTGGAAAACAAGACTTATAGTGAGAATCTTAAGAAGCTGGAACTACTTAGATCATCAGGAAAAGATTAAGATGTGACTTGATCAGTCTGCAAGTACCTGGATGGGGAAAAGATTTCAGGCTCTCTTTAATCTAGCAGAAAGAGGCATATCTTTGTATAGCTCAAATGGACATTGTATGCTTGATGCAAAAAATGCTGAGTAAGGATTATGTGGGAAATTAAATTTTAAGGTGCTGTTATGATCTAACTTTTATTATTTTATTTCTAGTATGGTGAGTGACAAATAAAACCACTATTACCTTCTTGTTTTGGTGAATATCAAGACTTTAAGGGAAGGTAGAGGTCAACTTTGCCTATACCCTAATCAGTATTTACATTCTTGTGCTCAAATCTTGATGCCTCAAAAGAAGGCAGTAACCATTAGTAGAACTGTCTGCTTTTTGCACTGTTGGCAGGTTAGTACCAATCATAAGCCTGTTTCTGAAGTCTTTCCTTTGGTAAATGAAAGCATGGGACAAAACCAGTTTTGACTCTGGTCTGTGCTTGCATCTCCAGCCAGCCGTTCGGGACCATTTAAAACTCTAATCTCACCACCAGATGCTGTAGTTTAAATTTAGCACTGTATGGGCCTGGCTCTAAGAGGTGCTGAGCATGTGCAACCTCCATTAAAGTAACCGGATGTCCATCACCTCTTGCAGGCCTCAGTTCAGGAAAGCACTTAAGAACAGATTTCATGCTTTCATAAATAGGAATAGTTTATTAAGCTAGAGCCATAGTCATGCCATATTTAAGGTATTTCCCACTGTAAACATAAGGAAGATTGATAAAGTTCAGTAGTGTCCATTTTTAATGGTACCCATTCAATAAACTATGGAATTTAAAAATGACCCTTTCAATTGGAAGAGTAGAAAATACATTTAGTTGGAACTTAGTCCAAGGGCAGAGGCAATGCCTGATGGGATTGCAAGAAGCCAATTAACTTTCTGCCCCCTTTTTGGATTAAAAACACAAGGTGTGGAAATCCTGGCCCAATTATTGTAGCCAATGGCAAAATTTCCTTTGACTTCAGTGGGCTCAGAATTTCACTTAAGGAAGCTTACCTGCAATTTCTGATTTGATTCTGAAAACGCTCTTTATTGCAGTTTAGTCAGGCAGCTTTTCAGTACTGAGTTCAAAGTGCAAATGTTTACCTATGTGCTGTTACAATGAGTTATAAAACAAGCTGCACTTTCAGCTACATCAAAGCTCTGAAGTAGGCTATCCTTACAGTAGAACAGAAGGCAATTTCTCTTGCCCACAGGAACCAAAGTGAAATGCTACCAGTAAAACCTTTTATTTATTGACCTTTCTTTTGTTGCTCTTATTTCAATGACTATATGCAATAGCTTAAAATACAACTTTCAGCTCTTCTGACATCTGCATGGACTAAATAAATGAGTTGTTGAAGGATTTGAACAGTTTTTCGGAATGTATTAAGTTTTTCATGACTTCCGCATGCACACACACACTCGCTTGGTTACTCATAGGACATTCAGAGCCAACAATACCTTTGGGATTTATTAAAAGCAGGTCACAGTTTTAATGGGAAAATATTTTTATGCTACAAGCAGTAATGGCTCTTAACACAACATGTTAGACTCAAAAGAAGATTTTTGAGATTGGTGGTGGATTTTGCAGATCCTGATTCTTTTTCTACTGGTGGAACAAAACTTTTTGTAATGGCTGCAACACTTATTTGAGTAACAGATGAATTGGAAAATTTTAACTTTCAAAATATGGAAATCCATTCTGCAAAAACTAGAGATGTGCAGGTATCATAGAATATCATGGTTGGAAGGGACCTCAGGAGGTCATCTAGTCCAACCCCCTGCTCAAAGCAGGACCAACCCCAACTAAATCAAAAACTGGCTTCCCTGACCAGGGATGAAACCCAGGCCACAGCAGTGAGTGCACCAACTCCTGACCACCATGAAGCTCATAGATACCTTGAAATTGCCCACTTCTCATAGAATCAGTGACTGCCAAGATGTTGGTAACATGAAATTATTAGCTCAACCAGTGGTGGGCTCGTACCTTGTTAGATGGCTGCAACTGTAGGGGTTCCTGAAGCAACCTTTCCCCCCTTGATATCCTGTTCTAGTGCAATTGGAAACTTTTTACTGAAGTTTGTAACAGAGTTCTATTTGGGCCAACTGCTGGTTAACCTCTTTATGAGAACAGATCTCTCCCATACTGTTCAGCTGAGCAGAGTAATGCGGATTGTAGCTACTACTGACCCACCTATGTAAGAACAGAGAAACTTACTGGAAATATCATGGCTGTCACAATATATACTCAAGCATAAATCACTGTTGATGCTACAGTTGATTCCACACCAACTTACAAAGCTTTGTAAAGAAACTAATCTCACAGCAAAGCTAGAGTCTAAATTCTGCTAAGGGTTTTGGCTAAATACTGTCATTTATGTCAAAGTCTTGCAGAACTGGAGAGATTAGTTGTGTAATAAACTCCACCCACCTAGCTGTTAATTGTACCAGTGCATATGATATTTGGGTTACAATGAGGCAAACTTTGTTCAATTTTCCCTGGCTCACTTGCTCTGCTTTCTGCTACCTCTGTTACTGTATTGGTAATATGGCTGGGAGAGAGTAGTAGTGTGAAAATATATTTAAGGTCAGATAGTTGGTTTTTTCTCATACCTATTAAAAATGAAGATGTGGAAACTGGGAGAGACTCAAATTGTGATTAGGGCAGGCCTGCACAACATGTGGCTGCGTGGGCTCGTTGTGCGGCCTGTGGGGGGTGAGTAGGAGGGCTCATTGTGGGGCTCACGGGGGGGTGAGTTGGCAAGTGGTAGGTGAGGGAGGGGGGCTGAAGAGGCAGGTAAGGGGGATGAGGAGGTGAGCCGGGGTGGGGGGATGAGGAGGTGAACAGGGGAGGGGCAGTGGCAGGAGATGAGGAGGCAAGCTGGAGGGCAGGGGCGGGGGGCTGAGGAGGTGAGCAAGGAGTCAGTGGCTGACCTGATCTGGTCTGGCTCCCACCCCCTTTCCAAGGGTTGCAGCTGCCTGGGAGGTGCCTGCCTTTGATGCTTTCCTCATTCATTCAACAGGGCAATTGATTACAAAGTTGGGGGAAGAGCTTGTTCTATATCTAGCAAAAAGACATTTTTTTGTTTATATTAATTATACTACTTTAGGGGCCCTCTATAACATATTTCCAAGGTTCAATACCTCTGTTTCGGTGGGGCAGCGCTGGGGAAGGAGGGTTTGTTTCTGTGGGGCGGGCGGTGCTGGTGGGGGGTTGGCCCTCAGATATCATCTTTAGAATAATGTGGCCCTCGCCACTTTACGAGTAGTGCAGGCCAGGAATAGAGGCTGTTACTTTATTGCATTCTGTGTCCCCTACACCTTCCCCTAACATGATTATTATGAGTCTGGAAACTCCCTTGCAATTTCTCCTTCTTTCTTTAGCTATAAGTATTGCCCCTCCTCCAACCATGGCTGACACATTACTTCTATGTGTGGCTTCCTATTCAAACACTCTCCTCCCTTTCTGGAATCAACAGATTTTTGCCATGCCCCTCTGCACATCCATTTATGTTGCAACATTGACACAACTGTCAACAATGTTTCCTCTTGATGTTACTAGGATTGGCTTGTGGGTAAATTTGAGACAGGTATGTTCCCCAGCCCCCCACATATCTGAGGCCTGAATGGACCAATGTGGTCTTGCCCAAAAGCTTTGGCACCTGCTGATACAGCTAAGTGCCCAATGGGGTCTTTCTCCCAACTGTCCCTTTCCCCATTCACGACACATTCTTCCTTTCAGCTTTACCCTTCCATCCTGTCATATCACCACCTTCCCTTGGATCACTCCTAGATATCTCTGCCAGCATTTGGACCTGGCCAGGTGAGAACTCCCTGCCCCCGCACCCCCGACTCCATCTTAGCCCTTTCCTCAATTTTCATTGAGATGGAAATGATATAACCTGGCACCATCGTAAGTGTGCCTGTGACCCCCTAATGTTTGCTTATTGCTTATCAGCATCAACCCTCTGTACTGGCAGCCATAGGAAAGAGCATGATGCAGAGAACCACACGGGGTGGCATGCTACTTGTGAAAACTGGCTGAAGAACTTAGGCGCAACTATTAACCTCTTTCTGAATATTACTACAGTAGAAATAGGGCCTACAGTGGCTCTATGGGTTAACACACTTCATTAGCAATTGGCCTGGGAAACAGTACTATCAGCTCTTGGGCTATTTTCAATAATACCTACTCCAACTTCTCAGAGGAGCTAAGAAAAACTACAAATGCATAGTGATTGCTATGCACGTTGGCTTTGGTTGCATCAGTAAAGGGCAGATCTGTAACCTGAAATCTAGGAGAGCATTTTGAAGTAAAGATGGATCATGCCACTCATAAAATCCCCCTTGACTACTTAACTGCTATAGCATGTAGCTTATGTCTCCATCTTCTGAGCAGATAGTAAATACTGTGGTCCCCATTTGAACAGTCACCACTTTCCAATACAGTTACCTTACAGTGACATATGAGATACCAGTTATATTCCATTATAAATATGGAGAAATATTGTACTATCTTGGATACCAAAGTGCAGTAATGTAACACTTTAACTGGGGACCACTATATGGCATCACAAATAATTGTTTACATATGATCCTCCAATTCTTCCTATTTTCCCTTTCCATCTGTGGATAGAAGCGGTTAACATATGAATTGCTGACCAATGGAGACCAAGGCAGTGTTACACTGGGGGTCTAATACCAAATGTAAATGTTTTACTCCCAGTATTTCACCTCTGCGTATCAAAGGATCAGAAGATTTGGTGCAATTCAGCAAGATTCTCAATTTCCATTGAGCAGAGAGAGACTTGAAGTCTTGAAGCTTGCACTTCCCCACACTACATCTGTCTCAGGCTAGTGCTACTAGCCTATTAGGGTCGTATTTTAAAAGGTATTTAGGTGTTTAAAGATGCAGATTGGCCCCTAGTGGCACTCTTCAAAAGCATCTAGGCACCCAATTTGCTGTGCAACAGACTCTGCTTCTGCAGCTGCTCCTGCCAGCTGGAATCTTTATCTTCACAGGTACCCTGGGAAGTAGAAGAATGTTGTTCTCATTTTACAGATGGTAAACTGAAGTACTTCATATTTTTATCTCAGGTAAGAAAAATTAATACAACAAATGTCTCTTGAAAAATCTATTCTTTCAAATCTGGCATCACAAAAACTAAAATGCATTAGTCATAACTGTATATTGCATCACAAAGCTACAGAGTAGAATTAAGGTTGTTTAGGTGCCTTACCACATTTACATTCAGAGAGAGAGACAACTTTATTGGACCAACTTCTGTTGGTGAGAGAGACAAGTCTTTGAGTCACACCAAGCTCTTCCCTAGGTCTGGGAAAGGTACTCAGTGTGTCAGTTAAGTGTTCCAGCTTATTTTTAGCTGGAACATCCTGAGTACCTTTCCCAGACCTGAAGAGGAGCTCAGTGTGAAGTGAAAGTTCTCTCACTAATAGAAATTGGTTCAATGAAGATATTACTTCACCCACCTTGTCCCTCTAATATTCTGAGACCAACATGGCTACAACTATACTGTATTTCCGTTCATAAAAAATGTTTTTGGATTTCTTAAATTTTAACCTTAATTCCTTAGGTTTATATTTTGTGGAATAATTGCAACATCCCTATAGTTATTTTAATCTAAATTACCGATGTATACTTCCTCCCTTAACTCCCTTGTAACATTCTGTATGTGCTCTCCTACAAAAAACTTACATTCCCAGGTGATATACTAAATTAAAATGGAGTTCAGCTTGGGAATACATATGAATAAATATAAAATATATGTACATTTTTTGTTTTTTGATCATAACACTTTTAAATTCTAGTAAAGAACTGTTGCCAGAGCCTGGAGTTTGAACCTCTAGGGAGGTGTAGAAAAACTGTTGGCTCTTGACTGAGACTGAGGCTTAGTGAAAGTTAAGTCATGGAAACCCACAGAGCAACTACTGCCAAACCCACAAAAATTGGACTTTGTGCTAGATAGAGCCCATTAAAAGCAGCCTTTCGCTCTGAGTTTAGAGTACGGCAAATATTTCACTCCAAGCAAGCTCAAACTTTGCTTTGTGCACTTTGCATCTTTTAATCACTTTAAAACCACTTCAGCTAAAATATTTGTCAGTCTTCTGCGTGGACTTGATTTTTGTTGTGCACTCTTTTCTACTATTGGCAAATAGGTATGTCATATACAACACATCCGTGGTCCAATCTGCAGTAAAGTACTTCCTCTACCTCAATGAGTCTCAAACTTTTTTTTTACTGGTGACTCCTTTCACATAACAAGCCCCTGAGTGCGAGACCCACCCCCCCCAAATTAAAAACACTTTTCAATGTATTAAACAGCATTATAAATGCTGAAGGCAAAGCAGGATTTGAGGTGGAGGTTGACAGCTTGCAACCCCCCCACCATGTAATAACCTTGTGACCCCCTGAGGGGTCCTGATGCCAGTTTGAGAACCCCTGCTCTACCTCCATGCAAACATGCATGTGCACACAGTTCAGCATGAGGATCTTAGCCAACAGAAATGTCATAGAAACCAGAAGTCAGCCCCAAACAGAATGATCTTTAGTAATCTGAACAAACCTTTTTACAGGAGCCCTCTGAAGATACTCATCCATCCAGCTCTCTCCTTTTTTTCTTAATGTCTCTGTCTAATTTAATAAATGCTTTCTTGCTGGTTCTTGACATCTTCTTGAACAAGGAATGTAAACTGAAAAAGCTATATAGATTATTCATTATGGAATCTTGTGCCAGCATTAATCTGTCAGACACAGACTAGCTCAGCGGTCCAGAACCTAGTGCCACAGTCTGTACTGGGATAAATGTCTCTCTTGCTGTTTGGGAAAGGAACTTGTTATACTACACTTTCACAAATGTGAAAGTCAGAGGAAAATAGCTCAGTCCAATCAACTACTGCAACCAATAAATGTAAGAAACTATCACTTTTTCATGTTTAACACCCCCCCCCCCCTGTTTTTTAGTGCAGGACAATCACAAACTTTAAAGAACTATTGGTACTTTTATCACAATTTCTTTCATCTAGGTAGAGTATGCAGTAGCTGTTGTATAAATAATACTTGTTTGTTCACGTCACAATCTATTGTCTAAATGGCTTTAAGAAATGTTACATTGTCAGTGTTTCTCTTGTGTGAGTATCTCCACTGTCTAATCCAAAAAGTTTTAAAAAGGAATTGTCTTAACTTTAAACAGTGGATCTCAAACATTTTGTTAGAAAGTGTACCTCAAAATCCAGTCTCAAAATTTGTGATGTGGACTTTCCAGAGGTTTTTATAGGATTTATTTTCTCGTCAGGCATGGAAGAGCCATTGTTGTAGATACTTGCGAACAGGTACACTAAAAGAAGCCTCATTAATGCTGCTTTTGAATAACTGGATAGGTAATCTAAGAGGTGTCTTCAAACTCACTTCATATAGATTTGTCCTTCAAAACATAGCTTGTTTTGAAAGTATATATCTGTCTGCACATACTAGCATCTTGGAGCCTTAAAATATCACTTCTTTTGCAGGAAGTGTTTCTTCAATGTGAACTCAGTATTAATGGGCCACTCTACTTGAAATGGTCCTTTACAATATATGCTAATTATTTATGCTGAACAATCTGTTCGACCTCACGTTTTGCTGTGATGCTGGGAGTTCTTTTCCCAGAAGAAGACCTCTGTGTAGCTTGAAAAGATAAATAAAGGATAATACCTTACCCACTTTCTCTCTGTGGTGAATGTCGCTCATCACGGTGAGACAGGAAATCCTCTACAGTAAAGGAGAACATTTAAATGGAAGTTAGTGTGGTATAACAGAGCGCTGGACTGGGACTCAGTAGACCTGCCTTCTATTTCTAGCTCTGCCAATGATCTGTTGGGTGACCTCACGCAAGTCACTTTAACCTCTGTGCCTCTTCCCATCTGTAAAATGGGATTGATATTGATCTTCTTTATAAAGATCTTTGAATTCTATTGAGGGGAAAATGCTATGTAAGAGGTGTGTGTGTGTGTGTGTGTATAGATGCACAGCATTTGATATTTATGTAACTGAATAACTAAGAACTTTTTAAGCTCTCTCTCTTCTCCCTCCCCCTGGTATCAGTCGGGTATGGCAGCACTTCTGCTGAAAAGGAGATCTCTGAAAAGTCCTTCATTTTCAGACCTTCACTAAACTTCCAAAATTCCGCACAAATTTGATGTCTTTCCAACTCCTCACTTCTATTGTTAAAAATTATTTATATTTGGGAGTGAAGTGTTACGAAAGTGAGGCTGGAGAGAGTTGACATTCTTTTAGTGTATTCCATGGCATTTAAAGACCACTTTTTTTTTTTTCTTTACCACTTCTTGGGCAATGTACTATAAGAACTCTATATTTTCCCACATCACACTGTCATGGATTCTGTATGTGCCAAGCTACAGAATCTATTTTAGGACTGTTGGCGTTTTCAGAAATGATACTGGACTATCTTTTGTTTCCCTCCATCTTTAAAACCAGATGCCTTAGCTGAGTTGAACACAACTGTACAAGGCTTGGTGGGAGCCATGAAACCCTCTAAAAAGAGTGCGTGTGTGTGCTATTAAAAACAACTTTAATATCTCAGGATCTTCCAGGGTTATAATCCTAGTGATTCTAATGCATTATTTCTAGTCCTGCAGGACTGTGCAATAATTGGACTGAGTGTAGATCATTTTGGTGTAGAAAAGATCAAAGTCCATGACTAAATCTGTCCTTTTTTGGACACTGGCTGAGAGGTGGGGAAGAAGGAAGATTCTTTTTCTCAGGCAGAATTTTTGTTTGCAGGTTATGTGATGTGTGGTGGGGTAGATGTTCTTGTGGGAGTTTTTTTTGTGATGGTTGTTTTTGAGTAGTTTAGGCTTTTGTCATGTTGGAATAAGTCTGTCATGTGACAATAGTTTTTAAACTGATTTTTTTTCTTCAACACCATTCAAGTAATTTATATTAAGAGATAAAGGAGAACAGTATTGCTTGCTTTCTACTTCAAATTAAAGCCTCTGTGTAGAACTTTCTCTACTTCCTCTTTACTTTTACAATGTAGACACTGTCAAAAGGGGACAGGTTACAATAGCTCTTGGTATTTCTGAACTCTTCTTACATTATCTGAGTACTAGACACAAGGTACAGACATTTCAAAACTGTAGTGGTATTTTTAGAGGCTTGTATCACAAACCCATATTCCATCGACCACACACCATAACATTCTAAGTGTATGGTATATTCAAGTTTTTTCTTGAAACTGTTTATGAATTATAGTGCATATCATGAATGAGGATTTGGCAATAGATTCTATCGTGCTAATAGCTGTTCTAAACCACTGTCTTTGAAGTAGATCTAGTTAAATTAATTGTTGTGAATCAAGTATCTAAAGAACTTAGCCTTTTCCTCTGTTTACAAAATGTTCTTGAACTGATGCTGAATTCTAAGAATGTGTTCATTTTTTGTATTCACTGAAAAGTACATGTGAGTGACCCCAGAGGAAGAAATTTGTACGTAAATTGCCATGCATTATTTGTTGCAGGCAATTGGTCATCTATAAGTTGCATGGTATTACTTAAATTGTGGTTCATCAGCACTTTCAAACATAAAATTTAGTCATTATAATACTTACAAAGGAGTAATAACCCTACAAATAATAGCAGAGGAAATTGCCTCATTCACTAATCACCACTTATTGTATTACTACTCTATCTCTACTATGTAGTCACTATATACAGTACAAAGCATATTTAGTGAATATTAAAAGCACTCCACCGAAAAAGTGATTAGGATATAGAGTAGCATGCTATGGGGAGTAGTGGAAGCTACAAGCATCAAATAACTAAAGATGGAATAGTTGATTTCTCACTGTGCTTCTGTATATAGCTATGGAAAGCCAAATTGATAAGAACCCCTAAACTTTCCATTCAACTTCATTTCAGAAGGTTCAATTCAATTTCCCATACTCATACGCTACCAAAACTATGTGATCATTCCATATTGTAACACCCATGTATTTTGGAGTGGCTTATATCTGTTAATAGGCGACTGACATAGAACAGAGTTCCCAGCCCTGATGAAATAGGGAAATCATAAGAGGAAAGCTAATGAACACTGACAGGTCCAACTCTTACCACCTGTTGCACCAGCCAGATGTGTAGCAGTAATCAAACCTGATTTTGGAAATATGCCTTACTGTTTCTGCTCTAAGCACTGTTCCTGCTGTATGTTCCAGAAAACCATTGCCTATTTACTGTGCTGGCTGAAACACAAAGAAAAATAGTAACATTACTGAATGGCATGCTCTTAATACCTCCCCCTCCACCTGTACTGAATAAACCAGTCAAAGTAATGGAGACAGAATTTCATCCTAGGTGCTTTAAAGTCCCTGGGAGTTTTACCACTGACATCAATGAGGCCAGGATTTCACTATTATCATTGTATATGAAGGGAGAATGGTCTTGTGACTGAAGCACAGATTTGGGAGATCTGGCTTCTGCTTACAGTTCAGCCAGAGGCTGTCTCTCATCTTTGGCTGGACGATTAGGCCAAGACTGTCAAACTTGTATCCCTAAATCTAACCTACTGAGAACTTTACTGGAAGCAGCATGTAATCTAAATATGGATTTACAAGTCTAATTTTAGGAACCCGGGTTTGAAAGTGTTTTTCTGTAAAATAAACAGCTGCAACTATTAGTACTCCATAGTAGACAACTCTAAACATATCTTGTCTGACTCAAGAAGAGTGTCATGAGGCCAAATAACTGAATGAAGAAAATTGGTGTAGAGTCCTCTCCTATAAATAAGTGGACTTCATCAGTTGTGATTAGTTTGAGATGGAGGCTTTAAAGTAGTTATTAATCACTTTCTAGGTGTTGACCAGAAGTACTGTGTACTAAGGGGATCAAGACTGGATTGTCTTCCAGCCTGAAGACAAGCATTTTGATACAATAGATTGTATATTGCAGATGCTGCTGCAAGATGAATCAAAGCAGCTTCTGAAAATAAACACACACACATCTGCATTGCTATAACTGCTTACCTCTTGGCATTGCATCTGCTTTTGCTATGTATCAAAGGTCAATGGAAGAAATTCTATATGGCCTGCCAGAGAAATAATGCTACCTGGATGACCTCTGAGTTCCTGCAACAAATGACCAAGAGTTTTTAAGGCAGCTGGAAAAGTTTGCTAAAAGATGACAGCTTGCATATCTTGAAAGATCACATATAGTTTTCTGGACACCTATGAAATACTTGAGACATTATGTTATGATGACTACATATATTGGACCAGATTTTCAGCTCTGGCTCAGGAGTGCTGAGGAGGGATTGCAAATGTATCCTTTTCCGTACCTTATGTTCTGTGGCTCTCGCGTTTGGGCTGTTCTTTGCCTCCATATTGGAACAGATAAAATAAAAGGTGCTGTAATGTGGTGCCAATTGCTATGGTAAGTTGCTCAAATACAGGGCTACAGCTCCTTCCCAAGGATGTACCTTTATCCCAGCGTACTTTAAGAGGGTGGCAGAAATAGCTTTTACAGAGTCTTATGCCAGTATTCCTCTATTAAGGAAAGAGCTTCCAGGGGTCAGACCCCTAAAGTTTGAGGCACAAAGTACACACAGTATGACCCCATATTGAGGGCCCCCATATACAGATTGTTAATGCAGCAAGCCCATAAAATGTGACTCTGCTTCATTCATTCAGCTACTCAGTGTTAATGGAAGGTTTGCAAGCATCTGTTTAGGAGCAACCAAAAAGAGGTTTGGATGGTAAAAATGATACCTTCAAGAACACACATGTAACCCTTCTGCCAGCTGGAGCCAGCAACAAACAGGACTGGGTTCAATATCTAGGGGCCCTGATGGCCACTCACTGTACCTCTCCACCTCACAAGCCACTTATTTGTCAGCCCACTGTCAGTCACCTTCTGCTACCACTTGCCTCTGCTGTGACCTCTGCGCATTAGTCTATTAGTAATTTTCAGTTCTTTGCAGGCAGGGTAGAAAAACAGCCCTGTCTCAAGTGACTTCAGCTCTGATTGAGCATTTAAAATAACAAAGAGGTTGTAAATGAAGCCTATTTAGATCTTTAAATTGTGTGTGTGTGTATATGTGTGGTGGGGGTTAAATTAGTCCAGGGAGGGTCCTTGGAGGGTTCACACCACCTGGCTGGGACACCTGTCCCCCACCCCTCATACTTTCACAGGGCTCTGACATTTGAGCACCTGGCTTAACAAGCACTTTCTGCTGAGGGTGATCTCCCTCATTTGGGACAAGTCAAGCACAGCCCTGCCTCCCTGCACCCACACAACAATGCCAACATCATCAACTGTACCCAACCATCCCTGCACTCAGCACTAAAGTGTCTGTCTGGTGTTTGGGTTACAAGTCAAAGTTGATTGATTTGAGTAGCCCCACTCTCTCTCTGCTAGATATCTAAGCAGAGTAGGTGTGTTCATGTAAATCAATTTGCTCCGGAAGTCTCTTTTGCCCTGTCCCAGCTAGCTGTCAGGGAATAATTCATTCAAACCCTGCTTGCACATAATATATACTTGTTCAAAGGAAAAATTAATCATAATGTACCAAATATATTGCTGTGAAGTAATCTTGTAGTGCAACCCAACATAATTTAGGAGTTGTGATAATTTCTCTGATGCTTTCGGGGGTGGGAGGAGAGAGAGACCAGCCACATTTGCCTCACAAACATTAAAGATGCACAGAACTCTGGTCTCCTCAAACTGCTCAGGACACTTTTTAGAGTGTGTGTGTGTGGGGGGAAATTCCATCATGACACATGATCACAAAATACTCTAATTTACAAAACTGAGGCAGGAGGAGACCTGAGAACAATTTTCCTTATGGTATTTTTCTTTTATAGAAAACTTTCTTTAGGGAAGGGGCTGCACTAGAGCAATCAGTAACCTGCTAGAACCAATTAAGACAGGCAGGATAATTAAGACAGCTGGAGCTAATTAAGAAACTGCTAGAATCAATTAGGACAGGCCAGCTAATCAGGGGACCTGAGTTTAAAAAGGACCTCACTTCAGTTTGTGGCATGCATGCTGGAAGCAAGAGGCACAAGGAGCTGAGAGTGCGAAGACATATTGCTGGAAGACTGAGGAGTATAAGCGTTATCAGGCACCAGGGGAAAGGTCCTATGGTGAGGATAAAGAAGGTGTTGGGAGGATGCCATGGGGAAGTAGCCTAGGGAGTTGTAGCTGTCCTGCAGCTGTACCAGGAGACACTCTAGAAAGCTGTAGTCTACAGGGCCCTGGGCTAGAACCCAGAGTAGAGGGTGGGTCTGGGTTTCCCCCACCAAACCTCCCAACTCCTGATCAGACACAAGAGGAATTGAGCTGGACTGTGGTTTCTACCAGAGGGGAAGGTCTCTGGGCTGTTTCCCAACCCACATGATGAATCTGTGAGGCAAGCAAATCCTCCAATAAGTGCAGGACCCACTAAGGTAGAGGAGGAACTTTGTCACAGCACCTAAGTGGGCAAATTTCTGTAGGTGATGAATACCTGGCAGCTCCCATTGTTCTTACTAGGGCACTTCTGAAAATCAAGTAGATGCTTAAATATGGCTTTAAGTGCCTAACTTCAGGTACTCATTTTTGAGAACTTAGGTTCTCTAAATAAAAATGAAGCCCTTTGTTGCATTCTCATGAGTAAATATGCACCTGCTGTGAAATTGTTGTTGCAAAATTATTGTAAATAAAGTACTTGTACAAAAACTAACCACAGACACATACAGCTGTAGCAAAACACAATTGAAACTGACTTTTTTTTTTTTAAATTGTGATAGCCAAATTCTTGAATGTGCCATGATCTCTATTACTGTGCCACATTTGTTACTCGAGCGTGTTCTGCACCTAAAAATTCTGTGCACGGTATTTTAAAATTCTGCACATCTTATTTGTCAAATGTGGAGGCTCCAGCATGGCACGGGGGAGCACAGGCCACTGGCTGCACAAAGTAGATGATCACTGTGCAGGTTGCCGATGGGACACAGACTCAGCGATGAGACTGCATCCAACCCTGACACAGCGCAAGGACCGGGCCTGCCCCAGAAAATCTCAGGGCCCTTTCTCTTCATGCCAGGTGCAACAGATATGGGCATGCAGGCTGAGCAATGCAGGATCTAATTGTGGAGGGGCTTACCATGGGGGGATCCAGGTGTGGAATGAGAGGTACTTTGTGGAGCAATCTGTGTGCAGACAGCTCAATGGGGGACCAGCTGTGGTGGTGGTGGGGATCTGGATGCACAGGGGCTTGTTGGGGTGGTTCTGGGTGCAACAGTAATAGGACTCTGCACTGGGGTCCAGGTGAAGGTGGTTGGAGCTCCCCAGGGATAAGTCTGGGTGCAGGGGGATAGAGCTCAGCAGGGGAGTCTAGGTGTGGGGAGGTCCAGATGCTGGCGGGGGGGGGCGGGGCTCAGCAGGAGGATCTGGTTGTGAGGGGTTCTGGGTGTATTGAGGTTGGGAGGCTGGGGGAGCAGCTCCCTGGTCAATGATCCCTCCCCCTGGAACTGAGGAGCAATGGGCACAGGAAGTGGAGGAGTGGGGAGGAGTATGCAGAGCTTCGTACAACTGAGGGAGAAATCTTGGGGCGGATCTGACACAGCCCCAGATGCTGTGCAGGGGAAGAGGAAGTTCAGTCCTCCCCACAGGCCTAGAATAGCAGCTGAGCCTGGTGCAGGGTAGAAGCCACCAGCCAGGTCTTCCCCGGTCCCACTCCCTGCCCCACAGGATTTACCTCTCTGCCAGCTGCCCTGGGCACCCAAAACACACTGCTGGGGAAAGTCATAGGATGGCTTTTGTGGCTCCCCTTTGTTTCCCTGTCAGTCATTTTTCTTCAGGGAAGCAAAGAAATCTGCAGGGATGTAAATTCTGTACATGTGCAGAATTCCCCCGGGAGTAAAAATTTACTGTTGTACAGCTAAGATTCCTGAAAACTCTCACTGATGGATTTAGTGAACTTGCTGAGTTTTTCTTTCCTTCAAATGTATCCAAGTCCCCATTTGTATAAGGCTGCTTGTTTTCATTTGTTCATTGGAAGAGCTTAGAACAATATCAGCAGAATCTGATAAAGTGAAGGTTTTTCAGGTAAGGAAAGGCCATGGCATTGCTCCTTACTAGAGCTGGGTGAAATTTCTGGACAAAATAGCTAATTTGCAAATAAATGCAGTTTTGAATGAGCTGAAACAATTTGCATATTTAATATAAAATTGCCCAAATTTTTTGCAAAAAGCCCTACATGTTTTAGGGCCATTCACAAGGGGAAGGAAGAAATGCTGGTGGCCCCCTCACAGCCTTTAGCCTAGTGGTTAGGGCACTCCCCACCCAGGACATGGAAGACCTAGGTTCATTTCCTTCCTCTGACTGATGCGGAGAAGGGATTTGATCTTTGAGTCTCCTACCTCTCAGGAGAGTGCCCTAACCTCTGGTACAAGTCTCTCTCAATCATTCTTGCTGATGTTGTTCCACGGTGTATAAAATAATTAGTCATTAGAGTGAGGACTTGAACTTGGTTTCCCATCTCCCAGGTGAGTGCCTGAAGCGCTAGGCTATAGAATCATTCTCTCTCTTGCTCATTGGTGCAATGACTATTCAAACATTTATTTCTTTACTGCGAGTGAACTGAAAAATCAAGTATGCACCCAGCTCTGTGTATTAACAAAGCCCTATGTACAAAGCTGCTAATTGTAAATGTAGAAAGAATTAAATGTAGCAAATTGTTGTCGTCCCCCCCCCCCCCCGCCTCATTCTGAGTTCTGTGGCAAATCTGGGATTGCTAACTGGCTACAAAATCATTCAGTAGCCTTTAATTTTACCAGAATAACTCCTGAATACCACACCAATGTACTATCACTAATGCATATAGTTTATTTGTGCTCTGTCAGTGCAATGCTGTTCACAAAGGTTCCAAGCTCCACAAAGGGAGGCTTTTTTTTTGGCTGTGGTTAGGTGGGAGGCATTTTCTTGAGCAACAGCCTGAAGCAGAGGGAGGGAGGGTGGGTCGGTGGGGGTGTGTCTGTGTGAAGCACTGTTTTAAGTGGGAATAAGGGTTAGGTTGGGGTTTGACCCAAAGTCCACTGAAGTCAGTAGAAAAACTCCATAGGCTTTAGATCAGGTCCTCTAAATATTGCAGTGATAGATCCCTTAGATAAACAGCGGATTCAGCTGCTAAGCATTGCAGAAGTGGAGGCTTCTGTGTTTAGGAGCTCCATATGGCAGGTGTCGTCTTGCTGTAAGCACAGCGCTGACATGGCTTAGACACTGCACAGAAATGGAAAGTGACTGCCATACTGATCGGCTAAGCTCTGCTCCTGCATGGCTGAGGAGAGCTAAAGAATAGCTGCTCCTTCCTCCTGCAAGCGCCCACATTAGTATGCTTTAACCCTGTCTGCCCCCAGCTCGGAGATGTTTCACTGCACCCTGCTCTTCTCTTTTTAAGGGCTACGGAGCACATGTGGGGAAACATTTAATTTCCTCTTCAAGGGAAATAGGATCCAAAAAAAGAGAAATCAAGTTGAGGAGCTAGAAGATAATGGCACAATGGTCATCGCTGGGGATTTATGTGAAGCAGAGAAGTTTATGTAGTATTGAAGCAAAAGTCAATTATGTGATCACTTCCTTGGGCCGTGGCTACATGGCACATTCCTTTGAGGACCACTGGGTAAAACATTTTTGTCCACACCCCCCTGTGAGCCATGGCTGGGGCCTGCAGTGGGGGCTAGGAGGCGGGACCTGTGTTTGGGGCCAGGAACCACAAGCCAGGAGGTGGGGGTCGGGGCAGGGAGCCATGGGCCAGGAGGTGGGGCCTGTGGTTGAGGACAGGGGCTGAGAGCAGGGCTATAGGCATAGTGGGGCTGGATGGCACTCCTTCCCTGCCCCCTGTGGAGGCTGGCCTGTGCTCCCTGTACCCCCCGACCGTTCCTTGACGTGCCCCACAGTTTGGGGACCACTGCTTTAGCAGGTTACATTGTCCTGGATTCTGAAGAATGCATTGTGGTGAATTCCTCTTGAACTTCTCTGGTTCTGTTGCCTCCTTCTCCCTCCTGGAATATGCTACTTACGTAGTAGATTGCCAGGAAATATTCTTGCTGTTGGAGAGTTAATTAGCTTGAAGTATTTAAGGATATGAATGCAAATATATAGTATGATGGGAAGAAAGGAAGTGATAACAGTCTGAAGCAGTGTTTTCTGCATCATGATTGGCAGAGTCAATAGTCACATCTGGTAAGTGACTTGAGGGCAAGGTCTGCACACACATGCTGTAAAATTGTAACTGTGGTCTGTAGAGAGGATAAGGGCGCCTTAGATTTGACATTATATTTACCAGGCTCATGCTCTTCTAGCTGGAGAGGCCCTTCACCCTGTACTGTAAACAAAAAGAAATCAGAGGCGCTCTCATGCCGGGCTGTTGGCAGATCACCCTGAACTTGTTTCAGCCAGAGCACACTGCGGCGTCATGGTCAGTGGAAGTCTCTGAGCTTCGAAGGTGAGTCCTGTGCTCAAAGAGACATTTCGATGACCCAGGACTTCTGGCAGATTTTGTTTCAGACACTGGAAGATTCTCAAAGGCACTTCAGCTGCATTAAAATTTGAGCAAACGGCAGTGGATCTAGTAGGCAAAACTTAGAATATAGCACCAGCAATACAGCTAGAGTCTGCATCTTCATTTCACTAGAACAGATGTTATCTGCAAGCAATTAACATACTTGTCATCACCAGTGAAATAGATACAGAATCTTCAAGTTTTTTATCCACACTAAAGAAAAGTGTTTGTGCACAAAGCAAAATTTCCACATTAGTATTAAAATAACATTCAGTGAGGCAAGCGGCATGTGTCACTACTTCCGTTTCTTTCATTTATATATCTTTTTTTAAGGGCAAAACTGCAACACTTAGATCTGTGCTGAAGAATAAATTTCAGCACCAACATATGTGTCTCTTTCAACAACTGATTACTTGAAGGCTGTATTTTTCTACTTCCTTACTGTGGCTTTATAATGTTGCTGGCTGTTTAAATGCCTACCAGTAGCAGAGCCTGAATTGCCTCTCTCCAGTTTCACTTCAGTGTAACCCCATTGAATTCAACAGAGCTATTGCTGATTTTCTGTGGGATGTGAGGAATCCAGCCGCAAAGTCACACTTCACTGACTTTTTGTGGCTTTAAAAATTTGACTCTAATTTGCAGCAGTTACAGATCTAACAATTAGTGAATACCTAGTTAAATGACTGTGTTAAAGGCTGTTTTTAAATCCTATAATGACTCCCCAAATTGGTTTAGATTAAAACCAAGATTTACCTTATTGGGAATTCCAGTAAGTACAAATGTCGCTATATGCGCTCTGAGTGCCTCGTCTGTCACAAACAGGACTTGGACCACTAGACTGATTTCACATGTGCCAAACGTGCATCAGAGTTAAACTTTTTCAGTCACTATCGCTATTAACTTGAGCTATACATGAATCCTCAAAAGGCTCTGTGCTTCATTGGTATACGTAGCCTTTTGATATTTTCAACTCTCAGCAGTCCAGTTCCCTATGATTACTTTAAACTATTTAGGTACTTGCAACACATAATTGTATATTTTTCTGTATTCAACAATACATCTGCAAAAATGATACATGGAGCATATTAGTAATGATGATCTTATTGGTGGTTATTTTCCTATTAAGGGTTAACTCCTCCTCTCATTTTGAGATAGTAATACATTTATAAATACAGAAATTCATCGGAGGAACCAGTTTGCTTTCTTTTTAGTCAAGACTCTGAGAAATAAACCTTAATGTTTTTTCCAAACTCTTGCCTAACATCAATTTCATAAATAACATTTAGGGTCTGGATTGTTACTTTTCTTCTGTGTATTATCACTGTGCTAATTTGGATGACCTTTTTGGTGTGGTGGTTGGTGTGTGTGTTGTGGGTTTTTGTTTTGTTTTTTGAATGGTCTTGCTGTTTTGATGCATGGGACTGGGAGTTGGAAGATCTAGGTTCAATATCTGTGTGACCATGGCTGAGTCACTCATCTCTGAGTTCATCTATAAAATGAAAGTAGCATTTCCTTCTTCCCATCATTTGTCCTGTCTTGGGTGGAGTCTCTAGTTTTTAGTGTAAACAAAGAACTCATGCTGTAAGGCAGGAAACTTGAATTGTTTCCCTGTTTCTTTAAAGGGGTTATTTTACAACTGGCCTGTACCCTAATCTCAACTCTTTGTGCAATGTACTCTAGAATCAGATAGTTGCTTGTGTGAATGTAGTTAACACTAACATTTCGGAAGCCCTACAGCAAGCCTCAAGCTATTGTTCAAGAGTGGAGGAAAGAGGAGTGGATTTGAAGTTTATCCAGTTCTGGTTTCACTCCAATCAAACCATCCTGGCAGTATCCTTAAAAACATGAAGTGTGGCAACATCCTTGTTGGTTAGTGACAAGAGTAGAAAGGAAAGTGGCTGAAATGCAAAAGTCAGATTCCAAATCTGGAATGAGCAATGTGCATTTAACTCTCTCAGGCATAACAACATCTTGAAACAGCCTAGGACAGCGAAGTTTCCTTTTAAACAGAGCTTTTCAGTCTGCTACCAACCCACAAGTCCTTGGATGTTTCTGTGAACAGAAACTTAGGTATTGTTCTCTAATGAAAATCATATTGGAACTGTTCTATATTACACAGTGCAACTGGAATACGATTCTTCACTTTTCTTTCCTTCGTCTCCTCCCTCCTCAAAGCCCGTTTATTTACATTCCAGTCAATCTGGTGGTTGTTTCAGTGGAACCCATTTAAAATGAATCACTTGCACGTCACATGGAATGTCTGAGAATGAAGTTGTATTTCAAACTATGATAGTCTACAGGATGGTCTGGCAAGGAAAACGGTTAGCACAAGAGGCGTTATGTACTTTGACTGGGAGTGGATAAGATGGAATAATAGCTTCTAAAATTTTACATGCAGTTGGTGTTTTCTCATTGAATGTTAGTCATACCTGATACATAACAATACCTATTGAAGCCTGTACACTTTTTTACCTTAATAGGGGTGGGTGGGTGTGGGTGTGTGTGTGAGAGAGAGAGAGAGAGAGAGTGTTTATTTTCATGCCACAATTATCTTAGTGAAATGCTCTGTGGGATCATTGCAGTGTGTCGGCGGCCAATATCACCCATGTTTGGGACCAATTCAGACCCACTGAAGTCAATGGAAAGACTTCCACGGACACCAGTGGGCTTTGAATCAAGCCCCTAATATGTTAGAAATATGCAACCTTTTTGTGCTCCATTATTCTAGTAGTAGCTGTTGCATAATATCAAAAAATGGAATTGTCCTTCTGATTCACCATTAATGGTGGTCTTAAATTAAGATGCTAACTGATATGAGATACTACGTTAGACTTTTTAAAGCTTTCTTCAATTTGTTTAGTGCTTCTGGAATGTGCTAAATAGATAACTACAGTCACTAGGGCTATCTGTGTACCTTCAGAACAACAGATACACCCAACACCCTTACATAAACAGCAACAGTTGCTCCACGTAGCCCTTCCAAGTTAGATTTGCAGTGTACAGAAAGTGTATTGAAGCACTCATAGGGTCCCCTCACCTTTCACATACCAATACAGGGCTCCGTAAAGCAGACAGTTGTCTTCTGCAAGTAGAACTAGGTGTCAAGTTGAGTGATGAGAAGTTATTTATAAACTCCTTTTAAGACACACTCTCCTTGCATTAATGTGGAGAGCAACACAAAGAGCACCTGTCTATGGATAAGGGTAGTTCAGTTTGTGTCCTTTCAATCTTTGGCCTCTCTGCTGAGACTGTCATCAAGGGTGCCTATTAATTGCAGTAATGTCTGCTTCGTAATGTGGAAACATGTCCGGTGGAAAATAACTAGATCAAATCCATGTCATATCAGCTGCTAAACAGTGATCAGTCTATATTCACTTTTGGTGTTAACATGGACTGAGCCAATGACCTAGAGATGGAAAACTTTCTACCATTATCAAACTCCTGAACTTCCCAGCATATGATTTTTTTTTTAAATATTAACTCTAAAATCAGTGTGGTTGTATCCATGTCAGTCCCAGGATATTGGAGAGGCAAGGCTGGTGAATATATTTTATTGGACCAACTTCTGTTGGTGAGAGAGCTCCGTGTGGCTCAAATGCTTGTTTCTCTCACCACAAGAAGTTGGTTCAATAAAAGTTAGTACCTCACCTGCCTTGTGTGTCTCACGAATGCATGCATGATCCTGGAAAGAAAGGTGGCAGAATGAATGCAACTAAAGCTCAGGCTTTGTCTAAAATAGAAAAGATTTGCTGGTATAGCTACCAGGAAACCCTGTTGTGGAGATGCAGCTTATATCTGGAAAAAAGGTTTTTTTGCTGGTATAAGTTATACTAGCAAAAGCCACTCCTTGCTGATTTAACTGTGCCTACTCTAAGGGGATATCTACGCGTTCTGGAGAATCAACGCTGTGGCTATAGATGCACCAGGCGTCAATTCAGCAGGTCTAGTGAACACCCGCTAACTCGACCGCAGACTGCCCTCCTGTCAACTCCAGTGCTCTACCAGAATGAGAAGCATAAGGTTTTTATGCTTGACCCTAACATGAAGATCTCTTTAATCAAGTTAGACCACAATTTAATGGTTCTAGCTATTCTGGTTTCTAGATCAGTTTAGCTAGAGCCTAAGGCTTGATCTGGACCACACCACACTGCACTCTGTATTGTAGATCAAGCCTTAGGGTCTAACTAAACTGATCTAGAAACCAGAATAAATATAGGTTGATGTAAGCTACTCTAACTCTGAAATATCTACAGTACAACATTGCTGCTGCCCACTACACCAGCCTAATAACTCCACCTCTGTGAGAGGCATAGTGCTTAGGTCGATGTAGTTAGAGTGACAGTGTCTGTGTAGACACTGCATTACTTACATCTCTACTGGCTGTTAACCCACCTGGTGGGGGCTGCTGGCTGTGAGTCCTATGCCCCACAGGCCCATGACTGGGATTGTCAGCCCCCGGTGGGGAGGATTGAGCTATCGGTGTCCCACAATGCCCCACATAGTTAAGTCAGTTAAAGTGCTCCTGGTGAGGACGTGCACCACTGTCAGTGGGGGCATAGTGTGGATGTGAACCTAACTTAGGTCAATTTTATTTTATAGTGTAGACAAGGTCTAACTCAGAATAAATGTATTATAGCCTAGGCAGAGATTATCTTCTAACCATTTGACCTCATCCAAATTGATTGACTAAACTGTGGGCTTGTCTACACAGGGAGTTTAAATTGAGTTAATCCAGTTTGAGAGCACTTCCATACACCACAACACAATTTGTCATAGTGCACTAACTCAGCATTTATCATGAGTTCTGGAATCCTCTTTCACATCAAACTTGGATCACTTTGAATTGTTAGTATGCTCTGTTGTTCACATGCATGCACACTACTTTGGCAGCCCAACTACTATTCCACACTGCTTTGTGGGCATTTGTTAGATCTGTTTACTTGTGTGCCCTCCCTTGCTCTGGTGTCAAATCAACTGGATGTCCCCTTCCCCATTTAAAAACTGGGGTAGGGCCAGAATTTGCCCATTTGCTCCTGAATTCCAATATATCAGAATTTCTGTGCTATTGCTACAGAAGCCTTACAACATGCCTGGAGCAGCCACCAGGAGCTGTGCTGAGACCCAGGATGTCATTGCCATCTGGGGAGAAGAATTGGTGCAGGAAGGTCTTGTGTGGCCAGACCCCAGAATTAAGACTTTTGTGGACATTGCTAATCAGAGGGGCCACAATAGGGATGCCCATCAGGGCAGGACCCCAAAGAGCTCAGGAGAATGTATATTAGAACCGAGGATGCCAAGAAAAAGTCTGGTAATGGGAATGTGACCTGCCCACTTCTTGAGGTGGTGGACAGGATTTTAATCAGTTACAGGACTACTAAACCCAAGAAGGTTGTGGATCCTGCTGCTTGGTCTGTTGCCCAACTGAGGACAAGCACCAAGAGTCCTCGGAGGGTAAACATGAAGAGGCCAGTGAAGAGCTGTGTCTGGAAAACCAAAATCTCTTTGGGACTCATAACCCTGAAGACAACTGTGTGGAAAGGGCGAGTCCTAGCCAGAAACTCAAGTTTGTATTGAGGCAGATCCTATTGAATGAACCTTAGCATGTATGTATCCGTTAAATAATTATTATTTTTAGCATGCTATACTGCCATGCTAGCTTCTGTTCCTGGTGCCTCAAAGCTGCAGCCATTTTTTGGTGATGAGAGTAAGGAACCTTTCTGAATCACCAGCCAAAGCGTCCCTGAGCCCATGATGTCCATTCACCTGCACCCTCCCCCATACATGGTTTTTAAAATGGCAGTTACACCTCTGGCTGGGCAATTGGCCTCTGTGTCATACTAAAGCCCTGACCAGGGCCTGTTTTGAAGCCCATGCCATGGAGGACACATGGCCGTCTACTTATTTTCCTTTCCCTTCCACATATCGGTTCTGCCCATCAATCTTCTAGGCATTGCCTAGCTTTATAACCTGATGCAAAGGCACCTTTTCCATAGCATCACACACTTGTACGACAATGGCCCCAACAGTCAATTTCCCTACACCGAATTGATTGGCTACAGACCGGTAGCATTCAGGGGTGGCAATGGTGACCTTGCTTTTGAACAGATTTGGTGCTCTGTAGGTGTATGCTGCAGCTCTGGGGATCACTCAGCACAGATGTCTGGAAAGGTTGCCTTCACTATCCTGAAATTCTCTTGCCACTGCTGGTCATTCCAGGTCTGCAGAACAGTGTTGATTGGTGGGAAATGATTGGTTTCCCAGGCCCAGACACAGCATTGCACAGTGCAAAGCTACTCTGGAATAGCAGTTGCTTGGTGTCATTCTCTTATTCCTTGTTTTGATTCTCTGCCGCTGCTGCAACTCCTGCTGCTTCTGCCACATCATCTGCTCAGTGGTGCAGTGGGTGAAGGCAAAGCTGAATTCATCCAGCTTTGAGTCCTGAAATACAGCCCAAGCTGCCTCTGCACATTCCTGATTGCCAGTATAGCAGCACGGAGCACTGTTGGGTCAAAAAATGGCACTAGCTGGGTAAGAAAGAAAGCATGGGACAGAGACGGTGGAAACATGGATTTTAAAAATTAATCTGAACCTGACTTCTGTTAAGCATCTTCAATGCACAGAGAAAAACCCCCAGAATGCACACTGCTCAGCAGCAAAGCACAGATCCATGGGATAATCTCCAAGAATTCAACATGTGTAGTACGTGGCAAGCCCCTGCTGTGTATACACAATGATGCAAATTGAAAGAGGGTGCAGCCTTACCATGTGCATGCTATTAGTGAGGCATGCATTAAACCAGACGGATTTGATGTGGGTTATTTAAAAACCTCAAACTCCCACTTCAAGAGGGATTGTTTATACAGGTCTCTCAGCTCTACCCCATTCTTCATGTGTGACCTTAGGCAAGACAGTTAATCTTTCTATGCCTCAGTTCCATCTTTAAAATGGGAGTAATACTTCCTTTCTCTAGCTTGTCTATTTGGACTCTAAGCTCTTCAGGGCAGCAAATGATTCTTAATAACTGTATGTGCAGTGCCTTGTACAATAGATTCCTTATGTAATATGAATAATAACAAATTAATTTGTTACCAGTACTGATTGTTTTATAGATTTTTTTTTTTTGAGCTTTTAGAGAAGATCCATGTTGATAGACTAAATCCTCTTGAGAAACAGCATGGGATTTTTGGAGCTTGTAGTGTCACCTTGGCTGGGATATTCAACTGCTTCTGCTTTATAAAAACATGTAGAAAAAGCACTCCTCTCTGAACTTATTAGGACTCCCAAAAAGTGTTTTGAGGATTGTCTGGCTCTTCCGTGACAACACACCCTATGGGCTTGCGCACACAACCCAGCTGTAATAACAAATACTGAAAAACAGTTAATTGTTTAGAGTCTAGTTGCTTTAGCTTTGTTTGGGTTTATGGAGAACTAAAATGTCACTAAGTAGATTACACTTCCATATGGGCTAATGCCATAAAACCAAAGCAAAGACAAAAATTATTCTTTGGCTCACTGGGTAGAGTTGTGGAGCCTCCATGGCTTGTACCTGTGGAGCTGAGAATGTTATGAATGGAAACTTTAATAATTAGCACTCTACAGTATGGCAATAGTTTCCTGACTGTCTATGATATTCATCCTTTGAAGACTATAGTCAAGACTGGCACACCCAACACTGACAAGGCATTTTGTGCCAGGAAATCCAGGCTGCCAGCTTCAATGCACTCTGGGAGATATAAACAAACAGCTGGTTTGGTATCCATCACATGGGGTGATACAAAGGGCCAAAGCTCTTGAAATCATACAATGCTGAGTCCCTCAATCAAGGGGGTTGAAATCTCTGGGAACTGAACATAGGTGAGAAACCTGCTTAAGCAAAGATTGTAAGTTGCTGAAGTTAATTTTTTAGTCTTAGAATGATACTTTTACTTTTGTTTGTTTAAGACCCTTTCTGTCTTTACACCTCATAATAGATATCATTTAATCCTAGGTCCTCTTGTTAAATAAACTTATTTTACTTTTAATATAAACCAACATCATGCTGCAATGGAAATAAGAGTATTTGCAGTTTATTAATTTAACTGGGGATTGACAACGTATTGTCTTTTTAATGGAACAGCAAACTTAATAACATCGATGAGTGTTCCAGGAGTGGGCTGGACACTGCAGGAAGGTGTTTGTGAGGAGCTCGGGAGTTGGCATTCACAGTTTGTTACCTGCAAGACAAGATTTAGACTGGCAGAGTTTGGAAGCATTTGCTGGCAAGAGAGACAAGCAGGTATGTCAGGGAGCTGTCACACAGTTTAGCAATAGCAAAATTCTCACTTGCTGAGGCTGAGAGAGGTAACACAGTAACTCACCATTCTCGGAACTCCAGCAGATTCTCCTAGGGCAGCCGGCTTTGGGGAAGTTCAAGAGTGGGAAGGTGTTAGGGTGACCCTGCAAAAAGCAACTGGGCCATTGAAGCCAAGGTGTGACCTGCATGCTTGTCTGCTGGCTGTTGGTGTCAGGGCTGTGAACCACAGCAGCATAGCATTTAAGGCACCCCAAGCTACAGGGCAGGTGATGACCCTTACTGATCTGGTTTGAACCCTAAAGCATCACCACGACATTGGGCAAGAGAGGCCAAAACAACACAAGGATGACAAAAATAGCTAATAACTAAAAATAGTAGTAGTAGTGTGTGATACCACAGAGCAAAACCTATTGTGAGAGATGATTCAATTGATTGTCTTCCAAGATGATTAAGATGGACTCGTAGATTATAACATTTAAGACAAAATGGTAAACCTGACCCCAAGTTGTCAGACTCTGTTCTTGGCATCTCTGTAACAACATGGGGCAATCCCCCTGCCGTTGTCCCTCATCCATAATTAACAGCAGTGGAAATTGGGGGTGGGAGGGGAATATCAAAGTGCCCCCTATCAGACTAGAACTGCCCATAGGTCAGGACCCTCGGAAGCCACTGAGGGAGGGACAGTATTAGATACACTAAGATGAAGAAACCCCAGGTCCCTGACACTTGTAGTAAAGTGAAATTTCCCTCCCCAGTGGCAGTATTTGGGGCTAGGACCCAACACAATTGGGTAGTGATGACACCCCGTCCAGTAAAGAGTAATAGTAGAGCCTTGCACAGGACTACTTTTAATCCCACTCCCACCTGCTACTGCTATTATGGCACCGGATCCTGTGGGATCCCAGTCCTGTGCAGGGTAATAGTACTTAAACATGTACAGTAGCCAGTATGTATAATTGCTTGGAGACTACTACAAGAGAACATGGAAGTCATGAACTGCCTCACACATCAGTCATATAAATGAAGATATTGGAAATTGTGTGGCAAGACAGATCCCCAATTATCCATGTAGCAGATTTGCTAAATCATGGAACAGAATAATCATTGTTGAATAAACTCTGTACAAGCCCACTAAGCAGATGGATGATTAATCATGGCAAGTATACAAAGATCAGAAAGCAAATCTGGAAGCAATTCAGACCATCAAGCCCAAGTATCATGCAGCGCCTCTATCTTTTTTTTTTTATTGTTCTGATAGCTCCAAAAAAATCTATAGTTAGAATGTGCAGCACCTCTGGCTTCTCTTCCAATATTCTGCTTATCCGCCCCTTCCAGTACATAATTGAAGAAAATATATATGTTTTTTTCATAAAACACTCCAATATTCATGACAGCAGGAAACTGATGGCAATTTAGGGTTAACAGGTGTCTGTCGTAGATCCTGATGCAAACCATCCTGATGTGAGGTTGCCAAAGAAGCGGCGATATCCTCTTTCCATCTCGGAGGATGCAATAGATGGAACCAACCAAACAAGCTTATTTGATAAATTTTATCAGCTCTGCAGTGCTCATGAGATTAAACTTTCCTTTAACTGACGGTGGCACTAATATAGTACCAGTTTGCATGGTCTCCACAGTAGCACATCTCTCCTTTTGGCCATGGCTTGTATACTGTAGGATGTGTGGTTTTGATTTATTTTTTCCCTTCCTTAATTGCACCTCTTTCTCAGAAACACATTTTCATTAGTAACTTGATTTGGCATCACTATATGCTAATGCCCCACAATTTAACCACTTCTGCCTAAATAAACACTACACATACTTAAGGGATAATTATTACATAATGAGAAGTAGGGCCCCCTCCTCTAATGCAATCAAGTTTTAAACAAATAAACATGTCTCATCCTGCTTCTGATTTTAATAGAAAGAAAGACAGACAACTTGGTATATGTCAGATTGGCTAATGAACAGTATGTGCTTGTCTTGTTACAAAAAAAAAATCTCTTAAAATTTTATTTTATAATAAAGAACACAAGAAATATTCTTTATTTTATTTAGTTGCACCAAAGCCATGTTGGCAACTGAAGAGATAAACACGAGACAATTTTAGTTTATTACATAATCAAATGGTGTTGCGAAGGACAAACCCAGACCAGTCACCAGCCAATCTGGCTCTCCCACAGCTCAGAACAAGAAAAGTATCACTTTTTTTTCATTGGAAAAACAGAAGTTTGAGATTATGAATACCAACTAGCTTGTGAAAGACATTGTAAGTTAATACTGAGATCTCTGCGACTGGGACCATAGCATGACATTTTCAAGTAAAGCTTTGTCTGAACTGGGATAAGAGGTGTGTAGGCTAACATGCTCTAACAGTCTGTGGTAGACAAGGTACTCTTACTCGACCATTGTAGCATATGTAAAAAGCTTTGCCTTTAACTAACTTAGCTTGGGTTCAGGATTATACTGCCTTTTCTAGTTCTAGTTTAAACAAATTCATTATGACTTGTTAGCTAACACATTAACATTAATTTTATCCTAGTGTAGACAATGGGTAAAATTTTCAAAAGCACTTCTATGGCTTAGAAGCCTAAGTCCCATTGAAAATTAAAGAGACTTAATTGCTGAAGTCATTTATGCAGTTCTGAAAATTTTATCTAAGGTGTAACTTTACTTCGGGTAAGTGTCGATAGAGTGAGGTCCCTTTGTTGAAGTGGGGTTTTTTTTTCAGGGGATGTGTATTTCTGTATATAGAGTATTTTGAAGATAATTAATATTTTGTCGTAATCATATGAGATGCACTGCCTAGTGTTGTATACTGTTGTATAGACTGCTAATCATATAAGTTCATTCCCACACGTTTAGTGTTGTCACTGTCCATACATAGATGTGCATATTCGAGCATCAGAAGATATAAAAAAAAGTCTTCTATTATGTTAGGTTTAATAGAATAAAATAAGCAGCCATAGAGAGAGAGAGAGAGAGATTGAGATTCTCAGTAGTTGGGTGGATAGATTAGTGAATATTTGACTTTTTACACATAAGAGTAAATCAGTTTTATGATTTGGTGCAGTTTCAACTTTCCAGTGTGGGGCAGGGGGAGACAGAGTGTGTGTATGTGTCTGTGTGTGTGTGTGTGCACGCGCACCTTAACCATGGACTCTCTATCATTCTTCTTTCATGTGTATATCTTCAGTTTATGCTGGTGCATTGAAATCCATGGAAATCATTATAAAATTTAGCATCACTGATCCATTTTTCATGGCTTAAACTATTTAAAATCACATAGTTTTTCATTTACGTTAGCTATATATCTGTTTTCAGCAGATGGGAAAACAAATAGACATAAACTGATTTCAGTTTAAAAAAAAAAGTAAATGTAACACAAAGTGAAAATTCATCGTTCGTGTTTTTTGTTTGAGAGTCACTCTTAAACATTCAGTCTGAGGCTCAGCACTTTATTTTCAGAGGCTAAAATCACTTCTCCCAACAGAGACTCAGAAACATCTTGCTGAACAGATCCTAATGTAAAAATAGTCATCTTTGCCTTTTTCAAGTTAACTGTGCTCAAACTTGTTCCCTGATGTTACATTTATTGTCAGATTTTTAGCACCTTAGTAATGATTGCAGTAATTCTCATTTTGTATTAATCACTGATGATTCCCTGCCCAATCCACATTCACTCCTCTCCTCTCAAAATATAGCTCTCCCCAAGTAAATAAGGGTATCATGACTACACTGCAATGTTAGCCCAGGGTTCAAACTCAGGCTTGATCCTACCCCCCACCCCTTCCTTCTACTCATAGATCATGCTAACCCAGGGCTTTGACCCAGCATCTAAGGACCGCACAGGAGTGGAGTGTCTGAGCCTGAGTCAAGCCTGGACCCAGGGTTCAAGCCCTTTTGCTTTGCAGTGTAGATGCAGCCTCACTAAGCTTGTGCTCTGGGACTCTGTCAAAAGTATCCCACAATCCCATAGGCTAATTTTCTTTGTCCTCTGAACAGCTAAGTGTGGTGGACAGACAGGTGTTCCCACACTGCACCATATACAAAGGGCCACGGCAGCCACATTTAAGGAGGGCACTAGAAAGTCTGGGATATGGGTAGTTGGACTCAGGCTTGCTTAATGCACTGTAGGCACTGGAGCCCCAGATTGAGACCTGGGTTACAAATGAGTGTAGATGCACAAACCCTAGGTGAACAAACACAGGGTCTGCTAACTTGAGTTCTACTAATCCTGGGCTTACATTACAGTGTAGCCTTAACCCCAGGCTATGTTGAATACACTGGAATAAAAGATGTGCAGCACAGTCATGGCTGGCCCAGGTCAGCTGGCTCAGGCTGCAGGGCTAAGAATTGTTGTCTAGGCGTTCAGGCTCAGGCTGGAACCTGGCCTTTGGGACCCTTCCCTCGTGGGTCCCAGAGCTTGGATTCCAGCCAAAGCCTGGATATCTACTCAGCAGTTTTCTAGTCCCGTGAGTCTGAGTCCTCTGACCTGGGCAAGCTGTGGGTGTTTAATTGCTGTGCAGATATACCCTCAGTGGGTCCACTCTGGAAATGGGTATGGCTGCAATGGCCCCTGACCTGCCCTAAACCAGAGCAATAGAGGGAGCAAACAGAGTAGGCAAGAAGTCACAGGATGGGGAATCCCCACCAATAATACAATCTGCTCTTGGTTTTATATTAAAAATAAAATAGAAAACATTGAAAATAAAGAAGGAAGCAGTCAGTTGAAACTAAAGAAGCCTGAAGAAGGAAGCACCCTGAAGCTCCAACTAGTTTTTATGCCTTTGGAAAACCAGAAGCTCAAACACTAAGAGGACGTGTATTTGAATCAACACACTTTCAACTTTATAACTAACATGGCTGTGAGAGGACCTTCCAGCATGAAACATGGTCATCCTTTCCTCTTGACTATCCTATGACTGGTGTGTAATACAGTTTTGATTAGTGGCCAAGTCTGATGGCTTTCAGTGGAGGAGTCTGTCATTCTGATGCAGCTGTGGAGCCTGGTCTCAGCCTTTCATCTTGACTCCAAAGCGAGAAGAACTCTAATGTTAAAATATTCCCTCCACGTCTCAGGGTTTATCCTGCAGGGTGCATCGTTACAGCTCATAATGAAGTCGGTGAGAGTTGAGAGTGCACAGAGCCATGCAGGTGATGTACAGTACCTCATAGGTTTGGCTTCTTTCAGTAAGAACCCCCCCAGATTATATATACACATGACCAGAAAATTAGATCTGGGTCCTTAAAGGGGATTGTTGGCTTGATATTTTTGTTGACTTTAGACCAAGTTCTCCTCTGCATTTTTGAAATATATATAATACAAAGTGGTGTGTGTGTGTGTGTCTTTTTACAAAGAATCCCTGAGTAGGGTTTACTAGGCTGTCATACAGATCTAATTGTTTATCACATTAAAAATCATTCACATATTTTTCACAGGAAATCTGTTTGGCAGTTTTGAGAACATGAAAAATTGGTGCTGGTAGAAAACCAGACAATTGTAAATTACCACTGTCAAAATGAAATTGACTTACATGCAGTTCAGAAGATGCTGATATATAGGCCTTTATCAAACCAAGGTTTTCTTTACGTTAGTCTTCAGAAATCAAAGAGCTGTATTCTGACCTTGGGCCATTCCCAGAAAGCTTATTGTCATCAGTGGGAATTCTGCCTAAAGATTAAGCAGACTGGGATCCCTCAGAATGATGGTGATCCAGTGGTCATAATTCCTCTGCAGTCTTCTGGGCTTGATCCAACACTAACTGAAGTCAACAGAAGACACTGATTTCAATGAGTTGGATCAGAACCATCATAAGTGAATTGCATATATGAAACATAATTCAATCCCTAGTTCACTTCCTTGCCAGTGCAGGATTATTTCTCCACAGCATGTTTTCTAATGCTTTATTCAGTTTAGTTTTAAATATCTTCAAGGGACAGAGTTTCCATCACTTCTCAATTTTTATCTCGTAAACTTTCCATTAGTACATTAATGTTCATTCACAGTGTTTAACAGTGAATTCTCATCAAGAATCAGCCACTTGAAGACAAACTGCGTGGTGATTCTCTGCCAGAAAGCAATGTTAAAATCCCGAGCCACTGCATTGGTTAAATGTAAACAGTAGAGTATGCTTTCAGTTTAAGGATGGTTAGGGTATCTCTGTGTTATGTGTATACAAGATTAGAGCACAGAAGTTTTGTGCCATATTGAAATAATTTTGACAGTCATTAAGGGGTTTTTCCTCAGTGGCAAGTTCTTTTCCTGGCTTATTTCTCTCTACTGAAATGATTAAAAATTCATGTAAATCCTTCTTTCTTCAGGAGATTGTGGCAGAAAACTTCTTAATTGTGGCCTACTATGTACAAGGGTATTTGATCTTCAGTGCTATCATTGGTCAAGACAGGATTCAGAGCGTCGAAATCAGGTTTAGGGCGAAATCTGGCTCACAGCCTGGATTTGCAAGTGTGAAACTCTTTTCAGCAAAATTTAACACTACATTTGCTACATAAACATAGTGACTAGGATTTCTTGGCTATTATTCCTTAAAAGGCAGAGGTAATGATTAGCAAAGTCAAGATGATATGGAGATATGTGTGCAACTATATGCTTCCCCTCCTCAGTCTTTGTGTATTCTCTGTCATCAGTAAAGGACAAATGAATCAATTCAGATAAAATAGGAATCAACCCTAGCAATTTTGCCTAAAACATGAGCCAAACCTGAACTGAACCTTTTTTGAGACTTGAAAATGTCCAGTTAACGGTTTTCTTTTATTTTCATGCTCTTCTTTGGTTCCATTGCCTGGCCAGGATTGGAAGTGAAAGTGATGAAATACAATACATAAATATTGTATTATTTACTATGCTTGGAGCCTAATAGGCTACTCTTAGAGTTTTTCAAGCCCAACCAGAGAAATGATCTACTGGAAATTTCGCAAGAATCCTTGTTTTTGTCAAACTTCCAGTCTAGTTTTGCAGATCAAAGCTGCTGAGCTGTTTGGATGAGGACTGAATCAGCATTCAGATATTGAACCTCTGAATCTTTAAGGGTTTATCCTTCCCTTTTTCCACCTTTCAGTATCAACAATATTCAGATTAAACTTGACTCCACAGTTGAGTTTTTACTCAATCCCTAGACAACACTTCGTGCTCCTGCAGTGTGAGTTTTGTGGAAATTGGTTTTAATTGATTTGATATATTAAATAACTCAGATTCTTGCATTCTTACTCATGTGGAGTAGTACCTTACTCCATGAATGTGAACTACTAGTTGTGTGTCATAAACTGGCCCTAAGAACAGTCACACTATTATGGTGCAGAGAAAGAGAGGTTACACTAACTCATTCTGGACAAGAGTCTGCCATCATAATTCCTGTCGAGTAGCATCTTACTCTGTGTGAGGAGTCCCACCTGAGTTAAGGGGAATTCTTCATGAGTAAAGTTGGCTAAATTTCGGCTTCTGTGATTCAAGAAATGAAAACAATTGAAGCTGCTTAAATTAATGTTAGTGTATTTTTTTTGACCATTAAAACTTTTTTTTCTGTTCAACAATTTGTCGACTTTCGTTCCTTCTTACATCTTTAAAAACTCATTTTCAAAGTCCTATTCATGAGATGTCATGTTAATCCTAACATTAGCCATGTTTGCAGTGTTCTGTCTTTGACTGATTTGATTTTTTCACTGCAGTACATTGCAGGTCACTTTCTTTGTGGCCTGACTTTCACTGCTGTTTTTAAGTGCTGTCCTCCAGGGCTACTAGTGCTCCTTGAAAATTAGAGCCTCTTTGAGTATGTTAGAATCTGTGAACATGCCACGTGGCATGTTAATATTTTATTTCTGCTGTGGTGATACCTAGAAGCCCTAGTCCTACTGAGCTAGGGACTGTCCCAATACATAACAAAAGCACAGTCACTGCCCAAAGATGTTAGCAATCTAAGTAGACATTTGATGTGGTGGTATAGCCCAATTGATAAGGCACTAGACATGAGTTCTGTTCCTAACTTTTCATTGGTTTGCTGTGTGGTCTAGAGCAAGTCACTTTACTTCCTTGTGTCTCTGTTTTCCCATCTGTGAAATGGGGTAAATATATTAAATTTCCCTTGTAAAAATATTTTGAGATCCATAGATGGAAAAAAGCTGTAGAAAACTAAGTAGTATGTTCTTTACTATCCACAGTTCAAAACTGGAGCACCATGAGCCCTCAACATACCAAGAAGGAATCCAATAGGAGATCAATTAACTCTGGTGCTTTAGTCTAACCTCTGCAAAAGGCAGGAGGGGCTCCAGAAATTCCAGAACTTATACTGTTGTGACATTTGTGAAAGCTAGGTCAGAGGCACAAAAGCCCTCAGATTTAGCTTTTCAAAAAATGTAAAAGTGGTAGAACTGAATACCATGGCAGTTTTCATTAAAATAAAATGGAGTACAAGAGTATATATGCTGTGTAATTACAAAAAATGCTCTTGCATAAAACAAATATCTAATGAACTGATTTTGGAGAGCGTGTGTGTAAGTAAATCCAAAAGTAATGGATGGATTCTCATGTCTTCATTTGTAATCCCACCATGTGCGAGTAGTGAAATGAAAGGTCTTCAACAGTATGGAAATCAATGGCCTGTCCATATTCAGCCCACTATACAGAGATCCCTATGTGGAGGGACAATAACAAAAAAATCCATTCAGATTTACAGGAAGTCTGTCTCACATGATATTGTAAAGCACTGTGGGGCCTAATCTTTACATTTGAATATTAAATTAGAAGGGGCAACGTCTGCAATACCAATGGTATTAGTCACGTCTGGTTGGGCATCCAATACCAGATGTCACTTTTCTGATCTTACATGCTCAGCCCTTACTGTTTTTGGCACGTCAGAGTTCACATCTGAGTACAATTTAAGTTATAACAATACAATCAGCATGTCTAACTATTTTTTGCCTTCCTCTCCACTATTTTGGGAGCTGAGCTGTGGTGCCTTTCATTTAATCTGGAAAGCTAGTAACCTCCCCTATCCCCTTCGCTCCCATTCTCATGAAGTAGTGCTGGACAAAAAACCCTTCTGTTTGACAAACATTACTGTTGGGGTGTGTGTGTGGTGTTTTTTTTTATTTTTATTTTTATTTTTAAATAAGCCTATTGTTTGTTTATTGACTAATCAGTCCTGTGTCTTTTAGAATGGAGTGGGCAAGGGAATTTAAACAGTAGAGCAGTATTTTCCGCTTACAGGCCATTATTATCACTCAGCTGATGCATCAAGTTATTTGACGTTTGCTGCATAGCAGAACAAATACATATGGGCATCTTTTTAATTTAAAAAAAAAAAAAAAAGGACTAAAAGCCAAACTTAGAATTTTGGGGGATATGGTTTGCTACTCTGAACTGATGTAACAGAAATGATCTCTTTATGCAGATAACCCATCTTTATTCATAAAATTCGCAGAGGGGGAAGTCACATGTGACTCCAGGTTATGGACCAAAATAAATAACTTGTCATAATATACTTTGCAAATGATTATATAAACCACAGGAGATATAGCGAGGAGGTGCACATATATACACAGGCTGGTAAGTTACTGAATGTTTAGAAGCTGGAAGCAGTTAGTTTGCACTGGGGATAGATATTTTCCTGGTTTTCTGCCCTATAGGTGAAATGCTCTGGATCATGCCACTGATGTGCGTGGTCTGTGTTTATTCTCTTCCTCTTTTGTTCATCAATCACCAGTTTATCTGCTCCTTTCCCAGAGAGGTTAAATCTATTTTGCATATTAAAACCGACATTGAATGGAATGGTTCTAATGAAGCATCATTGCTTTCCAGGATTTGTGTACTCTGGTTTTTTCTCTAGGGGCTGTGTGCTCTGTAGGCTTGATGATGCAATCAGTTGTGTACAAAGCATTTGAATTCAAATTCAATGTGTAGGTGATGCCACTGGGAGAGCTCGTGGTTTGATTTGTGCTGTGATGTCGTCATTGTGATAGTGACACTCAGCTTTGTGTTTCTCTGTTATAGGACACTGATGGCATAGCTTCTTTGTACTCCAGTGTTTGTCCAAAACAGTGGTGTATGAATGAATTTAAATTAGATGAAATTGTTCAACATTTTGGTTTTGATCATGTGTGCATTGACTGCAGATATTTAGTGGTGAACACATTTGAGAAGTTGCAAAATTAGATAATCTCATTGTCAAATGCTATACTTGGATATATAGTAAGACACCAAGAGTGGATGTTTGGGTGTCTATTGAGTATCCATCACCCGTAAAGCAATTTTTGGATCCTTTTGGGTGGGATTAAAGATGCTTTTATCAGCAATATTAAAAATACACAGTAACTTTGTTTCCCTTGGCATGTATACTACTAGCCATTACTATAAAACACGCTTTAATTGGGCAACAAAAACTGCATTGGTTATTTCTATACTTTAAAAACTTAATGGCCTTTATTTTTAATTTTCCTCTTTTTACAACAGTCAATTGTACTCACAGCTGTAAATACTTTGCCACGTCTTAAGAATTATTGTCAATAATGGGAGAAACTATTATTCTGTGAGACTGTTACTACTCTATCTTACTAAATACTTTAATCTTGTAGCAGGCATTTAGTTTTGTCATTGATTACACCTAAGTGCAGTACTTAACACAAAAGGGCCCTGATCCTGATTGAGAGTTCTGAGTGTTTCTGTATTACAAATGAATGGTAATTATATTCTTATAGGAAATGAGAAAAACATACCTTCGTTCCAGGGAATAATCTTACTTCCTTTTTTCCACTTGTCTGTCTGTCTATTTAGACTGCAAGTAGTCTGAGGCAGAGATGATCACTCATGAGAATACACCAGGCCTGAAATAATGATGCCAGTTGAGGTATCTAGGTGATATTACTTAACATAAGAATGGCCATATTGGGTCAGACCAAAGGTCCCTCTAGCCCAGTATCCTGTCTTTCGACAGTGGCTAATGAACTTATCTAGCTCTTTTTTGAATCCTGTTATAGTCTATAGAAATAATAGTAAAGATGATAATCTGAATCCTGTAGATTACAAATCAATAGAAGTTCAGAAATACTATCCTCTTCTTGATAGATGGACCATAGTCATAGCTCTGGATCTGAAAGTGGATGGAATCTGATAAGCGTAGCACTATAATGCAGTGTACTGATGACAACCCCTTGTACTATGGTGCATTTGCAGATCATCTGCTCTGGCCAGCTGATGTCATGGTCTTCTGTTTGTGACATCAAAACCATTTGCACAGCAGCTAATTAAGTTGTCGCACACAATCAGAGAGTTATGATTCCATATGGACAATAAGCAGCAGGAGCAGATGAAAATATTTTCCCTTTCCTCCTACACACTTGCTAAAAATATAACATGATTTCCCCAATAATGAAAAATGAAATCTAGACATTGGAATTGTTTCTAAACTGAAAAAAGACAAGTTTTCCAGGAACCATTAGCAACTCTCTAAATCACTTTCAGGACAATGCATATAACTAGAGATGGACCCAAGCAGCACCATTTGGATTTGGATCTGACCTTTACTCAAGTTTCAGGGGAGTCTGAATCTGGCATTCTTATTTGGGCCGGTCTCTGTATGTGACACACATGACACAACAATAAAAAGGCTTTCTGAGAATGGGGTTTTGCTAACTTGAGTCTATTACAAATAGGCTTATCTCAAGTCACATTTTCCTAGTTAAAACATGACCTCCCACAGTCATGAGAATTAGAGACCAAGTCAGGTTTTCCCCAGTGTACTGTGGAGGGTTCTTTCCCTTTCCCAAGAAGTGGGATTATGTAACCTAATAAATTGCTCTCATTACAAAGCTACTGACAGACAGATAGACATAATGGTTGCTGCCAATGGGCATGTATGCTGGAGGTGAGCGTGCAGAGAGAATTGTGGAACAGAGTGATGGATGGATCACCACAAACCAGCTGGTAGGAGGAGGTCATGCCTCTTACCGAAAAGCAGAATGAGAGAAGGATGTCAGTGGCATGGAGGGTGACATCCATCAATCAACTCCTTCATTATAGAAAGAATGAGGAATGAGCATTGTGGATCCTGGAGAAGAAGAGGGGGGTAGCCATCCCGCACCTCACAGGTGGCAACTCAGAAAAGGCTAACCTTTCACATTTCCAGGAGCAGGAAGGATGAAGAATGTATTTTTAATGAATTACCCATACACACATAATCTCTTCCTTTCATATAAGGGGCTTCTTTTCTTCTGGAGAGAGGAATAGATTTTAAACATCTCAAATTCTTAAAACTTTTTTTTTCAGTCTCCTTCTCTGATAACCTCATTTTCACAGATGAAATCAAGCCAAGAGAAAGATACTTCCACAGAGTGGCTGGGTTTTTTGTGTGTCATTATTTTTCCAGGGCTCACTGTGGAATGCACCCTAGAGAGAAGCTTCACCTTTCTACCTCCAAAAGCATCAGTGATCAATCAGATCAGAATTTACAGTGGGCTAACTGTTTGGTTGGTTTTTGTGGATCATTAAAAATGACCCAGGGGTCCAGTATCTGTGGCATTGCTTTTGCTCAGTTTGCTTCCGATTTCAATTCTTAACACGGTTAGACACATGGCACAGTTGACATACTTGGCAAAATTTTCTTCTCATTACATTGATGCAGTGCAGTGAAGGTCAGTGAGGTTGCATGGTGTAAATGAGGGGGAAAATTTGCCCAGGCTTCCTCCAGCAACCATGTAACTCAGACATTATTGAAGTTAAATTCTTCTCTCTGTTAAAGATACCTAAGTCTAAAGCTGGAATGAGTCAATCAAATTATGTTGCAGTCCTGTAAAGATCAGGGGATCAAATTCAGAATTGGTTCAAGAGGTGTAATGAAGCTTTACCCCCTTACATTTTCTGATCTTTGTCTCAGGGCTGTAATATAATTCAGTTATATTGTTAAAATGTGGTATAATCCTATCTACACAGACAGTACCAAACTATATTTTAACCCAGTCATGGAACTGTAGTGTTATAAAAAATATCACTCCAAGGGTTGCATTAAAAAACGTGTAGAGAGTCTTATCGCTTTGCTAGGGAAACTCAGGTTCATGTCAGTAACACAGTAAAATAAAGCTTTCCTGATTAATGTGTTGGGCATCCAGATTGGTACAACAGGGGAAAGTTTTCCAGTGGCAAGTGAGTCATGTAAGTCTCTCATAAGTGTGTGCATATTTACATACTGCAAAGTCTGGGTGCAGTGAGACCTATTTGTACAAATCAAATTGCAATTTCTGTTTAAATTGTACAAACCTCAGATAAAAAAATCACACTTGGTACTTCAAAATGCACAGAGATGCTATAATGTTACTGAGCACAGACATGATCTGGAGCCTGGGCCATTTGGATGAACATAATGGTCATCATGAGTCAGGTCTGATTAATATATTACTCTACTCTGCTCTTAAGCAACTCAATATGCAAGAGGCTTCTGAAGGAGCATGCAGAGCTACATCTAATACCTCGGTTGTGGAAAGGAAATGGTAAAACAATTTTCAGACCTCATTTATTTATCTGCTGTGAAAAAAATGCACATATTGTTACCTTGATTAAAAGGCAGAGCAGCAAAACCAAAGGGATTTAGCCCACAGGCCTTTGAATCCTTTTAGAAATTTTCTATTTGTTCCTTTAATTTCAGAGTTCAGCGCTATCATTAAAATCAAAATCTGTTTCTTCAGTAGGTACGTACACATGCCCATATGTATGTATGTACATTATACCAACATTCAGGAAAAAATCCACTATCAAACACTTCTGGGAGACCTATGTTCTCAAATCCCCCTCTTTCACAGGCCCCATCCTCCCTTCAATAGCATTTCTGAGCTTTGACTCCTGCTGTAAATTGATACTGTTCATGTCTCAGTTGGACATGTGAATCATGCTAAATCCATGTAGAGTGTTTTAAACTCTGAATAGAGGTGTACCTTTGTATCAACCACAGCAACGTAGACCATTTCCTTATACTAAACTGTGTGGAAAATATGCTGGAACAGACAGGCATGCAATCCTAAACTGTACCCCATTTACACTAATATTCTCCGGTTTTGGCTTTGTGCAGAATACCGCTGTCTCAGGAACTCTTTTTCCCTGAGCAGTATTTTACTCCTATTGCATTTGGATCCTCTTAATATTTGTATAATATAATGGCTTGAATTTAGAGAATATAGCTATTGTCACTCTAGTCTGTGTTGCAGCCATACAGCATCAACAATACCAGTGTTACTCAAACCTGCGCGGTTCAGGAGCCAAATTAGCGATCAACATTACCTAAAAGAGCCACAATAGTGTTAGTTAATTGTTTCATTTACTATTGTAATATATAACAAATATATATATAAATTATATATTTCTATAATATATAATTCTTACATTAAATGTCATTAACTTATTTAAAGTTGATAACTTAATTGATTTAATAATATAGTGAAAGCATCCTGATAGGTTAATAATTAAATCAGTGTTTTAATATTATGTGCTGCAAAGAGCTGCAGGAGACACATTAAACAGGCACTTGTGGCTTGCAAGCTTCAGGATATGGCTATACTTGCAGCTGTACAGTGCTGGGAGTTAAACCTGTCTTCGTACAGCTGAGTAGGGAAAGTGTTGCAGTCTGTTCACACTGACAGCTGACAGTGCACTGTTGTGGCCACATTTGCAGCATCTGTAGCGGCATTGGGAGCGGTGCATTATGGGCAGCTATCCCAGTGTTCAAGTGGCTGCAAGGTGCTTTTCAAAAGAGGGGAGGTGAGGTGGAGCGTGACAGGGAGTGTAGGGGAGAGAGAGAGTGGATTTTTGGAGCCGACACTCTGTCAGCAGCTGCCTTGCAAGTTCCAACCCGTTCACTGAAAGCAAATAGCCCTCTTTTTTGTTTTCCTCACAGACCAGATAAGTAGCCTCCCCAAAATGCTCCCCCCGCACGCCGTGCTGCTTCTCTCCTCAAGCCCCTTCCTTCCCCTCTCTTCAAGCAACACTAGCTGTAGATGTTCCAAAGGGAGTTCAGTCACAGCAAACAGTAGCTGTGTTTGGTTCTTTTTTGATTAGCAGATCCTGGAGCCCAGAATTCACAGCAAAACAAACAGAGGCATCACAACAAAACAAAGAGAGTTATCTTTACTTAAATGAACTATGGGAAGGTTCCGGAGGTCAGTTACAGCGTAGTAAGATTATTCCCTGTTACACTGACACCCCAGCACTGCAGCAGCAGCGCTATTATCTTTATTCCTTTCGTGGAGGTGGAGTACAACCAGCGCTGTAGCCAGGGAGATACAGCGCTGTATGTGCCTTGCCAGTGTGGATGGGGAGTGAGTTACAGCGCTGTAAAGCCACCACCAGCGCTGGAACTCTCAAGTGTAGCCAAGGCCTCAGTCTGAGTAGCACTGAACTATACTGATCCTGAAGGTAAGAATAATTAATAGGAACTATCAGAGGAAGTCTAAAACCTAAACAAAATAATAGTTATCACTGTCCTTTAATTGTACAGTAGAACTTCAGAGTTATGTACACCAGAGTTACAAACTGACCAGCCAACCACACACCTAGAACCAGAAATATGCAATCAGTCAGCAACAGACACAAAAACCAAAAAAACAAATACAGTCCAGTACTGTGTTAAACATAAACTACTAAAAAAATAAAGAGAGAGCAGCATTTTCTTTCCACGCAGTGAAGTTTCAAAGCTGTAGTAAGTCAGTGTTCAGTTGTAATCTTTTGAAAGAACAACCATAATATTTTGTTCGGTTACAAACATTTCAGTTATGAACAACCTCCATTTCCGAGGTGTTCCTAACTCTGAGGTTCTAAGGTGCCCATCCATTAAAGTAGTTCCAGTGACAAAGTGAAATATCTTTGAACAGGTCGCCAATTTGCACAAATTCAGGCATGCAGTGTTTTCTGGGTTTTCTTTTTATGGTATTAGATGCTCCCAAAGACATGTCTGGTTTCCTGTTCCATCTCTCATATTGGGGCCAGATCCAAAGACCTTTGAAATCAGTGCAAAGACTCCTGTTAAATTCAAAGGGCTTTAGGCAAGGCCCTTAGATTGTTGAATAATTTTCTACAAGTTTAAAGGAGGAGAGATGTGCAAAGTGTTTGTTCATGCGTGTGTGTGTGTGTGTGTGAGTGTGAGAGAGAGAGAGAGACATCTCATGTTGTTTCTTAGTTCATATTCCTATGGAGGGAAATTGTACACTAACCTGAGGCTGTAGGATAGCTGAAAAGATTCAAAGCTGGGTTATTCAGGTGTGGAAAACAAACAAAATGATATTGAAGATAAATGTTCTCAAATATAAGAAAATTGAAGCATCTGAAAACATTTGATGAAAAATTCATGCTTATAGAAACTCCAAATGAAAATAAAATTAACATCCGTTATTTACTCCATTAAAGAAAAACAAAGTAAACTAAAGTGTAATCTACAGTAAGTGATGGAAACACTACATCTTACTAGAATGGTGGTTTTGTGGTTTTCAATGCCATTGCTGTAGTCATTAAGGGCATCTGTCAATAACCGGCTTCATTTGGACATCTTGGAATGTGATTATTCTGCCCATTTCCTAGTTTAGCAAGAGATGAAAACTTTTGGCTGAAATATTGTCATATGCCCTCTAAAACTCAATCTGTTGTGTTAATTGGTTAGAAACACATCCAACACTTCTAAAGACAGAGCAGAACAGGACTGGCTGTATAGATGAGAAAAGATCAAAGTGCTGCTGTAATAAATTATTATGGTAATTAGTGTTAGTCTTCTAGTTATCTCCAGGAGATCTTTTAACCGGAGTGGTGGGCGCTTGGAAAGAGGACCCATTACACCATCAACTTCTCCTCCTTTGCAGGAGCTAGCTGCTCCTCAGCTAGAGATTAGACAGATGCTACATTTTATCTTAGCCAGAAGGCCAATTGTCTTTGGAGAGTCATCAATCATAGCATCACAGACATGAGTGATAGAAAAGACACATGAATTCAACTAGTCTAGACCCCCTGCTCCAGCAGAATTATCTGCAGTATGTTTGCTGGTGCTTTCTCCAATCTAGTTTTAAATGACTCAAGTGACAAGCTGATGCCATTTCCCTTGACGCATTATTACACTACCCAATAAATCTCGCCAAAAAGACACCTTTCAGGTAATAAGAATTCCTTCTGGAGCTCCCCAACACTCGGGGGCATGCATCCATTTCAGTGAGTGTAGTACATGGCTTCACACTGCACCAGCCCGACTCTATGAGCTGTGTGGGTGGGTGTGTGGCCTTGTCTCCACCCTACTCCTCTTGGACTCCATTGCAGGTGATATATGCCCCTGTGGAGCACAAGGAGGGAGCAGTCCCTTGTATACCCTTGAGTGCAAGAATTGTATTGTAACAGGCCATTGTGTGAAGTGCAACGGGAAAGCTCCTTGTATTTCTCTCCAGTACCTTGTACACCTATATAATGGGCCAGTCATGATCTGTCTCTTAGCGCTCGCATGGTTCCAGGTCTCAATATTTATTGTCATAGTGCTGCCTGGCCCGGGCCCAGGATATCAAAAAGATTATCTAAAGCTCTGGAATGAAGACACTGGTTGAATAACTTTACTCCTGTGGTACAGTTGAACTCTCAACAATAAGAATAAAGCTTGTCTCTAAAGGAGACAGAACTGTTTCCGGGGGTGGAATGAGGTCATGCAATGAACTCCCCCAGGAACTAAGGACTATCACAGATGCTCAACACTTTCTGCTCCAAGTGCAAGGCACATTTCTTGGACTTTGCCTTCTCTACTATAACCATGGAGAAACAGGTACATCTATATTTAAATTATGGCTGTTGATTAATTGCAGTTAACTCACACGATTAGCTCAAAAAAATTAATCACGATTAAAAAAAGTAATTGTGATTAATCGCCATTTTAACCATATTCTTAAACAATAGAATACCAATTGAAGATTATTAAATATTTTCAAACATTTTATTACTTTTTCAAATATATTGATTTCAATTACAACACATAATACAAAGTGTACACTGCTCACTTTATACTGCTTTTGATTACAAATATTTGCATTGTAAAAATGACAGACAAAAGAAACAGTATTTTTCAATTCACCTCATACAAGTACTGTAGTGTGATCTCTTTATCATGAAAGTGCAACTTACAAATGTAGATTTTTTTTTTCTGTTACATAACTGGACTCAAAAACAAAACAATGCAAAACTTTAGAGCCTATGACTCCATTCAGTCCTCCTCCTTGTTCAGCCAATCGCTAAAAGAAACAAGTTTTGTTTACATTTATGGGAGATAATACTGCCTGTTTCTTATTTTCAATGTCACCTGAAAGTGAGAACAGGTGTTCACATGGCACTTTTTTGTAGCCAGCATTGCAAGGTATTTATATGCCAAATATGCTAAACATTCATATGCCTCTTCATGCTTTGACCACGATTCCAGAGGACATGCTTCCATGCTGATGGTGCTTGTTTAAAAAAATGAGTTAAATTTGTGACTGAATTCCTTGGAGGAGAATTGTATGTCTCCTGCTCCATGGTTTTACCCACATTCTGCTATATATTTTGTGTTATGGTAGTCTCGGATGATGACCCAGCATATGTTGTTTGATTTAAGAGCACTTTCACTGCAGATTTGACAAAACACAAGACTGTTCCAATATCAGATTTCTAAAGATACTACAGCACTCAACCCAAGTTCTCAGAATCTGAAGAGCCTTCCAAAATCTGGGAGGGGCAAGGTGTGTAGCATACTTTCAGAAGTCTTAAAGAAACACTCAGATGCAGAAACTTCAGAACCTGAACCACCGAAAAAGAAAATCAATGTTCTGTTGGTGTCATCTAGGGTGACCAGACAGCAAATGTGAAAAATCGGGACAGGGGTTGGGGGGGTAATAGGAGCCTATATAAGAAAAAACCCAAAAATCAGGACTGTCCCTATAAAATCGGGACATCTGGTCACCCTAGTGTCACCTGACTCAGATGATGAAAATGAACATGGGTTGGTCTGCTTAATAATGATCCAAAGCAGTGCAGAATCTGTCATCAGCATGGACGCACATCCTCCGGGTGGGTGAAGCATGGAGGGACATAAGGATCTTTAGCATATGTGGTACATAAGTATCTTGTGATCCCACCTACAGCAATGCCATGAAAATGCCTGTTCTCACTCTCAGGTGACATTGTAAACAAGAAGCGAGCAGCATTATCTCCTGCAAATGAAAAAACCTTGTTTGTCTGAGAGATTGGCTGAACAAGAAGTAGGACTGAGTGGACTTGTACGCTCTAAAGTTTTACATTGTTTTATTTTTGAATTCTGTTTTTTGTAGATAATTTTACATTTGTAAGTTCAACTTTCACGATAGAGATTGCACTACAGTACTTGCATTAGGTGAATTGAAAAATACTATTTTTGTTTTTTACAGTGCAAATATTTGTAATAAAAAATAAACATAAAATGAGCACTGTACACTTTGTATTCTGTGTTGTAATTGAAATCAATATATTTGAAAATGTAGAAAACCTCCAAAAATATTTAAATAAATGGTATTTTATTATTGTTTAGCAGCGTGATTAATCGTGCGACTAATCACAATTAATTTTTAATCATGTAATTAATCACAATTTTTAATTGCTTGACAGCCCTAATTTAAACACACAAAAATACACAGACACACCTACCAAAACACGACACTGCACTGCACACACTTCTCCCTCTTCTGAGAGGATGAAAGAGCAAATAACGTGTGACTGATGTGTAGTCACATGGCTTAATTCATTACTGCAGGGGTCGGCAACCTGTGGCACTCGTGCCAAACATGGTACGCGAACCGATTCTAAGCAGCACGCAGCTGCCTGCCGCAGTTCTGGCCCCCAGCCCCACTCAGGCCCTCCCACTGCTTTCCCCTGCGGGGGCAGGAGGCAAAGCTTGGTTCTGCGGCAACCAAGCTTCCCTCTCCCCCGCTTCTTCCCCCAGAGAGGTGCTTTCCTGCCCCGCCCTCTCTCCTTCCCTGTGCCAATCAGCTGATGGCCATAGCGAGGGGGAGGGGGGAAGAGCAACAGCATGCAGGCAGTTCCCTAGAGGGAACAGAGAGAGGTAGGGATGGAGTCTTGGGGAAAGGGGTGGAACAGGGCACATCCCTTCCAGCTTCCTGCCATGAGTCGCTCAGGGCAGGGGGCTGGGAGCACCCCTACGAGCCTAGCACCCCAGCCCTCTGACCTGATCCCGCACCCCCACCCCCACTCTGTCTTCTGTCCTACGCCAGCTATGCCCCTCTTCCCTGACCCCCCCCACTCAGCATTCTGCCCTGCAGCCCTCATACCCCCCAGCCCTCTGCCCTGCACCTCCACAGCCCTATCCCTCTGCCCTGACCTCCACACACTCAGCCTTCTGCCGTGCAGCACCCATACCTCCAGCCCTCTGCCCTGACCCTTGACACTCACATACACGCAGCCTTCTGCCCTGCACCCCCACACACCCCAGCCTTCTGCCCTGAACCCCCTCCCCCAGTCCTCTGCCCTGACCCCCGAAACCTCCCCACCCAGGTCTGGGGTCCTGGCCACAAGCCCTGCTCAGCCCGCTGCTGGCCTAGGTGAACAGAACCCCAGGCTGGCAGCGAGCTGAGCAGGCTGGCGGCGTAAGATCAGCATTTTAATTTAATTTTAAATGACACTTAAACATTTTGAAAACCTTGTTTATTTCACAATACAATAGTTTAGTTATATAATATAGACTTATAGAAAGAGACCTTATAAAAACGTTAAAATGTATTACTGTCATGCGAAACCTTAAATTAGAGTGAATAAATGAAGACTCGGCACACTGCTTCTGAAAGGTTGCCGACCCCTGCACTACTGGAAGGTAGTCAGCTATGATGCTAATAAGTGCAGTACAAAAACCTATACAGACTAGAACACTATATACTGACACCTGTAGGCAGCAATAAGATCTTCCCTTTGTTATCACTTAGCTAAAGCATACATATTCATTCATGTAAACTATTTCTGTAAATGAATCCGTCCAGCTGTAGTTATTTTTGTTGCTGTTTGTTATGGAGTCCTTTGACAAAGTTGCTTGAAGCCCCACCTCATTTGACTCGGTGCCAAGGATTTTTCCAATGCACCCAGCACTGCAGGCTTAAGATGTGGATGACAGTACCACTAACAGGCTAATGCTTGCAAACTTGGAGGGGCTTATCTGCCAAGATTTAATACTCTGATGAACAGCTTGTTACTAGCACTCTACTTTTCACAGCAATTAAGTGAAGAACTATGGCACTTGTTCATCTCATTTCCCTTGCGGGAATTAACATGCTGTATGGGAAAGAGATTTACATGAAAAAAGGGTGTGGGGGGGTATCTGTTCAATGGAAATAGCATTACATCTGAGGTTAGTCATGGAGTCTTCCTTTCCCTGAATTTACAAGGTTTTGAGGAGAACTGATTTCACCCAGGGGTGGATAAAAAAGTCCCAGGTAATTTGATTTTAAGTAAATATTCACTTTTCACTACTAGTTCTTTCCATTTCCAAGGAATACCTCTTATGCTTCAGTGAAAGTAATTAAAGAAACCTTAGTTATTCCTGCACCCTGATTGCTCATGAGAATATAACTGATTCAGTTTGTATGACCAATGTTTTAATCTGTGGTGCTAGTATGTACCTACATTTGCCTAGGGATTCCCAGTGTATATCCATTTAAGCAGTGAATCTGAAAAGAGAAATAATTGTTCTCTATGCAAAGAATTACCTCATTCTGTCTAATCAATCTGACAGGACAAACCAAGCTATTTTTTAAATGTATTTGGTTTACAGGAAGATGTGGATATTAAGACAGCATGTAGGTGCTGTTGGTTCCAATTAAAATCAATATCTGTTCTGATTTGTGCCTGTTGTCTCTATGACAGCAAAGAGCTGGCTAAGGGGATCCATCTGCTTGACTTTCCCAAAGGGGCTCAAAATAAGTGAATGACCTGCAATGTTTATTATTAAGTCTTCAAAGGGAAAGTTGTTTTGGTCTAATTGAAGCAATAATATGAGAGAGGTTATTTCTGGTCAGTTCCCTGCTGTTTTCACTCTAGAGAATATATTCCAGGTGTTAGCTCTGCAGTACTATGATCCAGTATTGACTTTCCCTTGTGTTTAGGCATGCTAGTGCCAATGGACCAATAAACTGTAGTTATGAGTGCAAGGCAGCCCTGGCCTTTTTAGAGAAACGTTTTTAGTTAATCATGTAGTAAACCAGATGGTTAATGGGTGCTTTCATTTTCAAAGGGTCCATTGCTCAGGAACAAAGTAATGTGACTTTTGCAAACCTCTAATCCAATTTTTTAATCTGTTCTATTTCCCTTTTTTCTCCTGTCCTTTAATTCATCAGGCAGTTCATCGTTAAAAGAGCAGCAGTAATAGACTCGCTCTGCTTTAACCCTTGTGTAAATAGAAGTTAAATGTATCCCTTCTGTTTGTTAGAACAAATTTTACAGTGAGCAACTGGCTAGGAGAGGAAAGCATGTCCCCACAAGATATGTAGCTTTAACAGGAGGAGGGTTACCCTAGTTAGAGAGAATATAGTCCCTTTGATTTCATTTGTAGTTTTGCTTATCATGTTTCATCAGATTCACATCTTATTTTCACCAGGATTCTGGACAGAGAGCAGTCATATAAACTTACTTTATCATACGTCATTATACAGCAAACAAAGACATAGGGTATTTATTCTAACATATCAGCCAAAATGGCGCAGTTACATTTTAGTCAATGTAAGAGATCAAGTATCTTCCCTATGATTAACTGCTGTAAGAAAATGTGGCTCAGTCCATTGTCTCCATGGCACAACACATCTATAACAAGCCTCTGTGCTCTGGATCCACTGGGCTGGATTAAGCTGCTGATGCCTCAGCAGATTGCAACACTGATTCCTTCTCTGGCACATTGCCTGCGCACTGACTCTGCTACCCTTGCTTAAAAATGGGGTTCCTCAGCCCACCTACATGCCAGGATTATTGCTGACCCCTGAGATAAACCAGTTACTTAAACAATCCTTCTCCCAGGACTCCTCTGCAAAGGTGTCAAATATCTTATTTACAGTTTAATACTCGCAGGGCATGCAGAGTTGCAAAGCAATCAACACACATACACATTTTGCACAGTCTATTACTTTTATGCTTGTATACTTAATCATATAAAGCACAGGAGAGGACAGATCATACAACATAATAAATGCTATCACGTGTTCCTATGTCAGTCTTGGACATTCTGTGGGCTGGACTCCAGGTCTCTTAGGTTGTCCAGAGTTGTTAAGGCCATCTTGGCTAAGGAAAGCAGGCAAGGTACCCCTTCCTTCCCCATGAGGATGCTACATGATGATTGATTTCTCTTTCCTGGAGACCAGTGGTGCCATGGAGTCAGGCCTATGCTCAGAAGGAGCCCTGTCTTGCTCTGCTTGCACTGTACCCTGCAATCCTGCCTGCCCCCCCCCTCCCCCCGCCCACCACTTGCTCCTCTTGGCCTGCCTGCCGGTTGGCTGACAGCTCCCCTCCACCTCCTGGCCCCACCTGCCAGCTTCTCTCGGCCTCCTGGCTGGACCCCAGTGCACCTCTGGCTCTGGGCAGTCTCTGCTTCCCACCACCTGTGGGGCCCCACCTGTCTCCCTGGAGATGAGCTGCCTGGGACTTGTGCAGAAGCCTGGCCAGTCTCAGCCAGTTGGGATGTGGGGGCTTGATTTGGCCCCTCCAAGCAACCGAGTTGTGAGGGAGACCAGCCGAGGCAGGCCCTGGCCTGGCTGATTGCACTACTCCTGAGGGGCCAGAACAATTCCCCGCCCCAAGACCAGCCCTGGCTGCACTGGCAGCTCAGCCCAGCAGACACAGTCACCTCCCAGAGGGCCGGTGAATATGAACGGGAGACAGGGCATGGGGGATGGGTCTCTGAAGGGCCTGGTCAGGGTGCTGGGCTCTGAGGGGGCAGGGAAGATCTCTGTGTTGGGCACTAGACAGTGACGGTTCTGTGGGGGGTGCTGGGCAGTTGTGGTGGGGTTGTGGGCGCTGGGCGGAGGTAGTGTTATGCAGGGCGCTGTGCATTTGTGGCAGGGTCTAGGGGGGCCTCTGGCCATAAGGAATTGGGGGTTGTTCCGGTGTTTGGCATGGGGGACGTGTGGTGCAGCATGGGGCCATCCCCGAGGGGAAGGGGCATGCTGGCAGTACAGGGCTGGGTAGGCCATTGTGTAAATAGTGCCCTCGCACTAGGCTGGGCAAAGTGGGGCCACCATGCCATGCCATGTCATGCCCCTGGCCAGCCCTCGCTCTGGGAACTGACCCCCCTGTGCCATAGGGGCCCACAAGTATGTTTGGGGCCAGGCCCACAAAAGGTTAATCCAGCACTGTCCAGCTTCTGTGACCTTGCTCTTTCCTGCCCCACAGTTCCTTTTCCTATCTGGCCCCCTCGGTTCTTATGTGTTTATTTAATCTCCTTGTGGTCACCTCGTCTCTTTGGTTTTATTCCTGGTAAGTTTCCACTGCTCTTACCTTCCTCCTTCCCTTCACAGGAGCCAGCTAAACTGGTTTCTAAAGATGTAGCTCACTTATTGTTCCCAGATGTTTGCACTTGAATAGGGTTAAGTATCAGAGGGGTAGCCGTGTTAGTCTGAATCTGTAAAAGCAGCAGAGAATCCTGTGGCACCTTATAGACTAACAGACATTTTGGATCATGAGCTTTTGTGGTAACCCATTGTCAGATGAAATGTAGTGGATTTTCCAGGGGCAGGGTAAGTTGCTGCAGCAGCTAGAGAGAACGAGGTTAGTTCAATCAGAGGAGGATGAGGCTGTTTAGCAGTTTGAGGAAGAGCTTCAACCTCCCTGGCCACACTATAGCAGACCTTAAGGTGGCTCTCCTGCAGCAAAAAAACTTCAGGACCAGACTTCAAAGAGAAACTGCTGAGCTTCAATTCATCTGCAAATTTGACACCATCAGCTCAGGGTTGAACAAAGACTGTGAATGGCTTGCCAACTACACAACCAGTTTCTCCTCCCTTGGTTTTCATACCTCAACTGCTAGAACAGGGCCTCGTCCTCCCTGATTGAACTAACTTCGTTATCTCTAGCTTGCTTCTGACGAAGCGGGTATAACTCCTGCCAACTGGCAAGGCATTGGATCTTTTCCATGTACTGCGTCTGACGAAGTGGGTACTCACCCACGAAAGCTCACGCTCCAAAACATCTGTTAGTCTATAAGGTGCCACAGGATTCTCTGCTGCTTTTACAGATCCAGACTAACACGGCTACCCCTCTGATACTTTCCATGTAGAATGTTCTGTTCCTTAAATGTGTTAAACCATGCCTAGTCACCACTATGCTCCATGCACACTGCAAAGCAGTCAAAGGTAGGTATGTGATAGGTGGGCTATCAAATGGTTCTGCACTATATCATATGGAAGTCCTCTATGTGCATGGTGTTTCTGTAGATGGGCAAACAACGCAAATCAAATGACTTCACAGGGAAATGTCTCATTCCGACACAATTCTGTGAGATTGTACTTCAGGGGTGTACCACAGGGATTTAACCTTACATCGTCAGCCTGCGTCATACACACAAACTCTTAACATTACTGAAGAAAGCAATCTGTGCCAGTGGACCTACTTCTGCTCTCAGTAAGTCTGTCACACTGTCTGGAATGGCTCACCACCATGAGTGCCAATCTCAGGGCAGACTCAAGAAGCAGTGCAAACCCCCCAAACTGGTTGCATGTTCTATAATTACATTTTACCCACCCAGTAACAAGCATGAACTTGTGGACTTGTTCAGGGGTGTGGAGGTAGCAATCAACAATGTCTTTCATCCACAATGGTTTGTCTGATGGCTGTAAACCTTCTTTTGTGGGGAAGGAGATAACACCTCTTGTGGTAAACTAGCATTTTACACTTGGTAATACTTCTCCCTTGACTTTACACTTTTAGCAGACATTTTTATCATTTACCTTATAACATGGGATACTGATATTAGAAGTAGGATTAATACATGCACCATCCTACAAGCATTCCATAAAGTCTAAGCACATTCTTATAACGCTAATACCTATTTTAACTATACTAACACACAGGTGAACTGGACTGGTTTCCAGCTATGAATTTGTCAGCGTTCACTAGGGCCCAGAGCCTTGATATAAGCTGCTTCCTAGATAGCCAGTGTCACAAAGTCAGTTACAAAACTTCCACTGTCTTTAAGCTCAATAAACAATTACAAATGTGTGGGCTGTATAAAAGGACTGAATCCTGTGAGTAGAAACTTGGAATAAAGCAAAATATCCTAAACCAAATCCAACCACTTTAGAACAGAATTATATGCAAATCCCTCAAATTCTTTAAAGGCACTTCAGTTCAAAACTTCCCTTCAGCCTTTGAGTAACCTGTCTTATGGCATAATGTCAGCTGCATTGCATTATGAAGTCTTTATTAATCAAGAGACATTTCTATAATTTTCTGCTAGGGCAGTGGGGGAGGGAAGGTAGAGGGAGTTGCAGTGTTCCTGAGAAAACCATTGTTTCAGAATAGGAATTAGTTGATTGACGATCATGCTAAATTAATAGAAACCTTTTCTAGACAGGACTTGTCACATGAGGGCCTGATCCCCCTAGACTTGCTGATTTTTACTTTAACTTCTTCATTCCATGTGGGGTTGAGGCAAAGAGGGCTAAATGAATCCTGCTGTTTTTCCACTTGGCTGTCATCATTTTGATTAACCTGATTCTTCAGTAGGAGCAAGAAGTAGCTGGCTTCAGTCCACACAGACATCAGGAAAATAGCTTCTGTAATGGCCCTATGCTCTTTAGCCCCATGGCCACTTGTTATAATCTGGTTTTTCCTATGTCTAAATAAAAGCTTCTCTTCCTGTTTATATTAAGGATTTTAAAAATATTTGTATTAGATAATTTCTTTTAGAGCTGTGAAGAAGTTTACAAATAATTTTATCCAAATCAGGTGTTATGTAGGGAGGAGAGAGGGAAGAAATGGCTGGGAGGGAGGGAATGCAACAAATGAAGTACTTAATGGAAATGGCCTATATCAGGGGTCGGCAACTTTCAGCATGCAGCCTGTCAGGGTAATCTGCTGGCGAACCGTGGGACATTTTATTTATGTTGACCTTCTGCAGGCATGGCCTCCTGTAGCTCCCAGTGGCCGTGGTTCACCGTTCCCAACCAATGGGAGCTGCGGGAAGTGGCGACCAGCATATCCCTGTGACCTGCGCCACTTTCCACAGCTCCCACTGGCTGGTAATGGCAAATCGTGGCCACTGGGAGCTGCGGGGAGCTATGCCTGCGAATGGTCAACATAAACAAAATGTCTCGCAGCCCGCCAGCAGATTACCCTGATGGGCCGCGTGCCGAAGGTTGATGACCCCTTGCCTATATTTACTGTATAATAAAACATAACTAGAGTGTATTACCCTTTGTGCAGGGAATATGCAATCTGGATAAGATGCCTATAAACTATTTATTAGAAATTTACTTCTCTTTACAAAATTATTCCATGGTTTCACTTTTCAAATAACTCATTCCTTAAAATATATCCATTTACTCTGTATGCTTGACTCCCTCACAATTGTAGTGAGTCCAGTGGGACCTAAGAGTTTAATCCAAGCTCTAAGTGAAATTCTTGGAGCTAAAGCCCCAGTCCAGCAAAGCACTTAAGCATGTGTTTAACTTCAGCCATATAAGAAGTCCCATTGCTCACATAATTAAAGTTAAGCATGTGCTTAAATGCTTTGCTGGGTAAGGGGAAGCAGTAGATGTTATATATCTTGATTTTAGTAAGGCTTTGACATAGTGCCCCATGACATTGTCATGAGAAAATCAGGGAAATGTGGTCTAGAGGAAATTACTATAAGATGGGGGCATTAGGGTGACAATAACAATGAGATAGCAGGCAGACATTCAAAGACATACGTAACCACATAGGTTGTGACTGGTAGGGAAGATGTGGGGAATTCAGCAGTTTAAATCCACTATGGAAAGAGGTTGCAAAAGAAAAATAGGTCAATGTACAGTATGGATAGTAATTAATAAGACTAGGACTTTTCAGCTTGGAAAAGCAATGACTAAAGGGACTATGATAGAGGTCTATACAATCGTGACTGGTGTGGAGAAAGTAAATAAAGAAGTGTTGTTTACTCCTCATAACAGAAGAACTAGGGGTCACCAAATGAAATTAATAGGCAGCAGGTTTAAAAAAAACAAAATGAAGTATTTTTCCCACACAAAGCACAGTCAACCTGTGGAACTTCTTGCCTAGATAAGTTCATGGCGGATAGGTCCATCAATGGCAATTAGCCAGGATGGGTAGGGATGGTGTCCCTAGCCTCTGTTTGCCAGAAGCTCAGAATGGGCAGCAGTGGATGGATCACTTGATGATTTACCTTATCTGTTCATTCCCTCTGGGGCACCTGGCATTGGCCACAGTCAGAAGACAGGATACTGGATGAGATGGACATTTGGTCTGACCCAGTATAGCTGTTCTTATGTTCTTAATGTGAGGCAAATGATATTTTGCCTACTTATACAGATGAGCCTGAACCACCCTCCCCAGATCCAAACACCCCAGAAGTTTCAGGAAATTCAGATCTTGATCTCACTTTCATGGCCAACTTTCATCTCTCAATGTGCTAAACCAAAACCCTGGATCATGAGAAAATGTGGATCCAGATTAAATTTTTATCACAGTCCTCTATCCTCTGCAAACCCCAAAGGTGAATACCTCTAATGTTTGCTCAGAATTTCAAAGTTTGTTTCCCCAATGTATTATCTTGATATATTCCAGCTCTCTGAGCAATGCCACCACTTAAAAATCTCATAAAGGTAAGCGCTCTTGCATGGAGGAGATTTTGTCTGTGGCAATTCAGACAGCAAGCTTCTAGCAGCATGTGTATGCATATGTACTCTGTAAAAAGTCCATTAGCCTGGGTGCAAGAGAAATGAATGTGACCTCTGTCACAAGAATGTTGTCTCACAATGTGCCAATTAAGAGCATTCCTGACATCACCCCAAATCCCCAATGAGAACTGAAAGTGAGAAGTGGGTTAGAGGATTTTTTTTTAAGTGAATCAAGCAGTGTTTTGTCTGAGGAGAATCAGGGAAGGTTAAAATAAATAAATAAATAAATAAATAACCCGGGCCCATAATATATCTTGGCCTTTCTCCAAGTATTAGTGAGAGTTCTAGCCAAAAAAGCAAGAAACAGTATCTGAAATGTTTGTAAGGGAAGGAGGCTGTGCCAGCGCTCATCCAACAACATCTGAGAGGAGAGAGAATTTCACATATGATTGCCCAAGACTTGTTGCCATTATCAATTAAGCTTATTCGATATGCTCAGCCATTTTGCACACTGCCAGAAAGGCAAGATTTTTCTGCAGCTGCAGCTCTGAAAAGCTCTGAAATGTTACAAGGAAAGGGAGTGATGCCATTGGTAGCCAATGAGATGATTCCAGACACGCTGTGCTCTTCTTGGCAAAAGCAATTTTGACTTGGGCCCAGATCTGGCACTGTTTGTATGGCACAGCACAGTGGCTGTCATTTGTCAATCCTGGGGACTCGTGCAAGTAAAATATTGCCTGTAAATGAGCTGTCCTTGTTGTGTCCCCAGCTTTGACAAAGGGCATCAACACTTTAGTGGAACAAAACAGACAGATTTAAGCATGTCTTTCATTTTGATCTTTAGTTAATATGAGGATTTCCTTTAGCTTAAGGCCATTTTATGGTTAGCCACTGTGCAGGTGCACTGAGGGGCAGGGTATAGTGACCCTGTGTTGCTGTGTATGTCACCATCTCACCACTTAGGTGGTAGTCCATAATTTCAGTTCTCTCATGCTTCCTTTGTACAAGCCACTGTAAAAGTAACCTGAGTCACTGAAGTCGTTAGGCCAATGCTGACTTCAGTAGATGCAGTGATAGACTAAGGGTATGGCTACACTTGCAACTTCAAAGCGCTGCCACGGCAGCGCTTTGAAGTGCGAGTGTGGTCGCAACGCCAGCGCTAGGAGAGAGCTCTCCCAGCGCTCCACATACTCCACATCCTCTACGGGTGTAGCTTGCAGTGCTGGGAGCCACGCTTCCAGTGCTGCGGCACTGTTTACACTGAGGCTTTACAGCACTGTATCTTGCAGCGCTCAGAGGGGTGTTTTTTTCACACCCCTGAGCGCGAAAGTTGCAGTGCTGTAAAGCACCAGTGTAGCCATGGCCTAACACTGAGGACCCTTGAAAATCTCACCCTAGAACTGTTTAAATTTCCCAATAGCCCAAGAGAGGTGTTGAGTTCCTTGGTACTGGATTGCTCTTTAAATCAAACAACTAAGGGGTTATCTCAACAGAGAGTTAGTGCATGGGAGCTCTGTAGCACTCTAGCCAGCTATGCACTAACTGGCTGGTAGTCCCTGCGACGATGCACTAAAAGTTCCATAGTGTTCTTTGACTTCCTGCTTGCTGCATACTAACTCCCTGTATCAAGAAGCTTCAAGACTAGATCATGCGGGAGATCCATTCCAGGATTGTCTAATCTGAGCCAGGATATAGGCACACATACCCTGTGTGGCACTGGGCAGCTCAGGCTGTGTTCCTCTCTGTAAAAGATAGCAATCAATAAATAACACCCTGAGAGTTTACCGCACCTGAGTCCCTCATGATGAAAACTCTACTGTCCATCCCTCATGATGAAAACTCTACTGCCTCATGCTGTGGAAAATCTTGTGGGAAGGGAAAGAGGGAGGAAAATTCTGTAGGGCTTCCCTCATGGAATTTCCCTGAGATTATTTCTACATTTTTGGAAGGCGAGATGACGTCAATGATGCAATTTCCACTACATGAATATCCCCACAGCAAACTTAAGGCCTGATCCTGCAGCGTGCTGAGCGCCCTCAACTCCAAATGAGGGCAAGACTGGGCCCTGAACTCCTGAAGCCCTGTCCCAGCAGACACAGGACTTAATATAAAACATTTCTGATGTGTAGCTGGGGAGGACGTCCAGGTGGAGGAGACAGAGCTATCACTCGCATTTTACAAATGGGGAAACAGGCACAGAGAAACCTCCTCAAATGTGCCCAGGAGACTTAGGAGCCTCGGTTTCACTAAAAGCCAATGGAATTTAGACTCCTAACTGCCAAAGTCACTTTTGAAAATGGGACTTGGGTTCCAAAGTCATGTAAATGTTTTTGAAAATTTTACCCTACAGGTCACACAACAAGTCAATAGCAGAGCTGAGACCAGAGTCCAAGGAACCTGATTCCCAGCCCTGTGCTTTAACCTCTAAATCAGAGCTCCTCTTCTAAGCCAAATGAAAAAGTTGTCATGCAGCAAAGATTCCAGACCAATTCATATACTAAATAATCAATTAATCATAAGAATTCCTTCTCGGTGGCTTTGATGGTAGTGACCTATTCTGCACTGGGAACACGACATTAGTTTTAAAGATGATCCTGTCTACTATTGGAAACTGAATACAAGTAAACTAGCCTGGTCTAATTGCACTGACACTTTAACATGTGTCTTTTAGGGTTTTAGAGTTTCTGGTCGTGTTGTTCTCATTAAGGGAGATGGTTACTACTAGAAATTATCCAAAACCCAACAGATGTTTAGAAATGAGCTAAAGAAAGTTTCAGTTTGACCTATTGCAGAAGTGAGCATGTGATGAACATCTGTGTACTCTTTACATTCTTTGCCAGATGTTCTGTTGCAAGAGGAATAAGGAGTGGAAATTAATTTGGGTAAAACATAACAGTGATCCTTTTAAGCAAGAGTCCTCTACCTGAGTATGGTTTTGTGATTATAGAAGGGAACAGAGAATCAGGATTTCTGGACTCTATTCCCTTCTCTGACACTAACACACTGTGTGAAGTTGAGGAAGTCACTCAAGGCAGATTTTCAAAAGTACTCAATGTTAGGTGTCTTAATTTTTGAGTGACCTTCCTGAGCTAGCTGAGGTCTAATTTTCTAAAGTATTATGCATTCAGAACTCCCATTGACTTCAAATCAGATTTGCAGGAGTGCAACCCCAACTCCTTGACCTCTCTGTACATCATTTTACTCAACTTCATGTCAACATAGTAATAATTATATAATTATATACCTCACAGGTGCACTGTGAATCTTAAGTAATGTGAAATGTTTTGAGATTCCTAGCTGAGAAGTGCTATGCTGTGTATATATATGCGAGGGATTATTACATTATAGTTTAGTGCTAGGTTATTTGTTCTAGATTTTCCCTGCAAACACAGTTCCTTAGCCAAGGATAACTATGTTATCAATATAAAACTTAAGATACGTTCATAGTCTTCACATCTTTTGGTGATTTTTCTTTTCATGTCATGTATACATTGCTGACTCCAGGCTCTAATTTAAGCAGGTTAAAGAAAAATACGTTGATGTTGGAATTATGTAATACGTCTAAAAGTGTTTGAAGCTCAGTCTGACAATAGCTAGGCCATTTTTTTAAATGTGGTGTTTCCTCACTTGTAATTGATTTTGTTGCAGTCGTGACAAAACTTCAATGGACTATCCAGTAGATGATTTTTCATGGCTTAAATCTTAAACTAACTAGAACAAACAAACCTAGATTAAGCAGGGAAAATAGTAGCCTCAAAGAATCCAAGGAACCAGACCTGCTATTTCTTAATCAAAAAAGAAATACTCCAGGGCATTTTACAGTAAGGATCTCAAAATCACAAAAGCTTGTAATAATGTTGTTGTACTGCTGGGTCATCTAGAATGGACAATTACATTTAATGAAAGATCTGAGGATATGAGGTGACTTGAATACAATCTGTAAGTACCTAGATGGGAACAAATATTAGATAATGGACTCTTCAATCTAGCAGACAAAAGGTCTGATCCGTTGGCTGGAAGTTGAAGCTCGATAATTTCAGACTGGAAATAGGATGTAAATTTTGAATAGTGAGAGCAATTAACCACTGAAGGACTTTTATCAAGAGTTATGGTAGATTTTCCATCACTAACCATTTTTAAGTCAGACTGGATATTTTTCTAAAAGATCTGCTCCAGGAATTATTTTGGGGCAGTTCTATAGTCTCTATCATACAGGAGGTCAGACTAGATAATCACAATGGTCCCTTCTGGCCTTGGAATCTGTGAATGCTTATTTTTCATCTAGCTGGGTCGTGATTATTTGGTGAATATATCACAGGTTTCCATGTTTCATTGTGGCTTTCTAGTTACTACCAAAAGACAAATAGTAATATCCATATAGCCTCTTTGTCTCCTCTCCCCCATTCCCTTCATTCATTCCATCTCAAATATGAATCTTTAACACTCCCCCTCATCTTTTTCTTTTGTTCCTACCTCCTGCTCCTCCTTGCCCCCCCCCCCCAATTTTCTGTGTACAGACGCTCCCTGGCTTACGCAAGTGTTCCATTCTGGAATACCTTGTGTAAGTCACATTTTGCGTTTGTCGGGAACGTATACTTGACAGTTACGCGCCACCAAAAAAAAAAGCGTACAGAACTTTTTCCGTAAGTCAGGTTTGCATAACCTAGAGGAGTGTCTGTATAGTTGAATCTCCTTACCCACCTATTTAGGGTACTTACATGGTACTCCCTCATCGTGGCATCCAAATACCTCTGCAGTACTTGAGTACCTAATAGTGATGATGTTGTTTTAAACTGTACAACTTCTCTCTAAGAGCAGTTTTATTATATCTGGATCCTGAATAAGTATATGCCAATGCTTAGTGCAAGATGATGAAACAGGATATAGAGAAGCATTCATTAACTCTTAGTCCTTTTGCTTTTGTCTGGTTAAGGCAGTTTCAGCAGGTCTGATTCTCCACTGCCTTGCACCTTGTGTGCTCATTTTATGCTTATGAAGAGTTAGTGCAAAATGTTAGTGTAAAACACTCCAGATCAGGAGAAATCATTTCACAAGGAGCAGGTCAGTGGAGAAACAGACCCATCATTTTTAACAGGTTAATAGAATTCATTCGTCAGGTAGCTATATAAATACAACGTTTGATTTCCACTGAAGATGATATATATGTACATGAGCAGCTCAGTACAAGTAAATAGGTTATTATCATACCATGTGTACACCCTGGGATTTCCAATGTAGACTTCTGGGCTTGGGCTGCAGCCTGAGCTCTGGGACCCTTCCACCTCACAAGGTCCTATATCTTGGGCTTCAGCTCAACCTGGAAGTCTACATTGCAATGAAACAGCCCTGCAGCCCAAGCCTAGCGAGCCCGAGTCAGCTGGCACAGGCCAGTCATGAATGTCTAATTGGAGTTTAGACATACCCTTTATGGCTCTTTGTAGATGTCTGTGTGTTCAATAAATTATTGTTCTTGTCTTCAGACACCCCTAAGCGATGTGAATGTGAACCTCCTAGAATGATCAGGTCCCTGCATTTTAAAGAAAACATAGCACCAAAAAATATTAAGCAAAAGTAACCAAGTACCTGATCCAAACCCCACTGAAACACTTACACTTACTTCTTTTGACTTTGGCTCAGGACTCAACTGTCTAGAATTCAATTTCTCAGTACAGATGTTTATACATGCACAGTTAGTATAGGCAATGGTCAGTCATATCTAATGCTGCTCTGCAAATAGCTTTGGGCCTTCTGACAGACTGCATGAGTAAAAATGAGTACAAGATTATTGTAGGCTGCAAGTCACACCATGGACTTGTTGTTTGGATAATAAAGTTCAGAGGTACAGAGGATAATCTCATCAGAGAGACAGGGTGACCAGCTCTCAGTTATCATCCCTCTGGACACTTCCTTTTTAGCTAATTAAACCTTAATTCTTCACAGGAAGCAGTATTTGCAAATTCTGTAATAGCTTGGCTTGGTATTACTGAACATATCTCTTCCACTTTTATCTGGAGAAACAGGAAAAGTGAAGTTCCAACACGTAGACCTAGAGCATCGGTTTATCTTTCCATTAGTTTATGACTAATTCTTATTTGACTTTCTACATGCTATATTCTCTAAGGACAATTTTTTAAAAGCGCCAAGATAAACCGGGATACTATTTTGTAATTGTGATTTTCAACACAGTTTTTACAAGTAATTCTCTCACTCTTTTTATTATGGTATGGAAAGCAATATTTCCTCAGTATTCCAGCCACAAGTATTCAAAACTCATGAATCAGTCTTCCAAAGTCGTGAGATTGGCTTAAAAAATCATCACACTTTAAAAAATATTTGTTTTTTTTACCTATCTGCTGGTGTTATAGCCATTGGTATTTATATTTTCAAGTTTTTCTTAATAACCCTGAAAGCTAGAAATTTACTTTTTCAAACAAACAACCTGAGAGTCTCCCATAATCCCGTGACTCCAGGAGCTAGGCTTTAAGGAAAAACCCCAAATATTACAAGATTCATAATGAAATCACAAGATTTAGTACCACTATTTCCTGCCTGTGACACGTAGGCCGTGCCTACACTAACAAATTACAGCAGTGTACCAATGCAGCTGCGCCGCTGTAAACTTACTTGTTCTCCAGCCGACATAGCGCTGTGCCCCAAGACTGTTTATGCCAGTGAAACTTATGTCCCTCCAGGGTACGTGTATTTTTCACACCCCCGAGCAACATAATTTTTTTGCTGAAATAAGTTGTAGTGTAGACATAGCTTTAGTTTTGATACAATGCTGTCACTATTTTGTATATAGGACTTTCCATTTCAGTTACAACTTCAGTTTTGTTATCCACATGTAAGTGCATGAAAAGATTATTCTTTGCTGTTACTCAACCTCACTTAGACCCAGATTCAGCTAAACACTAAAGCATATGTTTATGTATTTTGCTAAATCGAAGCCTTAGGACCTAATCCAATGCTTACTGTAGTCAGTGTAAGGACTCCACTGACTTCAAAAGGTATCACATTGAGCCATTAACTTGTGTTCACCTAAACTTTGTAGTTGTCTCTAGTACACTTGATGCCTGAAACTAGCATTTTATGTTAGTAAAAGATGGTATTAATCAAGACCATGTGGAAAGAACCATTTTTCATATGACATTTAAGTTGTACTGTAAAAAACAGAGAGGCAATCAGTTTTGAAGAAGAGCTTTGTTCATAAATCACCAGGAACATGAACTACAAATTTCTGTAGTGGAAGTGTGGTGTGTGTGTGTGTGTGTGTGTGTGTGTGTGAGAGAGAGAGAGAGAGAGGCAAAAATCATATATTACTTGTGGCTGTGTGTGTGAATGATGGGATATGATATCTTTTTTTAGATAATTAGGAGAGGAAAGTGATAACTTAAATCATTAAAAAAGTAAATTTTCCCTAATTTTGTGATAAGGGCTTAGATTTAGTCTGAATTATTATTTAATGGTGCCCCCTGCAGCACTTGGATATTTCATAGAAGGTATAAGACAGGTGTTGGCAACCTTTCAGAAGTGGTGTGCTGAGTCTTCATTTATTCACTCTAATTTAAGGTTTTGTGTGCCAGTAATACACTTTAATGTTTTGTATGTAAGGTAAATACATTTTTTTAAATGTTTAAGAAGCTTCTTTTAAAATTAAATTAAAATGCAGAGCCCCCTGGACCGGTGGCCAGGACCTGGGCAATGTGAGTGCCACTGAAAATCACACGTGCCATAGGTTGCCTACCTCTGGTATAAGACATAGGCCCAGATTTTTAAACCTATTTAGGCATTGCTCCACTTACCGTTGCAAGGCTGGTGACTTAGACAGCCAAGTCCCATTTTCAAAAGTGTCTTAGGATACATTTACATTGCAAAGAAAAACCCATGGTGCCAAGTCTCAGAGCCTGGGTCAATTCACTTGGGCTCATGGGGCTCAGGTTGCAGGGCTAAAAATAGCAGTATAGATGTTTTGGGTTTGGGTTGCAATCCAAGCTCTGAGACTCCCCCCTCACTGGGTTTCAGAGCCCAGGTTCCACCGCAAGCGGGAATGTCTACACTGCCCTTTTTAGTGTCACAGCCTGAGCCCCATGAGCCCAAGCCACTTGTCCCAGGTTCTGAGGCTCGGCTCTATGGGTTTTTTTTTGCAGATGTGTCCGTAAGCAGCCTACGTCTCACTGAACATCATGAGTGGACCAATGCCTCAATATGTTTTAAAAGGTGGGCTATAGGCCCTGCCTCAGAGAGTTTGCAATCTTAATTGCAGACGTGACACTGGTGAAGGTGGTGAAATAGTTGGGAGAGGAGAGAATGGCATGAGGAAGGACAATGGTTGCAGTTATATGGCCATGCAGCTACTCAGCCTCAGCCTCATCCAAATCTTACAGAAGGTTTGCATTAACTTCAATGAGGATGGTTCATGCTCTGTATGCATCTCTATATCTTGAAGGCTCAGATCCCAACTTCAAGTGAAAATCATATTTGTAAAGCTCTCCGCAGGGAGTCTCATGGCCCAGTCTTTAGATACTGTTATGTCACCAGTTGGGTTCCACCATGAGGAGAGCTGAGGGGAAATGGCTTTCCTGTCATGTGAAAAATTTTAAGATTTTCCTGTTCCAGGACAAAACAGGCCTTTTGAAGTTTTTCATGAGACAAGACAGACACTCATTCTAGAGCTGCCAATAGGGGAAGCCCAGATTTAAGCTCCTGCTTTGCCTGGTTTAGAGTACAGACATGAACCTGGGTCTGCCATATCCTTGATCAATGCTATAATTACTGAGCTCTTGGCTACTCTCATATTGGGGTCCTGACTGGCCATTAACTACCATGGAAGGACACAACTATAAATCTCATGCAACCACTGGGACAAGAGATTAGTTTAATCATAAAATAAGTTTATTATGGAACAACGGCTATCTTTGTAATTAAGGTGGCAACTGAGTTTGTATTATAAACCCAATTTATATAGGCCTCAAAATTGGTAGGATAGACCTGGGACCCAGGAAGAGTTTTTCTAAAAGAAAAATGTGAAAGGAATTAGATAAGGAATTCCTGAATGATGGCACTCTGAAAATAGAGGTGTTCAAAAAGTCTCTAACATTTTCTGGTACTTCATAGCATAAAACACAGGAAGAAGGAGAGAGCCCAAAACTAGAGATGGTCAAAATGTCTATTTTCACATTAATTTTTTTAAATTCTTTTTCAAAATCCTTGCAAAACACATTTTTTGGTGAAAAACCCAAAATGATTTTTTTTTCAAGTTCTTGGTTTAAAAAAAATCTTTTAGTTTCTTCTGGTTTTTTACTGTTCTGCGGAAATCTTCATTTTGGTCAAAAAGGCCATCATTAATTAAAACCTCTCTTCTGGATGTCCCTGGTCGAGATCTAGAGCCTGGGAATCCAGGTAGTTTGGGAGCTTTGTTTAAGAAATGCAACCTTAACTTTACATTTCCCTAGTGTCAAATATAAATATATTTAAAATAAAGTTTGTTTGTGAAAGGTAGCAGGTACTCATACTATTCGTATGCACCAGCAACCTTAACTTTACCTTAAAATTTATGATGGGATTAAAATACTGATTTAAATGGGCCTGCTCCTAGCTGATCCAGGAAAACCAAAACTTCTGGGATAATTATTACATTGTTTAACAAACCACTTCCTCCCATCCAAGCAAACTTCTAGATGTACAATATTTTTCAAATTACCCTAATTTTCCTTTTGCTGCTCTTTGATTGGATAGTTGTCTAAAAATACATATCTGTGTGTGTGTATATATAGCAAAACATATCTGAACTTTTGTCCCACACTAAAACTACAACCCAAACCCCACCTTATCTTAGCTTTTAATATTACTTTTCATTTATGTTTTTGGTTCTGGCATGGATTGGAAACTTACATGACAAAATAATATGGAAAAGCCTGTTCTCATAATCTCTCTGACCCAAACAAACTTGTTTTTAAAAAACAACAAAAAAATCTGTTTCCTGAGATTTCAGGCCCAGTTGTTCAGAGCCAAGAGGTTAGGATGCACTAGATATGCTCCAGATTAGTATTCAAACTATTGGGCAATTTAACAAACTGAGCTAAGAGCCTTATAGTTACAGTATATTATATATATCTATTCCACTTCCCTCTCTAGAATGGTATTAGTACTGCATACCTGTGTTCTAAGCTTTATAGTACTAACTGTGAAAGGAGATTGATGACCGGGATCCATGCTTCTGGAGTAAGTGGATCTGAGTTCCAGTTTCACTTCTCCTCTATAGCTCTGAGTGGCCATGATCTTATAGACCACTGACAGTCATGCAGTCCTGTATGGCCATGAGCTGGTTACAATATTGTTACATTAAGATGATAGTGTCTTGGATCCAGCTCCGTTTTAATTTTAAGAGTATTTTTCGCCTGCAATTCCCCTCCCCATTAAAATGAATAAAAATAATTTACAAAAAAGAAAAGTCTAAGGAACTAATGAAGTTGAATCAAAACTCCAGTGGTCCTAAAGAATGTAAATAGGACAGAAGAATAAACCAGAAGATTGCTCCTTTTCTTCCACAGACTGTTGAAAGTTTATTCAGCTGTTTCTGATGTCTTTAAACTATTTTTTTTTGTTCAACCATCTGTTCTAATTTTTCCTCTCTATGAAAATAGACTGCTCCTGTCTGCAGCGTTTTGGTAAAACAGTTATCTTGACTTCTTGCTGATTGCATGCAAAGAGAATTAAGCCTTCAGATTTAATAAGCATATCAGGAATATTCTTCCTCAACATATTACTATTTAAAGGTTTGAGTTTCAGAAGGCTGTTTTCTTTACCCCTTCAGAGCTGAAAATATTACTCCTCCTCGAGCACTATTTAAGACCCAAGTGTCAATGAACCAGGCAGTGAAATGACAGTTACCTAAATAGTATATGATTTGAGGCCATTTTAGGAATTTCCTAACACTTTTCCCTGTTTTTTTTTTTCTTGGATACAAAGGGACAGATTGTGCCTAGTCTTGGGTCAGTGCACAAGAAGGGGGGAGGGAAGAGAGTGCAAATCCTTGTGTTGTTCCCCTCTCCTCCATTCCTATCCACACATTTTTCACTTGTTGAGGGGGCTGGGCATAGTCCCAGCTCTTGAGCCCAAGGAAAGCAAAGACTCTTGACGGTGAAATCCTGGCCACATGAGGTCAATGGGAGTTTATTGCATTGAATGAAATGGACCCAGGATATCACCTCAAGTGTAGCACTAGTGAGGAGAGGCAGAGTGAAGGCTAGATCATGATTATATCTCATCCATGCAGTAGCAAACCAATTACCCTATAGCAGTGGCTGCTCTGACGCACTTTACCTCAGAGCTCCCAGAGGAGTCGCATCTGCTTTTGTGCTGTACTTCTGCTCTATGCCCAACACTGCCAAAGGCTTCAGAACCACAGTCTAACCTTTATGAAGGCAGAGCTTCTATGCATAAACATGAGTGCATGGCCTGAATGAAAGAGGGGAAGAAGGGAAAAATGTCCTGCTTTCTTTCTCCTTTGTACATGAAGGCAGAATCAGGCATGACTGGCCCTAAATGTGCAGAATGTGGCAGTTACAAGGTGCAGGGAAATATATTTTTTCACCACATTTCTCTCTGAATGGCTCTCCCCAACTTTTCTCAGTGAGATTCCTGGTTCCTTCTGCTTTGCATAAAGGGAAGAGGGCTTATGATCTACATTTACCTATGCTACCTGCTTTATTATGCATTCGAGACTCTAATTTACCTTTGCCCCACTCACAAGCTGCAGATAAATCACTGTAAATTATTCTCATTGGAAATGCTGACTCATAGCACTAATGTTACAGAACACTGTCTAATACATGCATGTTAGAGATGAATCCCCCACCCTTTCATGCTTCCGCCTTAACTTTGTGCTTTGTCCCTGGTGTCCAAATGACAGCCACTTTCTAGTTTATCATCATCATCAATTTCTAATGCATCCATCCCTGAGATGCAGTATCTGCACATCATAAAATCTTGTCGTCTTTAAAGATTTCAGAGGAACAGGCATTCCTCTGTGATTCTCATCCACCAGGCAAGACCCACTGGATTGATGTATTGTGCCTTCATGGATTTGGATATAATGATTCAAGAGAAAATGCAGATGTGAAGAAGAGTCCCTGCCAGTCATTATTCACTTTTAATCAATACCTTTCATTTCCCCCATACTCCAGTGCAGTCACTTAATTAGCAAGATGGGGCAATCTACAGTGCAATCTCTGCCTCTGTTTCTTGCAGTGTGATGTTGCTCGACGTGTAACTACAGTTTCAAATTCAGAGGAATAAAAGCATTAGTGTCAGTATTTTCAGTATGTAGAGGACCCTCTGCTGTTTGCTTCTATCTTTCCCAGCACAGCTAAAGCTGGTTGGTAACTTTCTGATTAAATAGGAAAATGCTAATTTGTCAAAACCTCAAATTTTAACAGGACTGTATCACAGGAATTGTCAGGAAAGGTTTTTCCGGTCAGAGACAGACAGACACCACACCCCAGAATAATGTAATGCTTAAAGCACTTGCCTAAAGATGTGAGACTCTGGGTTCAAATCCCTAGGCTAAAGCAGGGACTTGAGCCTCAGTTTCCCATCTCCTAGGTGGGTGCACTGACTACCAGGGTTGCGGGTCTCTTGCTGTTCTTTAGTTTTTGGAAAAGTGTGAGTTTCAATCCAGTACGGAAGGGGGAAAACGTTTGAAATCTCAAAAATGTTCATGGGACAGAAAAACTATTCCCACCCAGCTCTCAGCTGAGTGCCTTACTCGGTATCTCATTGGGATTGGCTAAATTCAGTCCAGAAAACGCAGGCGTGATGTTGGGAGAAGCAATGGCACAGATTATTTCTGCCCTTTTGTCTGAGGATATGCACCTTCTATTTGTCACTGCTGGTTGCAGCTTCAGAATCCAGTTAGAATTCCCATTTCCATCTGGATGATCAGCTAACAGCAGTAACCAGGACCACTTTCCTTCATTTATGCTGGGCCAGAAGATGAGAACTTTTTTCAGCTGAAGAGAATGCTCTCCTATGTGTCATGTCTTTCTCAGCTCATGTTTAGATTTCTGCAGTGAGCTGTTCTTGGGACTACACTTGAAATTCATCAGAAATTGAAGCTGGTGCAGAATGCAGCAGCCCACTTGTTAAGCAGGGTATTTTGCCACAAGTATGATATCCGTGGTTCATAATCACATGGACTGACTGGGTTGCTGGATGGAGTTGAAGGCATTGGTTTTGATCTGTAAAGCCTGTAAATGGCGGGAACCTCCTTGCCTCCATCACTGGTGGGAACTGAGATTAGTGGAAGCTTCTGAGCTGCAGCACCTTTGGTATGAGAGAACTGCTGGGAGGCCCTCTTCATGAGAGTCTCTCATCTTTAGAATCTTGCTCCTTCCCTCTTGGTCTGAAATAACCCAAATCTGTTGAGCTTCAAGGCATTCTGAAAAGCTCATAATTTTCCTGGTTTGGGAGTGGGGAGGGCTGGTGTTAGAGCTGTGATTTTTAGGGAGAATTGAGTATTCTGGAATCTTTGTTATAAGGGGTAAGGCTGGTGTGTAGCAGACCCTGCTGCTGATTCTTTCTGTTGTGATTTGTGTTTTTGAATAACTGTCACTAGAGTCTGGGATACAGGCCGCCTTGTTTTGGTTCTTGTAGATCCAGATAAGCAAAGGAAACATTGACAAACTCATCAGTCCTCACAAGAGCTGTGAAGGTTCAAAACATTTTCCTTTCACTAAAAGGAGACCAAGCAGATGGCAACAAAAGTGGCAGACGCTGGTCTGATTGGCCAAAAGGCAATCCAGAATCTATACATAAACTCTCTGACGGTTTAATGGTTGGAAAGAACTTACTTAAAGCCTTAGAACTTGCTGTGAAGTCACTGCTCCTTGAAAGTCCAATAATGAAAGAGCAGTTTACCTTGTTTAAAGAGAGGTTTTAAAACTTTTTGGCTTTGTATTTAGCTGCAATTAAGACTGTAGCGAACTCCCCATTCAGCTTCTCCCTGTAATTATTCTCTTCAATTCAGTCACCGCTGGCCTTTTCTTCAAACATTGTGGCTCAGTATGACTTCCAGGATGTTTCAGGTGTGCATCTCCCTTGGTGGTTGACAGTTGTTAACTACACACCTCAGGCCCTCCCCAAGATCATATTGTTTTCACAAGTCTGTCTTGTTTCTTTACCCTTTAGTGTTAATGTTAATCTGTCTATTTGCCCTGACTGAAAATTAAGGCAAACATTTTCAAACGTGGGCACCTAAATCCATATTTAAGCTCTACATCCCTACTAGTCAAATTATTTTAACGTAGGCACCCAGATACGGATTTAAACGAAATGCCTGACTTTAGGCAACCAATCTTGAAGAAAAGTTGGCCTTATGGCTTATCTAGAATAAAGAGCTCTAAGCTGTTATCCTCCTTCGAGACACAGCAGACCTATCAATCTTCCTGCAGTAACACTCCAGTAATCACACTTTTAATCAAGAGGTTAAACAAATGAGTGTTCTGAATAAAAAAAAAATTATTCACACTCAGACTTGGATCGTGACTGTGACCACAAAGTTTGACAGCTGTCAAGTGGCTAAAAGCCTAGATAAACTTGAATCTAAAGCACTTCGGTAGAAACAGGGGTGTGCCACTATCTGGTCTGGGATAAAGAATAGCCATTTTGATTCTGAGTTCAGTCATTTCAGGTTTTGGGTGCTCAGATTAAAAAAAAAATGGTAATTTTCAGAGTGGTGTGTGGGGAGGGGTCTGATTAGGTGGGGATCATTGGGCCAGGTGGAATGGTTAGCACTGGAGAAGAAGTGTGAAATCTCTCTATGTAGTTCCCAGGAAAGAAAGAAGGATGGGATATGATGTCAGTGGTGTTACATCAGGAATTAATTGGGCCCATTGTGTTTCATAGGGCTTGAGGCCGGCAGGGACCAGTAAATCATTTAGTCTCATCTCCTGTATATTACTTAATATTTCCTTAAGCACACTAAATCAAGGACTGTCCAAGTTAAGATGAAGGATGGTAATCGCTGCAGGCCATGCTGAGCTGCATCTACTGCCTCTGCTCCTAAGTGCAGCTAGCCAAATAATGGCTACTTCTTCCTTGTTATGGGATGGGTCTCTTTACCATATAGCCCTTAATGTACTGGTGCTGCAACCTGGAAAGGCATATAACAGTGTTTTAGGCAGATGTTACTGAAGAAAAGTTAGCAGCATTTTTAAAAGGGTAAACTCTGGATGGGAGACTAATGATGTCTGAATTAGGGCCCACGTTTCTGAGGGACTGGCCACCCCCATATTTCCTTGCCTGCACTGACTGTTGAAGGCACTCAGCACATTTCAGCAGGCTCTCAATTCCTTGCAATTTCAGGCACCTAAGTACTCAATCCCACAAGCCCAGACTTGAGTTAAGGGCTTGCAAGACCCAGCTCTAAATCAGGCTTCCTGTTGTGTTCTGTGTAGGACAGACTTTGGGGAGCATTGCTTCCAAAACCTTTCTCAGATAAGCCTATAGTATTAAAATAAAATTACATGTTTAGTTCAAACAGCAATTATTTTGGGAAAGTTCTATGGTCATTATGATATAGGAGGCCAGATGAGATGATCACAATGGTTCCTTCTGGCCTTGGACTCTGAGTGCCAGAGCAAAATTCATCAGCAGATTCTGGTACTGTTTGCAAGGTCACTCCCCTCACAGATGAGATCAGCACAAAATTCACATGACCTAACACAATATCAACTTCTTTTTTTGTACTACTCTGAATCCCCAACAGTTTATTAGGGTTCTGGTCTACAGGTTTCCTGGCCCAAATGGTTCTGCTATTCATTTGCAAATTGCAATTAAAATTACAGTATCAGAGTAATTGCATTCCAGCTACATGTATGATGCTTGCTTTCAGACTAGCTCTGTTTTAGAGGCTAGCTCTGGCAAATGGATTCCTTGTCTTCTCCATGGCCAAGTACAAATCAGACAGCTGTTGTGAGTTCTTCTACAGTACCCTTCTAGTGACCGGAACCATGAGAAGGAGGAACCCCTCTCTATGCTACTATCTGAGTGGGAGAAATTTAACTATGTTCATAAAAAGGAGGCTACTAACAGTGCTGAATTATGCACAGCCTTTTTCTAATGCAGACTGGTGTTCCCTCAGAGATGGAGCTGAGACTACTCATTTAACACAGGATTTCAGATCAGACTGAAAACCTAGATACCAAAGGGGAAAAAAACCAGTGCTCTATTCAACATGTCACTCAGCCTCTTCTCACATGCTGTATAATTACCACATGAACCCTGTGACTGGACACTTCAGTTTCTCAGTAAAGCAGGCATATGACCCAATCCTGCCATATAGAAGAGGAGTGTCAATGTATTTTGATTTTAAAAGACAAAAAGTCAGGGATGAAAGAGAGCGTAAAGATTTACAGTTCTGTTTTTAATACAACTCAGGGTGCTGATTGCTAGTGGCACTAAATCAAGCTCCGTAGCCTGCCTAGACATAGAACACCTGGGAGAGAAAACCTTGATCTGTTGGAGGACTCTAGTATTATGGGGTTGCAAATGAATGCAACGTGTTACCTGCAATAATCCTTTTGCCCTGTAGATGGCTGCACTGAAATCGTGTGAATGAATGAGAGTTGATGGCACAATTGATCACAATTGCTATGATCCTGCAGTGACATATTCAGTAATGACCTGATAGCATGATCACTGACCTTTGTTTAAAAAAAAAAAAAAAAAAAAAAATGAACACAGATACTTTATAAATACAAAGCAGCAGACAGCCTGCAAAAGCTGGCTGCATCCCAGAACTATGCTGTTGCACAATAATAATTCTATTTTGTTTAAAGCAAGCAAACCAAAAATTACTCAACAGCTCAGGGGAGTGCTGAATAGTTTTGGAAAAACATATTCTGTCTGGAGTGAAAAGGGCTACCTAGATGTTGCTTTCCTCCACATTCACTCTACAGACCCGAGTCTGATCTCACTGACACCTGCATAAATGAGGGGTGGCTCTCCTGAGATAACTGGAACTATCCCAGTATAAAACACGAGTCAGAGGAGAATCAGGTCCTGCATGATGTACTTACTACTTAACACATATCCAGAGCTAGACTGATGCTTTTAAAAGTCAAAAACAGTTCAGTCAAACCATCTTCACTTAGTTCACTTTTGAAATTCACTCAGATGTTGTTTTCTTTGAAATTTGTGGTCCGGTTATTGAGAGTGACAGTTGCTTCATGGTCTTTAGCACTTCATGTAATCTCAGGTCCGCTCTCCAAAGTACTATGCTGAGATGATTGCAGATGTTAGAATCACATTACTGAAAAAATAACCCAACAGCACAAAAGGAGATACAGTGCCAGTTTTAAAGTGAACTTTTATAACATTGTCATAGAAGCAAATAATTAAAATCCAACTACAGACCAGGGGTCTTTGTGGGCCTGATTCTGATCTAATTGCAGTTAAGGAAAGTTTTGCTTGAGAGCAGAATGAAGCCCTATGTTATATAGAGAAGAGGCTGGGTCAAAAAGTTCAGATAAGGATTCTGATTTGAATCCAATACTAGTGGGTATCTGCATTTGGTGTTCCACTTTGGCCTAATGTAGAGAGAAGCCCAAGTCACAAAGTTCTAATTTGAACTCAAACTTCCCCAGAGAGGGATTGACTCCAGTGTTCAGGTGCACAGCTAGCATTATGCTTAAAAATTAAGTTCAAATTGTGCCCTCCAGTGGAAAATTCTGGGGGAACGCTACAACCTTGGGGCTGTGAAAAATTCTGATGTATCATGCAGAGGAAGGGGCAGAACTTGCATTCCAAAATTCAGCATGTCTGGAAAGTTTCAGGGCAAACATATTATAGCCCAGTAGTACCTTTGCACTGTGCACCATCCTGCTTTCGCCCCCCACCCCCCGCCCCACACACTTACTACTTTCATAGTAGGTCAGTTCCCTCAAATCTTCATGACTTCTCTGCTCACAGATAGGCCAAATTCACTCCCCAGCAGGTTTCTGAGAGTGCATATTGGCAAGACACATATCATGAGATAGTATTGGTGTGGTCATCAGACTCTTGCATGGGGAAATCTGTATAGGTTTGCAAGAGAATGATGTCATGGACAGTAGCTTGCCATGACCCTGTTTCTAAGATTGCTCACCTCTTTCCCCCTTCCCTCAACATTTTTGAGTCCCAAACACATTGTGCAGCCATCGCATTTATTATTAAATCTTTAAAAAGTAGTAAACTGAGAAGGTGAGTAGGTTAATGGACAATTGTGCAGTTTGGATCAAATATTTCAGATGACAAACTACTTCATAAATAAGAATTTATTTTCAAACTTTTTTTTGGTAATGGATATGCCTGTTCTCCTGGTATTCATCATGGTAATAGCACTCCCACTAACTATGTAGGTCCAAATCCATAAGACGTAAAGATATTGTTAACTTCTGGCATCACTTTGATTAGACAGGACACCTGCCTATCCCCCACACAATGTAGCCAATCCCTTTGTGGCACCAGCAGTCCATTTATATAGAGAGGTTATGAATTTGATCCAATTTTGAAAAGTAAGGATTGCACTGAGAGCTGCTATACTGCGGCTACTTCCCAGCAGGATCTCTAGTCCTATGGTGTGTTTTCATAACTGAAAGAAAAGACATACCACAAAATGCTAGTCATGTTTTAAAAAAAAAAAAAAGGCTTGCAAGCTGGCTGGTGCCTATCTGAGTTATATTGATATATGCAATTTGTAAGAATTTCGTAGTTTAAATACCCTCAAAGAAAAGGCATTTTTTGTGGTATTTCTACTGGAACAAACTCGAGGACGAATAATGTGGCAATATTTCTAGCTGAAATACTGCAAAGAGGAATTTTTAGGTGGGATGGAAGAAATAACATGAGAGAACTCTCTGGCCTAAAAGGCCTTTCTTGCCATGTTTCCACTGAAAAGCGGTAGGTGGGGACACTTTTAATAGGAGATATGAGAATTTCTCCAGAGTCAGACTTCAGGGGCACAATCCTTGGTAAAAATAAATGGGATAAAAACTTGATCTCTGGGAAGAGTCTTACAGATCTCTCTGCCCGACAATTCAATAACCACAAAGCAGGCCATATCTCCATATCCCCTAAGGTGAATTAAGACTAAGTGATGTCTCCATATGCTTGAGTATTTTCTATCAGATGCACACTAAGTGGATATAAAAACAATCAAAGAGCCACTATCAACACTGCAAAAAAACTTGCAAAATATTCAAAAGGCCAGCACCAATAATGCAAAAAATATACATAGAAACATGTAGGCCCACTTAAAAAAATGTGCTAACAATGGTATATGCAACCTGCACAGGTCTGTCTCATAGTTGCACATGTACTCAGTCATGTTACTATGCATGCAAATTACTATTTGCATGTCTAACTGGTCATGTATGTGCATAGAAGCCTGATTAGATATAGACTCATAGACTCATAGGTCAGAAGGGACCAACATGATCATCTAGTCTGACCTACTGCACAAAGCAGGCCACAGAACCCTACCCATCCACTTCTATAAAAATCCCTAACCTATGTCCGAGTTATTGAAGTCTTCAAATTGTGGTTTGAAGACCTCAAGCAGAGAATCCACCAGCAAGTGACCCATGCCTCATGCTGCAGGGGAAGGCGAAAAACCTCCAGAGCGTCAGCCAATCTGCCCTGGAGGAAAATTCCTTCCCGACCCCAAATATGGCGATCAGCTAAACCCTGAGCATGTGGGCAAGGCTCCCCAGCCAGCAGTCAGGAAAGAATTCTCTGCAGTAACTCTGATCCATCCCATCCAACATCCATCGCAGACCATTGAGCAGACCTATCTGCTGATAATCCAAGAACAATTGCCAAAATTAAACTATCCTATCATATCATCCCTTCCATAAACTTATCAAGCTTAGTCTTAAAGCCAGATATGTCTTTTGCCCCCACTACTCCCTTGGAAGGCTGTTCCAGAACTTCACTCCTCTAATGGTTAGAAACCTTCGTCTAATTTCAAGCCTGAACTTCCTAGTGTCCAGTTTGTACCCATTTGTCCTTGTGTCTACATTAGTACTAAGCTTAAATAATTCCTCTCCCTCCCTAATGTTAATCCCCCTGATATATTTATATAGAGCAAGCATATCCCCCGGAGTCTTCTTTTGGTTAGGCTAAACAAGCCAAGCTCTTTGAGTCTCCTTTCATAAGGCAGGTTTTCCATTCCTCGGATCATCCTAGTAGCCCGTCTCTGAACCTGTTCCAGTTTGAATTCATCCTTCTTAAACATGGGAGACCAGAACTGCACACAGTATTCCAGGTGAGGTCTCACCAGCCCTTATACAACGGTACTAACACCTCCTTATCTTTGCTGGAAATACCTCGCCTGATGCACCCTAAAACCGCATTTGCTTTTTTAACGGCCATATCGCATTGGCGGCTCATAGTCATCCTGCGATCAACCAATACCCCAAGGTCCTTCTCCTCCTCTGTTGTTTCCAACTGATGCGTCCCCAATGTATATCTAAATTTCTTATTATTAATCCCTAAGTGCATGACCTTGCACTTTTCACTATTAAATTTCATCCTATTACTATATACTCCAGTTTACAAGTCATCCAGATCTTCCTGTATGGTATCCCGGTCCTTCTCTGTGTTAGCAATACCCCCAGCTTTGTATCATCCGCAAACTTTATTAGCACATTCCCGCTCTTTGTGCCAAGGTCAGTAATAAAAAGGTTAAATAAAATTGGTCCCAAAACCGATCCTTGAGGAACTCCACTAGTAACCTCCTTCCAGCTGACAGTTCACCCTTCAGTACGACCCGTTGGAGTCTCCCCTTTAACCAATTCCTAATCCACCTTTCAATTTTCATATTCATCCCCATCTTTTCCAGTTTAACTAACAATTCCCCATGCGGAACCGTGTCAAATGCCTTACTGAAATCAAGGTAAATTAGATCTACCGCATTTCCTTTGTCTAAATAATCCGTCACCTTCTCGAAGAAGGAGATCAGGTTGGTTTGGCACGATCTACCTCTAGTAAAACCATGTTGTAATTTGTCCCAATTACCATTGACCTCAGTGTCCTTAACTACTTTCTCCTTCAAATTTTTTCCAAGACCTTACATACTACAGACGTCAAACTACAGGCCTATAGTTACTCGGATCACTTTTTTTCCCTTTCTTGAAGATGGGAACTACGTTAGCAATTCTCCAGTCGTACGGTACAACCCCCGAGTTTACCGATTCATTAAAAATTCTAGCTAACGGGGTGCAATTTCATGCGCCAGTTCCTTTAATATTCTTGGATGGAGATTGTCCGGGCCCTCCGATTTTGTCCCAATCAAGCTGTTCAAGTTTGACTTCTACCTCAGATGTGGTAATATCTACCTCCATATCCTCATTCCCGTTTAACATCCTTCCCTCATCCCTAAGCTCCTCATTAGCCTTATTAAGACTGAGGCAAAGTACTTATTTAGATATTGGGCCATGCCTAGGTTATCCTTAAGCTCCATTCCATCCTCAGTGTATAGCGGTCCCACTTCCTTCTTTCTTTGTTTTCTTCTTATTTATGTGGCTATAGAACCTTTTACTAGTGGTTTTAATTCGCTTTGCAAGGTTCAACTCTACACGACTTTTAGCCTTCCTCACTTTATCCCTACATGTTCTGACCTCACTAAGGTAGCTTCCCTTGCTAATCCCACCTTTCTTCCACTCCTTGTAGAGACCTTTCTGAAAATCTGGGCCTTAATTTTAAACCAATAATGTCTCACATATTCTACTACATTAGTGCACCCCCTGCTTCATGTGAAAGAACACGGGCTCTTCTATCTCCCCTTCCTCCTAGTTGCTCATGTTTTCCAGTGTCTCTTGAAACTTGCTACAACCTTTTGTGCTTTCTTGGCACTGCAAAGGCGCCATATAGATATAGTTGGCTTTAACAGAATTTTCCCAGTGTAGGGCTAATATCTGGTAACATAAAGCTGATTCTGTGCCTTCCCCATCTCAGTTCCTAGTGTAGGAGGAGTACCGGGGCCATGAAGGGTGAGCTCCAGCAATAGCCAGCTGGTAGGTGGTATCTTGGAGGCTATTGCGAAGAAGGTGTAGTTTAAAGGCACCCTTACGCTCCTCTAAACTATACCAGGAACCGAAACAGATCATGGGTACATTCAGCTTTTGACTAGAATGAGCTTCTCCCCTACACAAACCCTTAGTCTAAGGTTGGTTACCTCCCTGGGTTCTGCGTTGCTTACCTCCAGATTTGTGTTTTGTAGCTATCTGTTCTAGAATACACTTATGGCCTCATCCTGCACACACTGAGGTCAATGGCAAAGCTGCCATTCCTGGAAATGGTGCAGGATCAGACTTTTTAGTCCTTAGATATCTTTTTTTATGGTACTTATGAGTGAAATTAAACTTCTATGCAAAGCCCCATTATGAGTTTCAGGGAACTAAGGCTATTTTACTTCTGAATACGAACATCCACGCTGTGGTTTAATGCACTTTAACTTCACACCTTTAGTTAATGCGGCTTAATTTCCCCTGAGTGTCCTCATGTAGACAAGCCCTAAGGGTACGAGCCTGAATGATGTGGAGGAAAGTGAAGCTATTGATGATACAGAGGGAAAAAAGTGAAGATGGTTTGGCAGAAACGTTCTTTCTGGCATGTTGAATTTGAAAAGCTGTCAGAAAGGCAATCAGAGCTAGAACTAAATACATTCTTATAAGACTAATACCTTTTCTGAACAAAACTAATATACAGGTGCGCTGGTGTGGTTTCCAGCAAGCATCTGTAAGTGTTCAGTGAGGCCTGGGCCTTGGTATCATAGGTGCCAACTCCATAGGTGCTCCAGCACTAGAGCACCCACAAAAAAAAATTAGTGGGTGCTTAGCACCCACCGACAGCCAGGTCCCACCCCAGTGCCTCCCACCTGCCTGCAACCCCACCGATCAACTCCTCTCCTCCCCAGTGCCCACTGCGATCAGCTGTTTTGCGGCATGCAGGAGATGTGGGGGGAGGAGTGGGGATGGGGCGTGCTTGGGGTAGGGTATGGAATTGGGCAGGAGGAGGTGGGTGGGGGCCAAGCCTGGGATCATAGCAGGGGCAGGAAGAGGTGGGATGGGCAGGGCCGCCTGGGGGGGGGCAAGTGGGGCAATTTGCCCCGGGCTCCACAGAGGCCCCCATGAGCATGGCTGAGGCTCCCTCCCCGGCCCCACCCTGCCCTGTCTCCTCCCGGAGCCTCAGCCCATCCAGCAGCATCCCGGACAGCTGCAGCGTGTCTCCGGCAGGGCCCCTGAGCCCTGCCCCGCTCAGAGCCGTGTGGTGAGGGGGTGGGGCTGCAAGTTTCAGGCTGAGCGGAGGGAGCTGAGCTCAGTCTGGAGCTCCCAGCCCCACCCCCTGACCACGTGGCTCTGAGCGGGGTGGGGCTCGGTCCCCGCCAGAGCCATGCTGCCTCTGTCAAGTGAAACTCCTGGATGCGCTGAGGCTCCGGGTGAGAGGGGAGCCGGGGGTAAGGGGCCAGGGCCGCGGGGACTGGCTAAGGGGCACAGGGAGTCTTGGGGACAAGGAAGGGGCAGAGGTTGGGAGGGCGGTCAGGGGACAGGGAACAGGGGGGTTGGATTGTGGGCGTTCTGGGGGGTCTGTCAGGACTCAGCAAGGGGGATGATAGGGGTTGGGGCAGTCAGGGGACAGGGAGCAGGAGTGGAGTCCTGGGGTGGTGGGTGGAGGTCTCTGGGGGACGGTGAGGGGACAAGGAGCAGGATGGGTCAGGGATTCTGAGGAGGGCGTGCAGTCGGGGGGCAGGAAGTGGGTGGGAGTTGGATGGGGGCAGGGCTAGGCTGTTTGGCACAGCCTTCCCTACCCTAAAGCTCATTCAGCAGTTCGAGGCTTGCAGAAGTGCCAAGCTGTTAGCTTTTCCATTAGGGCTACCATCATTTTCACTTCTCAAATGCCAAATTGTAGTCTATATTTACTTTCAGTGCCATAGGGAGATTCAAGTCAGGGGAGGGTAGCTTTATTTAAAATTAGCCACTGGGAGATGGATCACATGAGAAGAGCAATATCCTACATCATCTACCTCCTTCCCAACCCTATCAAGGGAGACCCCCCCACACACAAACATTTCCTGAGGCTCCAGAGGGGTTAATTCAATGGTTCTCAAACTTTTGTACTGGTGACCCCTTTCACATAGCAAACCTGAGAGTGTGACCCACCCCTTATAAATTAAAAACAGTTTTTTATATATTTAACACTATTATAAATACTGGAGGCAAAGCAGGGTTTGAGGTGGAGGCTGACAGCTCGCGGCCCCCAGTAATAACCTCGTGACCCCCTGTGGGTTCCCGACCCCCAGTTTGAGAACCCCTGGGGTAATTTAATTTTAACACCCTATGTCCATTCACATGCATGTGCTATTTTGAGCATTTCAGTTTTCACAACATAGGATCATCCCAAATTTGGAACAAGCTCAAATGCTCAGTTCATGGAGTATGTATATAGTCTATACTAAAGACAAACCCACAGTAACCATCTCCAGTTTGTGAGGAACCCCATGGAGCCAGTCTCTAGGAAACAGATAAATACATGGAGGTTAAGTCCATTAATGGCTATTAGCCAGGATGAGTAAAGAATGCGTGTCCCTAGTTCTGTTGTCCAGAGGTGGAGATGGATGCAGGAGAGAGATCACTTGATCATTACCTGTTAGGTTACTTCCTCTGGGGTATTTGGCATTGGCCATTGTCGGTAGATAGGAAACTGGCTGGATGACCTGTTGACCCAGTATGGCTGTTCTATATTCTAACCTAAATGAACCCAAAGTTATGGAGACAGATATGAGTCAAGGAAGCCAGCAGAGTATCAGAAACCTGTAAAAATCTCTGACTGGGTGGGCTCAGGCATTTGGTCACAAGCAGAGGTGGTTCAAAAAGTTTTTTGGATTTTTTTTAAGCAGAATTTTTTTATTGTTTCTTTAAACAATCAAACACAGCAAGCAGCATATATTTGGCCACACACTTCTGAAACCTCAAACCATATTCAGGTTATGGCAGACTAATTTCAGCTTTTCAATTAAAAAAAACCACAACAAATTTGAAGGAAAGCAGACGTTGTCCGTGATTTTTTCTGCTTTTTAAAAACCCTGAGTTTTCGATCCAGAAACAGTTTTGACGGCACATATTTGTCCAACCCTTTTAATGAGCTTTAGTGCCTTTTAGCACTAGCTGATGCTGAGAACCAGTGATACCTTGTAAAGAAAGAAAGTCTTCTACCTTGTAGAAAGTCTGTGCACGACAGGGGAAAGAATGTCACTGACGACAAACGTCAAAAATTAAATGTCTGTACTACAATGCGAGACCTAGGGACAAGATGGACTGGAGCTAACTGGTGCAGGAGATAACCGGCCGAATTTATAGGAATAACAGAAACCTGGTGGAATAGTACTCAGCTGGAGTATGGGTATTGAAGGCTATGTGCTGTTTAGAAAAGACAGGAAGAAGGCAAAGGTGGTGGGAGCCTTGTACATCATGATGGGGTGAACTGTAATGAAATAAGAAGTGATGGATAGATAAGACGGAGTCTGTCTGGGTAAAATCACACTGGGTAAAAAAGCTTACTAGAGCTTCCCCTGAGATAGTGCTTGGGTGTGCTACAGACCGCTGGGATCTGATTTGGATAGGATAGAGACCTCTTTAATGTCTTTAATGAAGTAAACACAAAGGGAAATGTGTCATTATGGGAGACTTCAACTTCCCGGATATAGACTGGAGGACGAGTGCTTGCAGAATTATAGGGGTCAGATTTTTCTGGTGTGATAGCGGATGGATTCTTCATCAAGTGTTGAAGTACCTACGGAGAGGGATCATTTTAGATTTGGTTTTGGTGAGTAGTGAGGACCTCGTAGAGAAATGGTGGTAGGGGACAACTTGGTTCGAGTGATCATGAGCTGATTCAATTCAATTAGATGGAGGATAAACAAACGTTAGATCTGGGATTAGGGTTTTCGACTTCTCGAGGGCTAATTTAAAGAGTTAAGGAAATTAGTTAGGGAAGTGGATTGGACGGAGGAACTTGTGGATTTAAATGCGGAGGAGGCCTGGAATACTTAAGTCGCAGCTGCGGAAACTGTCGGAAGCCTGCATCCCAAGAAAGGGGAAAAAAACCATGGGCAGGAGTTGTAGGCCAAGTTGGATAGCAAGCAACTCAGAGAGGGGATTAGGAAAAAGCAGAAAGCTTACAGGGAGTGGAAGAAAGGCGGAATTAGCAAGGGAAGCTACCTAGTAGGAGTCAGAACGAGGGATAAAGTGAGGAAGGCTAAAAGCCCGTAGAACTGGACCTTGCGAAGGGAATCAAAACCAATAGTAAAAGGTTCTACAGCCACATAAATAAGAAGAAAACAAAGAAAGGAGAAGTGGGGCCGCTATACACTGAGATGGAACGGAGTTAAGGTAAACCTAGGCATGGCCCAATATCTAAATAAGTACTTTGCCTCGGTCTTTAATAAGCTAGTGAGAGGTTTAGGGACGATGGAGGATGACAAACGGGAATGTGGATATGGAGGTGGATATTACCGCATCTGAGGTAGAGGCCAACTTGAACAGCTTAATGGGACAAAATCGGAGGGACTGGACAATCTCCACCCGAGGATATTAAAGGAACTGGTGCGGAATGCGAGCCCGTTAGCGAGAAATTTTAAGCAATCGGTAACTCGGGGTTGTGCCGTACGACTGGGAGATTGCTAACGTAGTTCCTATTTTTAAGAAGGGAATAAAAGTGATCCGGGTATTATGGCCTGTTAGCTTGACGTCTGTCGTGTGTAAGGTCTTGGAAAAAATTTAAGGGAGAAAAGTAGTTTAGGACATTGAGGTCAATGGTAATTGGGACGAATTGCAACATGGATTTACTAAGGTAGATCGTGCCAAACCAACCTGATCTCCTTCTTTTGAGAAGGTGACGGATTACATTAGACAAAGGAAATGCGGTAGATCTAATTTGCCTCGATTTCAGTAAGGCGTTTGACACGGTTCCGCATGGGGAACTGTTAGTTAAATTGGAAAAGATGGGGATGAATGTGAAAATTGTAAGGTGGATAAGGAACTGGTTAAAGGGGAGACTCCAGCGGGTCGTACTGAAGGGTGAACTGTCAGGCTGGAAGGAGGTTACTAGCAGTAGTCCTCAAGGATCGGTTTTGGGACCGATCTTATTTACCCTATTTATTACTGGACCTTGGCACAAAGAGCGGGAATGTGTTAATAAAGTTTGCGGATGACACGAAGCTGGGGGTATTGCTAACACGGAGAAGGACCGGGATACTATTCAGGAAGATCTGTGACCCCTTGTACACTGGAGTAATAGTAATAGGATGAAATATAATAGTGAAAAGTGCAAGGTCATGCACTTAGGGATTAATAATAAGATTTTAGATATACGTTGGGACGCATCAGTTGAAATGACGGAGGAGGAGAAGGACCTTGGGGTATTGGTTGATCACAGGATGAGCCATTATGGCTTGTTAAAAAAGCAAATGCGGTTTTAGGATGCATCGGGCGAGGTATATTCCAGCAAGGAGAAGGAGGTTGTTAGTGCCGTTATATACGGCGCATGAGAGACCCCACCTGGAATATTGTGTGCAGTTCTGGTATCCCATGTTTAAGAGGATGAATTCAAACTGGAACAGGTTCAGAGACGGGCTCTAGGATGATCCGAGGATGGAAAATCTGCCTTATGAAAGGAGACTCAAAGAGCTTGGCTTGTTTAGCCTGCCAAAAGAAGGCTCCGGGGGGATATGCTTGCTCTATATAAATATATCAGGGGGATTAACGTTAGGAGGGAGAGGATTATTTAAGTTAGTACTAATGTAGCACGAGGACGAATGGTACAAACTGGATATTAGAGTTTAGACTTGAAATTAGACGAAGGTTCTAACCATTAGGGAGTGAAGTCTGAACGCCTTCCGAGGGAAGTAGTGGGGGCAAAGACTTATCTGGCTTAAGACTAAGCTTGATAAGTATATGGAGGGATGTTTGATGGGATAGTTAATTGGCAATTATTTTGGATTATCGGCAGATAAGTCTGCTCAATGGTCTGTGAGGGGATGTTGATGGGATGGGAACTGAGTTACTGCAGAGATTCTTTCTGGGTGCTGGCTGGGAGTCTTGCCCACATGGTCAGGGTTAGCTGATCGCCATATTTGGGTCGGGAAGGAATTTTCCTCCAGGGCGGATTGGCAGGGGCCCTGGAGGTTTTTCGCCTCCTTGCAGCGTGGGGCATGGGCTCGCTTGCTGGTGGATTCCCTGCAGCTTGAGGTCTTCAAATCTCAATTTAGGTATTCAATAACTCAGTCATGGGTTCGGGGTTGTTATAAATGTGTATGGGTAGGGTTTTGTGGCCTGCCTTGTGCAGGAGGTCAGACTAGATGATCATATTGGTCCCTTCTGACCTATGAGTCTATGAGTCTATGAGAAGTTTTCTCAAAACTGGATTTGTGCCGAGATGCAGAAGGTTTATTTTTCCCAAGGCCGCCCATGTGAGGGAAGCAAGTGGGGCAATTTGCACTGGGCCCCGCAGGGGCACTCACGAGAATATAGTATTGTAATTTTTTTTATGGCAGGGGCCCCCGAAATTGCTTTGCCCCAGGCTCCCTGAATCCTCTGGGCGGACCTGGGGATATGGGTGGAGAGGTGGGGCTTGGGACAAAGCTGGGGGTTGAGCACCTCCCGGGCCCGAAGGAAGCCAATACCTATGCTTGGCATGAGCTGGCATCTGGTCTGCCAGCATCACAGCGGGAAGTCAGGGAAAGATACACAAATTTGGGAACCATCTTTGTAGAGATGATTATTGAAATCACAGAGAGAAGTAGCCAAGAGATAACTGAAAGGAAGAAAAAGTGGGGGGTCAGGGAACAGATCCATAAAGGACAGAATGTGGGATGAAGGAAGAATGTGAGCTGGCCGAAGAGATGCTGAAGAAACAATCACAGTGATTCAAGGAAAACCAAGACAGTGAAATCATAAACCCCAGAGAGAATATGTACTATCCAAGATCAAAATCCCACAATATATGTATGGTGTCTCTCTCTCTCTCCCTCTCATTTTATTATGTCATATAATAGACAAAAACTTCTCTCAGGCTTCCTAGTACCTGGCTGCTCATGACCACCTAGGATGTTCTGGTAGCTGAAGATCAGCTCAGCACCAGTGCTCCCTTTTGCCTGGGTGGGGTGGGCATGGTTGTGCCACCAGAGTCCTCCCTAACACTGGAGGAATCTTCAGGATGCCATATCCATGGCTGAGTTTGTTTGATTTTCTATGGGAAATGGCACAAAGCAGATTAAACGGAGCAGAGAACTGGGCCCGATGCACTGTGGCATAAATGACAAGCCTTCCTACAATGGCGTTCAAGGCAGATTCACTATTTGAGATTAAAATAATCTGTGGAATTAAAAAGGTTAACACCAGCTCTGCTAAAAAAGATTAACTCGGACATATAATTTCTAGCTAATACAGTGGGTGTACATAAACTGTTTCTTCCATTTTCAGAGAGATTACTGGTATCCAGCAGTATTTCCCATTTTAAGGATAGGGAATGGCAATGGAAACTTTAACAACTTTAAAACCAAAAGGGAGTTTTTAAGTGCACCCACACTTTTTAAGTGCCCCCATGACTCATTAAGCCTAACTCAAGTCAGGTTTTTCTTTAACTTTCTCTTGAAGAATTTATCTGGCTAATCCTTGCCTTATTTAATTAAATCCTATGTTAGATTCTAAAAGCTAGAAATTTTGCATAAATGCTTAGCTGATAATATTGGATCATCTGGTCTGAACATATCCCTGATTAAGAATTGCTAAGTGATTAAGCTGTGGTGTACGGAAACAGTCCAGGAGACTTCTCCAGCACGTTGTCTCAGCGTTCTCTGGTTATTCGGCTCATGCTGTTGTTAATGGAAGCAGTACATTTAATTCTCTGGGTACCACATCAAAACTTTACTTCTCTGTCTCAACAAATACATTGCCAAGGGGAAAACAAAAACAGATCTCTCAGAGGATGACTGTACAGTCATCATTTTTTCAGGATGCACAGAATCATTCAAGTAATATTCAAGGCCTGACTGAATGCCATGCAAAAGAGGACATTTAGATTTAAAGCTAAAACTTGATCCATGAGACATCTTGCTTTTGATGTGTGGAATACCAAGCTGCTCATGTTTTAAGACCTGCAGTGCACAGGCACAGGAAAATGGGTAATGGCTAAAGTTTAAAATTTCATCCATCATGCTGTGCTTATTTTTTGGAAATGAAACCAAACAATGTGGTTTGAATGTGTATTTTGTAGCTTAATTTTCATTTTAAATTATAGTTAGGTGAATCATTCATAACAAATGCAGTACTCTAGGAGCTTTCCCTACTCCCTTCCCTCCCCCACATATTATCCATGAAATGGTCAGTCTTTTTTAAATGATTTACCAAATATTTTTTGGAAGTAATTGTCTCTAGCTTGTTTGTAAAAAGTTTACTGCAAGTATTTGATATTCTTCAAAAGAATTATTAGCACAGATATTATAGATGGAATAGTAGATGACTGAACAAGTTTTTTCTCTCTTGCAAATGTAGCATTATGTCTTAATGGAAGTCAGATACTAAGGTGATGGGTGTGATGGATACTGTATATGACCTGGTCATTGAGATTGTTACTGTATAGCTATATTGAGTGATTGAAATGCTTAGCCTATGCATATTTTGATTTAGTTCAATAGCAAGCATGTTATGGAACTAGCAGGAAGGCAGCTATATGCCTCTAGATAAGTAACCTCTAAGAGTTTGTCTTCACTACCGGGGAGATCGACACTGCTGCAATTGATGCAGCGGGTGTCGATTTAGGAGGTCTAGTGAAGACCCTCTAAATTGATGGCTGAGCACTCCCCGGTCGACTCCAGTACTCCAGCTCCCCAAGAAGATTAAGGGAAGTTGACCAGAGAGTGTCTCCTGTCAATGCAGTGCAGTGAAAACACCATGGTAAGTCAACCTAAGCTATGTTGACTCCATCTACATTATTCACGTAGCTGGAGTAGCATAACTTATGTTGACTTATCCTGGTAGTGAAGACAAGCATAGATGCTGACTCCATGGGTGCTCTGGGGCTGGAGCACCCAGGGGGAAAAAATGGTGGGTGCTGAGCACCCACCGGCAGTGCCCCTGTCAGTACTTCCCCCTCCCTCCCCGCACCACCCTTCCACTACAATCAGCTGTTTCATGGCATGTAGGACTCTGGGGGGAAAGGGGAGGAATGAAGATGTGGCACATTTTGGGGAGGAGCTGGAACGGGGCGGAAAGACATAGAGCGGAGGTGGGAAGAGGTGGAGTGGAGGCAGGGAAGGAAAGAGGCCTTGAGGGAAGGAGTGAAGTGAGGGAGGGGTCTGGGGCACAGCTGGTGCTGGTCAAGCACCCCCCCGGCACAATGGAAAGTTGGCGACTGTGAAGACAAGCCCTAAGTAAATGCATCAGGGGTCGTTACGAAACAGTGAACATGAAACGAGCTATGAAGATGCTGCTACTTTGGGACTAGCCCCAAGTTACAAGGCTGTTTCACCATGGCTGGAAACACACAAATCAAAGGGACTTGAAATGGTTAAAAAGTGACTTGCTAGAGAGAGCGGAGGGCTTTTTGCAAGGAGCAGGTTGGCACAGGCCCTGCAGAGAAGTCTGAAAAGGGCCTTCCTGAGCTTTCAGGGGATGGTAAGCTTTAGGCAAGATGGATATGTGTATAGAATTGTTATTGGTTTTAAATGAGTTTTTCTCTTAAGGTTTGTTGTGGTCCTACTGTTTAATCTTAACAGTACTTGGTTCTAAGAAAGCTGTCCCATGACTTTATTAACCACTGGTCACAGCTCCCATAGGGAAAACTTGCTGGTGCCAAACCCAGTCAGACCTGCTGAGCAATCACAGTTTGTATACGGAGGGTTGTATCCTAGGGCCTGGAGGATTATTAGTGGAAGAATCATGGAATTCCATGCCAAGAGGTAAAGATTTTAGACCTCAGAGCTGAGGAAATGCATTCAGAGAGACTTGAGAGGGGTCAGAAGTGCAGCCAGCCCTGTAATCCTGACAATGTGCACACAGAGTAGAGTTATGCAAATGGCACTGGGTCTGGGTCATTCAGGTTTACAAGCTGAACCTTGTGGTCTGTTAACAGATACAACCTCTTGTAACTTTTATGACTCTAAACCTCCTCATCTCTTTCCCACTCAGATGCTCATTGGTATATAGTCTGCTATGGATTTTAATGGGTGGATTTAATCATTCATTTTACTATAGATTATGAAACAAGCGCAAATCTGATTATACCCCTGGAAAATATAAACATTTTTAATGCTCTTATTCTTGCAATAATGAGAGAAGCTATTATACCCTCTAAAATTAATAAAATTAGCCAATTAAGTTGAGAACATGGTTTTCATTCTTTAGGTCTGTGTGCATCAGTGCTACTACTTTGTCTTTGCACGACCACTTGGCATATGGAAGTGATTGATTTGCGTGTGCACACGGCCAGATGGGATGTGAGTCTAACCAAGTGTATGCAAAATTGGGTAGAAATCCTAGGCTCCTAAAGCTCGGTTGCTCAAATAAAATGTTGTGAACTCCGTCAAAATGAAATTAATTTTGAACTGGAGAAAATAGTCAATGATATTTTCCCCATTTAAATTATCATTTGACCCTTGTCCTAGAACTTGTGCTGAAATGAGTCTAGCTTTGGAAGAGGAAACCTCCTGCGGAGCAGGGCCAAAATCAGGCTATCTTCAGTCTTAACCATGGAGCAATTAGCATCTCTCCATAATAACCAATGATGACTTGTGTATGATAAAGTGCTACCACCACGTACACACACCAGTCAGTTTTAATATATGCTATAGGTTGAGGTAGACTCATTGACTGTTTTTTTCCTGGCAATAAAAGAGCTAGTCTCCATATGCTCAGAGGTACTAACAACAAAACTACTGCTTGGTTTCTGACAATTTGAATGTAAGAGTGTTTATAGTAAGGAGGAAGCAGCCTACCACGCATTAGTAGCATGTTACATCACAATATTCCTCTCCCTCCCTCCTACCCCCTCACTCACCCACAAACTCCTTTGATTATCTGTTGATGGATTCAGTAGATTTTTGTGTCACTGGAGTAAATTTGTTCCATTGTGTGTTTTCCCTGAGTTTCTACTCCCGTGATGCCTCCTTGACAGTAGTGCCTAGGGAAACTCGAAAGCTACAGAACAACACTAGGAGACTTTTTAAGAGTGTTTATTCTGATTTTCATTTCATTTTGTTAATTGATAGCAGTTCCAATAATGTGCTGAAATGAACCCTTTCAAAATAATTTTGAACATCTGGAAACAAAAGCACCCAGCCTAGCTCCCCTCAATGCTTTATATGGATTATAGGTACTTTGAAAAGAATTCTCTCGATGTCATGTATCCAGTAATGCATCATGCCACTCCCTTATGCCACAATGCAACATACTGTATCCATAGAGGTTTGTGTTTTGTTCAGACTAAGTGCTCTCCATCAATTTCAGAAGGCATTCTCTTTTGGTTAGCAAGACTTTGATGGAAATGATGCCACATTATGAGAGAGTTTTTCTGAATACTGAAATTCTGTTTGAAACTTTTATTATTTTCATACTTTTCCCTCTTCTATGTATTCTTACTTTAAATAAAACAAACAATAAAGAGTTTTTGAAAGGATATAAACTGTCATGATTCAGGACATAAATCAAGCTCTAGTTATTGTGGCTTAGTAGGAAACTTTCTCTGGGGGCAGGTTATTTCGTATCAGCTTACTGCAGGGTTTCTTGCACTGTCTTTTGCAGCAGTTGTGATTGGCAATGTTGGTATATTGTTGGTTTTAATAAGTATTGCTGTGAACATACTATCTAATATTCTTCCTATAGTGCACGACTTCTGAGAATCAAGCATATAAATATGAATTGCATTGATTTAAAAGAGCAAATACTGACTTATTTCAAGTCTTTCCACCATCTGTGCGGGCAGAACTCACTGGACTGTTTGGAATTTACCTTCTTGGGAGCTGGGGCTGCTCTTTTTTGCAAAGATGTATCACCAGGCTTTTTCCCAGGGCCTTGTGGAGCTGTCTGTCTAGAATTTCCACATTATAGATTGCTCTTGTTTTGGTAAAGTTTGAATTATTTTCATTAGCTGGTCACCTGGGGCCTGCCCAGAGTCAGGCTAAAAACTTCAGACAAGCACTATAGCTTTTGCAATCAGTCTCTCTCGCTCTCTCCTGTCATCCCCAAGGATATGAAAGGCAGGGAAGTTTATGCTTCAGGTTAATGTTTTAGAATTATTTGGGCAGGAAGCAAATGGACTTATTCATAAGTTCCTCAGGTATGTTTTGTTTCAATCAAGATGGGCTCAGCTTTTCTGAGAACCCTCAAGAAAAGCCCAGTAACAACTTCTGAGCACCAGGATATCCTTCTGGGATGTGGCCATCCCAGTGCACTGTGTAGAATGGCAGGAGACAAATCTCTATCCATAGAATGCTGGGGATTCTTCTGATTAAAGTCTGTTTTTTGTATAAAGTCCTTTTTCATAAGACTTATATAGACTTAAATATGTTTTATATAAAAACTTAGTCAGCCACAACACACTTCGGATGTTTGATTTGGATCTGGAGAAAAAAGAAATGTATAGATCCAGAGCAAAGCCATTTTTAGACCTGCTAGGAAGGGGGAAAAAACACACAAGTGGTGTAATTCTCTGACACCAGGATGCAGCTATGTAATTGTGCAGCCTAAGGCCTGGGCTGCATTAGCGGCGGGGTTTGAACTAAGATACGCAACTTCAGCTAAGCCAATAGCATAGCTGAAGTCGAAGTATGTTCGTTCAACTTACCTGGCTGTCCTCATGGTGGTGAATCGACTGCCGTGGTGTCCCTGCTGACTGCACTTACTCCTCCTGCCGAGGTGGAGTACAAACGTCGATTAGCAGATCGATTTATCGCATCTCGTCTGGATGCGATAAATCGATCCCTGATACATTGAACACTACCCACCATTCCGGCAGGTAGTATAGATGTACCCAATTAACTTTAGTGGAGGATGCTTGGCACTTCTGAAAATCAGGCTGCACATATTTAGCAACCTAACGTTAGAACCCATTTCACTCACTATTATCCCCAAGAGTACTGATTATGCTGTCCAGTTCTTTGCAGCTGTCCATGCTAGTAGGGCAATCTCAGAGCATAGTTCAAAAAACTCTTGGACACAAATTGCAAACTGGAACCAGTTCCAGTAGATGGTGTAAAATTAATTTATACGTTCTATTGCACTTTTATTTTGATATAAATATGTATTTATTCTAATGAGCCTAAACTAATGACAGCTTGTTACTGAATCTTTCTTCTTCACTTGAATTTATTCATGCAGGGGCTGCATTTGAAAAGGGACCATGGAAACATTTATGTATTATTGAATTAAATGTACTTCTCACTTCAACTTGATATTCTATGACTAGAGCACTAGTGCAAATGAAACAAAGTCAGTGATAAAAGACATGTCTCATTCTTAATGGCAACTGCCCTCAATGCCTTCATTTCACTGCTTTCTGTTATCCAGTCCATGTGCACTCTTGTATGCTTTAATTCTGTAAAGCATTTTGTTACATAATTAGCTAAAGTTACTATCTGAAGTAAAATTACACTCTTTGTTTTTTGTTGCGTGCAGCAATAATGAGACCTCACAAATTAAAATTGCTGTGGCTTTCCTAGGAAAATAACATACCCCAATGTTGTTATCATGAATGCTGAAGCAATTCACCATGATTAGGAAATTATGTTCCAGTCTCCATGTTCCCTTACGTGTATGCCTGACTCAAATCCAAGAGAGTGCTGTTGGAGGACAGGGGGTACCTGGTGCAGTAGAAGCCCATGTGAGGAAGTCCTGTAACTTTCTCAGATACCACTTTTAAAAGCACACAGCTTCAGAAGAATTCTCCCTGTATTTGTCCTGTGTACAGTATTTGGCAGGCTGACCTCCTGCTGTCTGGGCCTTCTTCTGCTTTGTGTCATTTATCTTCTTGTGTATTTGCTTTTGCTGTCTGCTCACCTGCTTTTATGGTTTTCCCTGATCATTTTACATAAAGACATATATAATATTTTTTTGGTTTCATTTCAGTCCTTAGGGCCTTATACCACCCTGAAACTGGTGGAGTTCCCCATCCAAATCAAGGGCTGAAAATGGCACCGAACATGACAATAGTTGGGTTAACGAAATTGGAGTCTCTACAAAATGTTTACAGATTTCTATCAGAAGATAAAGACATTGAGTGTCAAAAAGATCATTAATATATTACATTTCTACTTACAATTGTATGCTTTTAAATGGAGACCCCTGTACTTCAAAAAGAAGCTATTGGAATATATTTTCAATTCTCTTTTGCTTGACTGTATTCCCTTTTTGAATTTCTAAGTTCTTCTCTTGCCTCCAAGATGACTAGAAATATGGTACTCATCTTGCATGAAGAAGGTAGGCAACCTTCAAAGCTGATGCCAGTGTTCTTAAAGCTCTCTCATAGCACGAGGATGTCTACTCTGTTTACAACTGAACAAGTGAGAAGACCTGAGGTTGCTCCCAACCCAGGCCTCTTGTACACAGTTCATGTTATACCTGCAAAACTAACAGCTGGCTAAGTTTTGCTTATATTGACAAAAGCAAGGTGTGATGATTATTAATTCTGTTTGATGTGTAACTGTCAGACTTCAGACTCTGTTTTGAAGGTGAAGCCTTTTCTGTTCTCTGTTGTCCTTTCACTTTCCTTGTTGGACTGAAATTCCAAGAGAGGCAGTGGCAAATCTAACATTAGAAGATTATTAAATCTTGTTGGTCTTCTATTCAGAAAGGAAGCACTTTAGACAAAAGGCTGGCTGTTACCTTAGAGAACTGGTTTCTCAGAGGAGAAGTCACCTGGCAGGACTCTGGTCACCTGTTGACGCTGACCATGGAGTCACCTCCCTGAGGGACTGGAAGTCTATAAAAGGGCAGAAGTTGCTCAATTTGCACTCTTCTTTTGGCCACTTTTCACTCGTTTAAGGTGAAGGAAGCTGGTGCAGGAGCTGGATGAGGTGTAGGGGAAGCGGAGGGAAGAGGACTTTCCCTGCTTGAACACAGGTGGTTCCCCAAGGACTCCCAAGGGAAGAGTGAGCTAAAGTATAGGGGAAAGTGTGTAGGGTATATTATTTTTTGTATGGAACTGTGTATTTCTCATGTGATTAAGTCAAAAGCAATAATGTGTTAGATATCTGTGAAGTGTATGTGCATGTTACATCTGTCACATCTGAGAAAGTTAACTTGTAACCCTGAAAGTTCATACCTTCGGCGAGGTACTGGAAGCAGGTGTGTTAAAGGTACTGGGATATCTTGAGAGTCAACTCTTGACCGAGAGGCCTAAGTCGTATGGGTGGGGGCCTCCATTTCCACACAGGGATGACAGACTGAGGGTTGGAGTCCAGGAAACATACCAGAGAGGTCAATGGAGGAAAAAGTGCTACAGCCTGCTGAGATCCAGGGAAGCTTGAAACACTCTGGGGGTCCAGAGGTTAGATTATCCTCCCAGCAATGTGATGGGGAGCCAATAGGGAAAGCCTGACTGGATCTGTGAAACAAGACCATTCAGAAGGCTATTAGCCACGATGGGCAGGGATGGTGTTCCTAGCCTCTGTTTGCCAGAAGCTGGGAGTAGATAACAAGGGATGGATCACTTGATGATTACCTGTTGTTTTCATTCCCTCTGAAGCACCTGGCATTGGCCACTGTCAGAAGACAGGATAATGGGGTAGATGGACCTTTTGGTCTGACCCAGTATGGCCGTTCTTATGTTCTTAGAATTAAAGTGGCCACTGTATCGTTATTTCAGCCCCCTTTAGTCTGGTATTATAGCACATAATGTCTCTTATTTAAAATTCCACCTCTGTTGTGAAATCCCTTGGTGTTTAGATATTAGAGAAGATCAGAAAAAACAATGAAAAATGTCAAAGTTGTTTCCATATTGCAGGATTTGAAACAGACCTATTGTGGGTTTTTTGTTTTGTTTTTTCAAAAAACATAGTGGGTTTTTTAAATCAACATTTTTACTGAAACCATTGTGGAAATGGCTATTGAAATATGGTAAATGAAAAATGTTGACTATCATTTCACTAGTGCCTTTGATGAGGCCTTTGATAAAAATGTCAAAAAAAGTAAGAATCTTGTGAAATATGAATATTTTTAAAAGTCAAGAAATTTTGTGATCACTTTGAATAAAAAAACCTTTTAATTTGAAAAATATCAGCCAGCTCTGCTAGTATATGACATCTAGGCCCAAATGGCCCAAATCGCCAGTCTATATAGGTGCCATTCAATTCTGCTGCCTTCACTAGAAAGGAAGGCCAGATGCTGGCTCAAGAGAGTGAAGGAAGATAGAGGACAAACCTTATCTCCAATTCTTTTTGCTTTAGTCAGTTTAAATTAGGTCCTGAACTACACTCGGCTTATAACCGCCTCTTCTCCTCATGAGACTGAGCACATCATCTACTACAATATATGGAATACATCCAATCTGCACAGGCATGTGGTCCTGTGATCCTGACTCCATGGCCAAACTCCGACCTCCCAGTTTGTATGGTAGTGTGTAGTGGGTGATCTTACCCAGCCAGCTGTCTGGGGTTAATCAACAAGCTGGAATTGGCAAAACATTTTTTCTCACATATTTAGAATATTTTACTCAGGAAAAACCTTCCGAGATTCAACATCTGATTCTTCAGACTGCCCTGGGAGATTAAAATAAAGGAGAAAGCAACATTAAGTCATACATATTTCAATTAAAAACAAACAGAATGGGTCAGATTCCATCTTCAGTTTCAGCCACACTCAAATCTCTGCGGCTGCATGAGAGAAAATGAGGGTGGAATTTGACCTGGTGCTTTTTAAAAAGAGAGAGAGAGAGATGGACAATACAAACATAGATTCAAAAAGCAGCATTTTTCATCTTGAAAGTCTTAAGGCGAGAAAGGATCTCATATCGAGAGGTATTTCAGTCCATAGAAATGAGGTATGATCAGAAATAATTATGTGCAAAATTTTGGTTTTGGCTGACAGAGTCAGATTTTGTCCTGTGATGGCAATGCGTACTGTGTGGCAAATGACTGAATAAACAGAGAGCTGCTCAGGCAAGTTGCTTTCAGTTTATTGAGAAGCCAAAGCCAATTGAATATTTCTACCAATTGAAAGAAAATCAGTTGGTTATACTGTGACCACACAGAAGGCTCCATTTATCAGGAAGAAATCTGTGTGGAAGAGGCTTCTGCATCCTCCACTGTCTTTTCAGTGTAGACATTTGGCTGACATCATGAACCATTTCTTTCTCAGCTCCACAGGGGCCTTGATCAGAGAATCAGAAAGAGACTCCTCGTTCAGCTTTCTCCACCCTAATTTTGATTTTACTCTGAAGATCTCTCCTCGGGTGCCCTAAAAAACTATTTAATACTTAATATTTAATACTAATGCAGTTCTAAACCACAGGTGGCCAAAAGTCAGAATTTCTGGTTTGTGTGAAATTTCAAACGGGAAATTCCAGGACGAAAAAAAATCATTTTCACAAATATCTGGGTATGGTGTTTACAGAATGAAAAATGCTCCCTGGAACCTCAGCAGATGCTAAGTGAAGTAATATGATTCTCGTATGAGAGTTGTTGTAGCCATGTGGGTCCCAGGATATTAGAGAGACAAGGACCTGAGGGAGAGCTCTGTGTATCTTGAAAGCTTGTCTCCCTCACCAACAGAAGCTGGTCCAATAAAAGATATTACCTCACCCACATTGTCTCTCTATCATGGTTCTTGTCAGTTTCACTTCTGCCCATCAGGGAATAGAGTTAGAGCTGAAGCTCCCAGCTCCATGGAGTCTGCAGGGCAGGACTGTCTTGGAGCCGTAGACCATGGAAGCTCAGGTTCCCCAGCAGCCCTCCAGGAAACCCGGCAGATTTCCATCAGAACCTGCCTTTGATATGCCAAAACTTTATCAAACACAAGATGTTTCCGTGAAATGTTCCAGGTTTGACAAATTGGCATTTTCTGATGAAACTCTGTTTCTCTGGAAAATTCATAGCCAGCTCTACTGGAGAGATGAGTGTAAAAGCACGGGTGGTGAAGTCACAGATGTTGAAGCCAAAGAAAGAATCGTTTCCACATTCCCGACTGTCACCTATGACATGTACAAACACCTTTGATGCTTCTGCATAATCTCTCGCCTACCTGCACTCATCTGTTAGCATGGCACTGTGCCCACTCACAGGGCAGTACATCATTTTTCACAATAGCTGATGATGGATTTGAAAGGGCAGCCTGCAGGGATTTATAAAAGAATGTGCTTTAATGCATGTCCATACATGTAGCATCTCTTGAGTTCTGTGTAGTATCATCCTGTCTGCTTAATCTCAGAATCCAAGTTCATTTTAAGAAATAAGTGCTTGCTCTGTCATCTGTATACCACATTGCACCAATATTGATAAGAAATATTAAACATTTTACAAGGTAAAATGCTCTGAGACTCCCATAGAAATTTTGATCAGGCCCTTGTTGGAAGTTGATCTTGCATTTGCCTCACAACTGAAAGACACAGTGTAAACCTGGAAAATGCTACTGGTACCATTTTACTTATTCAGCTCCATGTGACTCATTCTAGCCTTATTGGCCAAACATGATTCTTTTCTTCAGACAACTACTGACAATAACAATACTGGTAAGCAAGAGGAGAAATCGGCCCATCGAAAGTAAATCAGGAGAAAACAGAAATATTGTTAAACCATGTGAAAATGGTATAAGAAGGAGGAGAATTGGATCCAATAGTTTTTCGTCAAGAATAAGCAATTTATGCTTTTAGGACTACCTAAATACTACCTGAATATTTAGCAATTTCAATTTAAAAACTCTAGTTTGGTCTAGGAATTGCTGGGCGTGCTATTGTAGCCCATCCCCAGCTACTGTCACCACCACAAGCTTCAGTTTAATAAAGAAAATGATGTTTGTTTTGCATCTTTTCTAATATAATTTATTATTTTTATTTTATTGTCATAATGTCTTGGGGCACCAGCTGAGACTGGGGCCCCATTGTGATAGGCACTGTACATACATAAAAGAAGAGGTAGTCCCTGCCCCAAAGATCTTACAACCCATAGAAAGCAGACAGATGGGAAACTGAGACATAGAGAATAAGTGACCTTCATAGAGCTAGGAATTGAACTTATCTTCCTTGACTCCTTGTGTAATGCCTTAGCCACAAGGCCACCCTTCCTCATGATACTGTTTCCTCTCCACCTCCATGTTAATGGTTCCATATTGGGCTTCTCCAGCAGCATATGGAAAATATACTGAATAAACCTGCAATTCAGGCTATTCAGTCAACACTACAAACTAGGAGAGTGATTCCCAGGTTGCGTAGACATACTCATGCTAGCTCTCATCTGAGCTCATAGTAGGGTAGCTGTGGTAGCATAGGCAGCGAGGGCACAGGCTAGTTGCCCTGAGTACAAAACTGCCTGAACCCTGTGGCAACTTACTTGGTGTGGTTACGCTGCTTTTTTAGCATGCTAGCTCAAATGAGATTTAGCATGAGTATGTCTACTGAAGCTGAGAATCATACCCCTAGTTTGCAGTGTAGATGTAGCCTAGGATTGGTTTTCAAGTTGTAAATATAGTAATTTGTTAGCAAATAGTATGCACATGAGTGCAAACCAAGATTTTAAAATCAGTTTACACTGAATACATGCATGCTGTGTAATCTGTCAGCGTAGTTGTTAACACAATTGTGTGAAAATCTGCTGCCATTAAGCCTAGTATCAACATTTGAGCGCTTGAGGAAAGACTTCCATTGACTTCAATAGGCTTTGGATAAGATCCTGAGGAGAGTCATACTGTGGTTGGCCCCATGTTGGTGTGACAAGTCCCTCTCACACTGTGTCCCTGTATGGGGACAATCAAAAGTGCAGGTACTGAGTTCCACCCCTTTCCTCCCCAGCCAGCAGAGGAAAATGTACATTGAAGTGCTCATGAAAGCGGAGAAGCTGTATGCTTCCCCAGAGCGCTGGTGTAACTCTAGATGAGTCAGACAGGACTCCTCTAGGGACTGCCAACAAAGCCATACCCATAAAGCTGCCAACCATAACACAGCTGGTGGATTAGGTTTAAAATCTGGCCCTGATATGTGATCTTTAAATTGTGGGTTGAAAACCTTTTACACATCCAAGAAATTGGATGAAGTTGGAGAAATACATGATAATGATTACTAGGTCATGCACAAATGTCACACACATCATGTTTCAATGTGTGAACAAGGACTCTGGCTTCCAGGTAGGATTAAAAATACTGTGATGGTTCCATGAGGGGAGGAGGGTTTTCCAAGAATTTATTAAAAATACTTTTAGGGGTGCCTTATGGAATTTGATTTACTTGGCCAGCATGCACACTATTCATAAAAGGATCCACATGAACAGAGTTAATACTCATTAAGCTAGCTCAGCAGTGGAAAGATTATTCCAATGAAAAGGAAATGAAAGCAAATACAATACTAAGTGCAACTTTAAAAGGCCTATCAAGGAGATGAGAACTCCACATTTATCTGTTTTTAAAGTATCTTTTATATGATTGTCTTGATTTTTTTTTTTTTTGTAAATCCTATCAACATCCTCAAAATAGCTGTAGTATAGAGACCTTTGCTAGCTTTTTGCTGTGTAGACACAATTCCCTCATGTAGATTCATCTTCCTCGTCTTCTCAGTTATGTGGCCTGCTCACCACACATCTAAGATTCATTGTGATAATGGATGCAAACAAACAGATTGCGTATCCTTCCATTATGCCTGCCTTCTGGACTTGTAATATAAGAATAGTGGAGGAGGGCCCAATGTACCCTGCCTATTCACAAGGAAGAACAAAATGCAGACAAGGGGCATGCGCCAATGAATCAACACACACTTGATAGGTTTAATTTCAGCGTCACTGTTGTCCCTTTAAAAAGAATTTCCAGGCTTGGTCTGCATGATTATAATCCACTCTTTTTATTAATCTAAAAGATGATGTCATCTCCCTGTACTCCAGCCTGAAGCGCCAAATCCAGCCACAAATTACAGGCTAGCTAATTTGAGAATTACCATCCAATAGCCAAATATCACTGATGGGTCAAGCAAATGTCAGGCAAGCCTTCGAGTCCCTTCTAGGCTTCCCAGGCTAGATGAGGATTTATAGATTCATGGATTCCAAGGCCAGAGGGACAATTATGATCATCTAGTCTGGCTTCTTGTAGAACACAGGCCATATAATAGTTCCTAGATCAGATCTTTTAGAAAAACATCCCATCTTGAGTTAAAAATTGTCAGTGGTGGCAATCTACCGCAGTCCTTGGTAAATTGTTCCAATAGTTAATTACCCTCACTATTTTTTCCAGTCTTATGCCTTATTGCCAGTCTGAATTTGTCTAGCTTCAACTTCTGGCCATGTTATATCTTTGTCCCCTAGACTGAAGAGCCTGTTATCAAATATTTGTTCCACTATAGATGCATGTAAACCATAATCAAGTGACCCCTTAGCCTTCTCTTGGTTAAGCCAAATAGATTGAACTTTTTGAGTCTATCGCTGTAAAACGTTTTCTAATCCTTTAACCACTCTTGTGGCTCTTCTCTGAAAGCCTCTCCAATTTATCAACATCCTTATTGAGTTGTGGGCATCAAAACTAGATACCATATTCCAGCGGTGGTCACATTGTTCCCAAATGTAGAGGTAAAATAACCTTTATACTCATATTCAAGATTCCCCTGTTTATGCATCCTAGGATTGCTTTAGCTCTTTTGGCCATGGCATCACATTGGGAGCTCATATTCAGCTGATTATCCACTGTGATCACAAAATCTTTTTTCAGAGTCACTGCTTTACTGGATAGAGTCTCCCAGCATATGATGTGGTCTACATTCTTTGTTCCTAGATGTATATGTTTGCGTTTAGCCGTATTAAAATGCATATCTGCTTTTGGCCAGTCTGCCAAGCAAGCCAGGTAGCTCTGAATCAGTGACCTGTCCTCTTCATTATTCACCACTCCCCTAACTTTTGTGTCATCTGCAAACTTTATCAGTGATGATTTTATGTTTTATTCCAAGTCATTGATTAAAAATGTTATCTAGTATAGGGCCAAAAAATGATCTCTGAAAGCACAACTGCTTGATGATGATTCCTCATTTAAAATTACATTTTGAGACTGACACATTAACCAGTTTTTAATTCATTTGATGTTTGCTATGTTAGTTCTATACCGTTCTAGTTTTTTAATCAAAATATCTTGTGGTATCAAGTCAAACACCTTACAGAAGTCTAAGCGTATTACATCAATACAACTACCTTTATCAACCAAACTTGTGATCTCATCAGAAAACATATCAAGTTGGTTTGACAGGATCTATTTTTTTAGAAACTCATGTTGATTTTGCATTAATTACATTGCCGTCCTTTAATTCTTTATTAATCAAGTCCCATTATCTAGCCCAGATCCATGTCAGGCTGACAGACCTATAATTACCGAGGTCATCCCATTTACTCTTTTTAAAAATTGTCACAATGTTAGTTTTCTTCCAGTTCTTCTGGAACTTCCACAGTGCTCCAAAACTTACTGCAAATCCACATTAGTGGTCAGTGGCAGATTTAGAGTTAGTGGGGACCTGTGTGCAGCTTCATTTTCACCTCCTACTGCCCTCAACTCCGGGACCCAGCCAAGAAAAAGAACATTCTTTCTTACCTCCTTCCCTCCCTCCCCATTTTTCATTCTTTTTTTTCTTCCTCCTCCTTACTATAAGTAATAGGAAGTAAATGAAAATAAAGTGAGGTGCCTTAATTGTTTTTGTAGTCTAACTTTTTTTTCACAGACCACTTGAAAATTGCTGAGGGTCTCGGCGGACCACTTAATGATCTTTCCAAATGTTGTTTGTACCATTAGCTAACTATTGTAAAGTGCTTTGGATAGGACCACTTTATAAAGAAAAACACAAAAAAAAACCTTAATAATCTTTCCTAAGTCCACCTGAATGGATTTCTTGGACCACAGTTTGAGAACTTCTGGTCTCAGTGAAAGTTTGTATTTGCATTACGCTAAAGTGAAAAATGTGTAAAAAAAATCAAAAGTATAAATGATGCATGAATGGAAAAAAAAAGTTAGCGCTCTCTGAAGAAACTTATTCAATTTGGAAAAAAATATATTTATTCAGGTAGCTTTTATCTACACTTTTTCTTTACAAAATCATCAATTAAGTCATCGTAAGTAATATTTTGTAAAGAGGCATTTTCAATTGTCAATATTGCCAAACTTTCAATACAGAAAAAGAACATTCACCAGAAGCATTTGTGACAGGCATTGTTAAAAATATTTTCAGAATGGTTTCTACATTTGGAAAGGTTGCCTGCAAACCATCATGTACAAATCTATACAAATGAACCGGTGATCTCGAAGCACAGACCTCATCATTTTCGATAAAATGAATGAAATGTTTCACTTCATCTTAAAAAGATTTGTGTCTATGTCTTCTTGGTAGAATTCACTTACTTTCTTACTGTAGTGGCTTTTAGCATTTTCATCCATACTTCTGTCAAAAAACATGCAAAATCAACAGTTTTTCTTTAGAGATTCACCTCTACTCTGCAATGCACTATTATTTTGTCACAAATAACGTTGACGGTCTCAACAATGATCTTTTCTTTCCCTTTTTAAATTGGTTTCATTGTCTCTAGTTTAATCAAAAAATTACTTCCTGCCTTTTTTACACTTCTCATCAGATATATCAGAGGAACCTATATTTTCTGTTAATGTTAGTGCCTCTGCTTCTACTGAGCTATAGTCATTTCGAATTTCCATGAAAAATCTTTTAACTGAGGCTAACAACTGTGCAGCATTCAATACATTTGTATCAACCTTTTGCAGCTGATGACATTAATTCTTTGAAGTAAACGGTTTCACAAAAGAGTAAAAACAGCAGTATCGTACTTTTTCAAACTTTTCTGCTAAGGATTTTACTTCAGTTTTTGCACGCGATTTTTCAGAATTTGATGTGGCTATGTCTAATAAGATTTTCTTTATACTATGATAGCTCATTTTCAAAGCCAAATTCTTTTGACTGTCCAATGTTTTCCATTTGCCTGCTCTAAGCATGATTGTAGTATACTCCACCAATGCATGGAAACTTAATAAAAGGCATACATGTTTTGAATAAAGTTTTAAAAAAAAAAAAAAAGGTGTAGCTCCCTCACAAGATTTGGCTACAGCATTGCAGATTAAATTTAAGGAATGGCTGGAACATGGTATGAATAAAGCACAGGGGCTTGCATTGTTCAGTAGACCTGAATATTTTCCTGCCATATTTGTGGCGATATCAAAGCTCTGCCCACAACAATTTTTGATTTCCAAAACAGTTGTCTCTAGACATGCAGAACTCAGGGATTTTAGTGGCACAAAACAAAGAAAGCTCTTTGGCTTCTCCATTGCCGGTCACATATCTTTAAATGAAGTTAATTGGTCTACATGACTCACATCTGCTGTTGAATTGACTATTATAGAATAGTACTTGGCATCCTTTACTTCATCAGTGAATTGATTTCTGAGCTGGTCTGCCATTATAGTGATGAATTCATTGTAAGTTTGGTGCATTAAAAAGTTGGTCTCCCCTGAGCCACAATACTGATAATTTTTCAAATGTTCTTTGAGAAAATCGTCAAACTCACTAAGATATTCAAGGCAGGTTAAAAAATTACCTTTTTGATTTGACAATGATGACTCATCATATCCTTTTAGACTTAGAGATAGTCCCAAAGAAGGCCATGGCTACACTGGTGCTTTACAGCGCTGCAACTTTCTCGCTCAGGGGTGTGAAAAAAACACCCCCCTGAGCGCTGCAAGATAACAGCACTGTAAAGCGTCGGTGTAAACAGTGCCGCAGCGCTGGGAGTGCGGCTCCCAGCGCTGCAAGCTAAACCCCATGAGGATGTGGGTTTAGCTGGCGCTGCAACTACACTCACACTTGAATGTAGCCATACCTGAAGACAGCAGTTTGACTGTGGCAACAACACATCTCAGCACTTTCCTCCAGTAAGAACACTCCTTTTCAAACTGAGCTGATAACACAGAATCAATTCTTCCAAGTAATTTACACCTTTGAATGAACTTACACATAGCATTAATATGAGCTTTGGAAGTTTCATGATCAGCAATATGTCTTGCAATATTTCTTCAGTTAGAATGCCCATCAACGAATATTTGTCTTCCTTCACTATGGTCAGGGAATAATTTGCAAACATACCAACTTTAGGGGTTTCCAAAAAAAGCAACCACATTCTCATTTCTGTCATCCTATTTTTCTTCATCCTCAGAAAATGGGACTCAGGAAAACCTCTAAAGTGCTTTTGTCCTCCAACCTCATACTCTTTTCTCAAATTTTCCATATTACCTATGTTTTTTGGTTTATTTCCTAAGAAATATTCTATCATATCCAATTAAACTGATTTTGGCCATAATGTAATGTCTTCAAGGTAGGTTTCTTCCCTTACTTTGACAAAATTACCAATATTTTGTAGTTCCATTGTCACTTCAGAGTCAACTTGTCCAGCTTTTACAGTTGTTTTTGTATCCCCACAACTTAGCAAGTGATCAGATAATTCAGATGTTTCCTAATCCATGCTTTTTGATTAATGTCCACTAGTCAATACTTCAAACCCATTAAAATAAGATGACAAACTGTCTTTTTGTGTAGCTTCATTTTCTTGCCTTCATTTTTTTGCATTTATTGAACACTTCTGCTTTTCTGCATTATTATTGGTAATTCTACCATTTCCATCTAGTAATGTACCAGTATAATTGTCAGGATTCTTTTTGTTACTAATATACTTCATTGTCCTTAACTCTGTTGGCCATAGAATTCTCCTTGTGTCTGTTGGCTTCTCTAATCCAATTTTCTGCAGTACCTAACTTCTGATTTATATTCATTACTATCAACTTCCCCTTTCTTTCATTTGTGTCATATATAAATCTTTATAGCTGCCTTCGCTCCCCTTCTAAACCAGGTCAATGTTTTAATCGGTGTGGCCTTCTTTCTTAATTGTGGGATTGTGTCTTTTTGGGCATCTCTTAAGGTGTTCTTAAATAATTCTCAATTATCAATCACATTTTTCTGATTAAATTCTTCCTCCCAATTGATTTGCCTCATAATTGTTTTCAGCTTTTGTGATCAAGTCATGATCATGCATACCTAATTAATTATTAGTTCTGTGATCAGTTCCTCTTTATCTTTTAGGACAAGGTCTAATAAAGAATTCCCCTATGTTGGCTGCAATGCAAATTCTCATCTATAATGTTTAGAAATTCCAAGGATGTGTTAGTACTGGCAGCAAGAGACAGCCAGTATATGTCACTCAGATTTAAGTCCCCCATATTCATTCCGCTTTTTTCCCCCACATATTATAGAGAGGTGTGTAGTAAGGAGGTGGCCATCTTGTTCCCTTGTATGATTTAGTGGTTTGTAGCAAACCCAAATGTTTGCTTTATCTGTTAGGACATTGATCCATAAACATTCAAGATCATTTTTGTCAGTTATCAGTGACTCAGAAACAGGTAATGCCCTTTTTTACGTTTTTACTCCCCTTCCACTTTTGCTCATTCAGTCCTTCCTATTTATAACCATTGATGTTAATGTTCTAGTCATGTGACTCATGTCACCAGGTTTCAGTAATAATGAGATCAAATGTATGCTCATAACTGAGCATTCCTCTTGTGTGTATTACTGAAGCTCCTTGATTTGGTATATAGGCAATTCAGTAATTTTTTCTCTTCATGATCTTTGGTTCCTGGATTAGTTTTATTCTCAACACCTCAATTTTGTGCTGAGTGCTCATATCTTTCCTCTTTTTCTGCATACGTTCTACCTTTTGATCATCTTATCTCTTGCTTAATGATCCTGTAATTCAAAAGTAACTCCTCCAAATCAGCCCTTCTGCCTGTTTTGACTGAGAAAATTTGTGGATTCATCTCCGAATCCTTCGGTTAAAAGATCTCCAGACTTTTCTATTTTAAATCAAAGAATAATTGTTACTTTTTTTTTTTTTTTTTTTTTTTGCAGCTAGAAAACTAAAATGTCTCAACTCTGATATTTTCATCTTCCTATGTGAATAAACTGCAGTCACTGTGGGAGTTTGGAAAAAAATGTGCACAATCCTTTACTATTTATTTTTTATTTGTACCATCATGGCACCTAAGAGCTCCAGGTTCTGTCACCTCCTCCAAATGAATTGGTGCTCCTCTTAAAGTTTGCAAGTATCCACTTGTTGCTGACAATGAATGGATGATTGCTGGGCAGTATCGCTAGTTCCAAAAATTCCAAAATTATTAATAAGAGCCACCACCCTCCCGGAATCATCAGTTTTGGTTAAAATTCCTGATTTATAAAAATAAATTTTGGGTTTTTTTAAATTTATTGAAGGGATCACATTTTCTAACTTTTTTCTGCACCCAGGAGGGCTAGAAACTTATTTTTAAACTATACACTGAAATGTAAGTACAATATTTATATTCCAATTGATTTATTTTATAATTATATGATAAAAATGAGAAAGTAAGCAATTTTTAAGTAATGCTGTGCTGTGACACTTTTGTATTTTTTGTCTAGTTTTGTAAGGAAGTAGTTTTTAAGGGATGTTAAACTTGGGGGTAAACAAGACAAATCAGACTCCTGAAAGGGGTACAGTAGTCTAGAAAGGTTGAGAAACATTGCCATACCAGAATCTCAAGGACCACCACAAAAAAGTAATGTCATGGATTTATAGTTCCAGTGCTCTCACACAGCTCTGGAACAGTCCCTGGGAGGACCCCTTCAGAGTCACTCCTTGGCTACACTCTTTCCTGAGACCAAGCCTTGGAGCCTTCAGCATCCCTGCTTCACGTCATGAGCTCCCCTCAGTGAGTCCACCTGAATTAGATGCCTGGGAAAGACTTGCACACCCAAAGGGAACAATGCACCCCAACTTCCATATTCTGGAGTGACTCGGGCAGCATTATAAAAGCAGAAGGGTTTATTAGATGTCTGGAACACCGCATAGAAAGTTCTTAGTTAACATAAAGAACAGAAGGTTACAGCCTGGTCCATTTGGGTCAGTCCCAGAGTCCAGAGTTCTCTCTGACCCCTCTTTAGGTGCAGTCCAGAAGCCTCTTTCTGCCAGCAGCCCCACACTTAACCTCACCTGGCCTCTCCTCAGTCCTTTGTCCTTATTCCCAGGCAAACAATGTCACCTGGCCCTCCTCCTTAGCCCTTTGTTCCCTAGCTGGTCAAACCTGGCTGGCTTCCTGTGGAAGGGTGGGTCATCCATGGTCATTAGTTGCTAGGTACCAAATGTCTGGGCAATTGGAATGGCCATAGTTTTCTGGGACTATCTATGGGCATGGAGCCCAGGTCCCAGAAAGCTAGGCATCAGTCGCACCTGGATCTTTGCAAAGAGTAAACAACCTCCCAGCTCCCCTTCCCCCCACCTCCCGCTTCACCTAGTTAGCTATGCAGCACATAGTGGAAACTGAGGCATGCACAGTATTCATACAAAATATGAAAAATTCCCACTTTGTCACATTTCAAAAAAATATTCATACTGTATTCATACTTGTAGAACTGTAGGTTAATTGTTGAGATGGCCCATAATTCTTTGATCCCAAGGCAAACTTAAAAACAAATTATTTTATTAATAAGCCTAACCATTTTGTGACTGACCCCTTCATGACTTCAGTGTAGTACTGGTTAAAAAAGAAATTGAAAGCTTTTAAAATGCAAAATGGCTTTTTGAAGGGAAATAAAATTCATGGAAATTGTTTGTTTGTTTCTTTTGATATTTTCCATTTTAATATATTATGTGTGTGTGTGTGTGTGTATATATATATATATTAATAATAACATATCTATTTATATCTACATAAAACCCCAACCCAAAAAATGTTGGTTTTCCAGAAGTACAGTAAGTTGCAACTGTTTTCATGTATTAAAATATTTCCTAAGTTTTCCTCTTGGTTACATCAGTATAAAACTGAACTGGATCCAGTGGTGTTAACTGAGATACTCCTAATAAAATACTTACGTAATTAAGAGCAGAATTTGGGCATATCTTTATAGGTGAAGAAAACTGAAATATTTCTAGGGCAGTGATGGGAGGTAAGGGGTGGGAAATCCCACAGCAAATCACTCTGTCCTGTAGTTGCCAGCTCCAGGAAACTACTCAACTACTCCCTCTTATAACTCTTCCACCACTACAGCTCACTCTGTTAGATGATGATGCTGTAGGCATGGAGGCATTTTTACTCCTGTACAGTTTTTGGAACTTTGATTTAGCAAGCAGTTAAGAAGATACCTTGTAGATGTGTCTCCAGATGGAGGAGAGATTTCAGTAATGAGCAGTGGCTGGAAGTTTAGAGTTTGCTCTTGGGTTCCTGAAATACAAGACTGAAAATGAAGACAGTTGGTGAATATGAAGTTTGAAGGCAGGTCTTGATCTGTAATGTTCCCTGATGCAGAACAAGTGTTCAGGCTAGCCTAATCATGGGTAATCATTAAGCTATGGCAAACTGCTTATGCAAAATCATAAGCACAGGAAAAGGAACATACTCCTTCCCTCAATGAAAGCTTATTTCATAAGTTTTGTTGTGCTGTGTTTCATGGCAGATTTCATTATACCCATAGGAGTTGCCATTGGGAAAATGTCCAAAACCAAATGTAATCCTTCTGCCAGGTGTTGACAGCAGCATAAAGGGCTACATTCAGTTTTCTAGGGGTTCCCTTGAAACCTTAAGTATCACTGTCTCAAGGCCCAGAAACTATATCTACCACCTGGGCACCCCAGTGAACAATATTTCCCCCTTAACAAACCCTGAGTCCAGGGGTTTGAACCAAAGAGACCTTTATCAGGTGATGAAAAAGAGGGAGAGACAACATAATAACTTGGGAAAACCAACAAATAATAAATCAACAAATTCTATAGTGCAAGAATCCCAGCCCTACGGGGGCCTTAACCATAGTCCAAACCTCAGTCCTCCTGGTAATTGTATGTGGCTGGTGCATTCTAGCCACTTCTCAGCTTTCCAGTCCCAATTAGATGTCCTGGGCTGGAGAAGTCTAAGAATGCTGGCAGGCCAGTGTGGCCTTGGCAATCTGTGGGCTTTATCCCCTTACTCAGCAAGGAGGGAGAAGCTGAACAGTAAAACCTTTAGGTTCACAGTTTCAGCTAACTTTTAACTAGGCCTCTATTTCTGAGCCTGTCAATGTGAGTGCGTTTTTGTCCACTTAGACATTTGAGGCCCAATTTACCCCCAGTTAAATGGGTACAATTCCCACTGAATTGTTAGAATTCCCAGCCTACAGACCCAGTGCACTGCTTAAGTGTCATGAGGCTTTGCAAAATTCCTCTGCATTTAGGTGAATTCTGCTCAGTGTAAGTGCTGGTGCTGTCTGGCTCCCTTTTATATCTTTCATACATCAAAATATTTTCAGAAGAACAATCAATAAAAATAGATTATAAACTGTCATGAATATAGACAATATAGGAAAATACAGCAACATAAACATTGTCAGTGAAAGTAATTTATAACTGGGTATGCCCCCGCCACTACTGTACTTTTAAGGATGGCCATTAACTGATGTGAAATCATGTTGTGCTTACTCCAGAGATTTGTTGAAACTCCCTTTACAATATAGAGAGGGCTTGAGACAGAGCTCTACAGCTCTCTTTTTCCAGCTTTGATCCACAACACATCTGAATATACTTCCTGGGAAGAACTATCAAGGGTTAGTAACATTTCAAAGGGAGTATTACAGAAGAGAGCAGAAGTGATATCTGTTGATTTGAGGACAGGGTCGGCGCTTCCATTTAGGCGACCTAGGCAATCGCCTAGGGCACCAGGATTATTGGGGGGCAGCATTTTGCCAGGGAGGGCGGCAGGCGGCAGCTCCACCGAAACCGCGGGACCAGCGGACCCTCTGCAGAAACACCTGAGGCAGGTCCACCGGAGCTGCGGGAGCAGCTTGCGGGGTGGCGAAATGGCCGTGTGTCTAGGGTGCCAAAAACACTGGCGCCGGTCCTGATTGAGGATCGAGCCGGATTAAAGTTAGATGTGTATGAAATACCCTGATTGCCATAGTCTTGAAGTAAAACCCATAAAAGTAAATGAGCCATCAACTTCAATGAGCTTTTGGACAGGTCCCATACTAGGGAGTAAAACAAACATCTTGGAGCTTGAAAAAATCTGTACCTTGTATGACTCTTTTTCAAATATTGGCTTCAGTTTTTGAGCCTGAAAATATTTACCGGTATAATTTAGGCAATTTGGAACCAAATTCTGCCCTCAGCTAACTCGTGAAACCCCACTGAGATGAATCTAATGACCGGAGTATGGAGGAGATGTGTTCCTGAGTTGGAATAGCCACTAGGCCATCCTGGTTAGCAGCAGCACTCCACGTGTGTTTTGCTGCCCAGAAGACTTACACATCCCACAAAAATGTAGCTTCTGTCTAGCCCTTAATTCCAGGGAGAAGAAGAACCTGGAGATCAAGTTGAAGCAAATTATGATGGAGTGTTCCCTTCAGTCTGTGTCAGAACTAGGTCAGATGAACTCTCTTACACAGCAGTCACCGGGCAGATCCAGTGCCCCTTCAATCTAGGCTCAGCACTCTCAAAGACAGGGGAAGACTCCAGGGGCCTCCTTGAAAGGTCCCAGGAAGAAGAGCTCTGACTCTCCTTGTAAAGAGTCTGCTCTGAAAAGACCTCAGTCTCCCAGCAGGTCAGCCATCTCAGACAATTAAACTTCTCTAACTGGTATTGCAGAGGCAAAGGACTCCTTCAGTACCAGTAGGGCTGGAAAACCCTGAAGCTCTTCTAAGAGCAAACTTCAGTACCATCTGGACATGATAGAGACAGCAAAGAAAGACACGCTTCTAGACTAGTACAATCAGACACAGCTGTACTTCTGGTTCCTCTCCTGATGGGTTCCTTGGTATGGTACAAGGCTAATCATCCACCTCTGTCGGTATCCATCTCAGAGTACCCTAATTTTTCGGTATTGTCTACTTCTAGAGATAAGTGGATAGTTATATTGATACTGTGTTTCCATTTGGTACCCCAAGAATTTAGGTACTTGAAAGATTTATCTATGGCAGATGAACCAGGATCTCCATTATGGGGACTGAGTGCCTCTTGGTACTGAGGTCCACTCAGTCACTGGACTCGCATGTATCCCTGGTACCACCCAATTCACCGTCATTTTCAGATGGGGCACCTCCACTGAATGACAAAGAGGATGATTGTGGGGACCTTCCATCTCAGTGCAGGGCTCTTCTACACACAGGAACCCATATTTTGGTGACCTACAAAGAGAGAGAGGAATTTCAGGGAAGACATCATGAATGATGGGAACACCTTGGATGCCATCGGCTCGTCCATTTGGTCCTTCACCATGGCCATACTGGGATCCCTGGACTGTTTACTGATAACATTTTTCAGGGTGCTGAGACAATAGGGACATACAGTCCCTCCTACCGTAGCCCATTCCGCAGCAGGAGGAGTTCGAGGAGTAGGAGGTTAGGACACATAAAAAAGCTACCCCTTGAACTACCACCTTCTTTTCATCCCCAGGTTTGGCGATAATGCCTCCACCACCATCTGTGGCCCATGGTTTCAGGCAATTCCAGGACCTCAGAAAAAGGGTGGCTGCCACACTGCAGATACAAGTTAATAAGGTGAAGGAATCGCAGCACAAGTTGCTGGACATTCTGCAGTGAGCAACACTGACCAGAGTTGTGCTCCCTATCAGTGAGACACTTGTGGATCCTGTAAAGACAGTTTGGCAGTGACCAGCATGCAACAGTACTACCAACTTGCTAATGGGCTCATAAAAAATATTATGTCCCCACCGGGGACTCAGAATTTTCATTCTCCCACTCTCCACCTAATTCTCTGCTGGTCGATGTGGGGAAAAACAACATAACACCAATCTGACCACGTATAAGAAAACCCAGAAGTACCTGTATTTTTTTGACGAAAGTCCTGATCATGTGCAATACTGCATTTCTGGATTGCAAATTATCAAATGCTCATGGCAAAATACAACTATGAGAAATTTACTGCTTTCATTGAGCACCTTCCTGGGATCAAAGGGAACCATCTCAGGCCATCATTACTGAGAGATCGTTACATGCCGGGACATCCCTTCAAGCATTCCTACATGCACCAGACACCACAGCTTGTTTTGTCTCTATAGCTGTAGTTATGCTCAGGACATCCCGGCTCCAGCTGTCTACTTTCCCCAAGGAGGTCCAAAGCACGGGGAAGATCTCCCTTTTATTGGTCTTAGGTTATTTTTGGAGAATACAGATAAGTCCCTGCATACTTTTGAAAGACTCCAGGATCATGCTGCCATTTCTGGGAATTTACACCCCTGCAAACAAAAGGAAAATTTAGTAGATCACAGACCACCCACAGATCCTGTCTAATCCAATTCTCTGGGTTCCAGAGACTCACTGAATTCCCTAGGAAAAAAGCGTAGGTTCTAGAGGAAGAGAAGCACTAATCCATCTGGCCCAAATACTCAACCAGCATCATCATCAAAACACCTATTTTGATGAGTTGGGTGAAGGTTTGAATCCTTCCCATTCTTTAGTTTACCAGCTGCAACAATTTGCCTGTTGCCCCCACCCCTTCCCCCATTTCTGGTATGCCTTGGAACAAATTATTACCGACAAATGGATTTTGAAGATTGTAACATCATCCTCTCTACTTCTGTTCCTCCATTATCCACCCACTTTCATTGTCCCTCTTGAGGGACCCATCTCATGAGCTCTTACTGAGACAGAAAGTAAACTCCCTTTTTCATTTAGGAGCTTGTCCCTGCTCAACACAAAGGGAAGGGTTTCTACTCAAGGTACTTCTTTTTACCAAAGAAAAATGGAGGGTGGAGACCCCCAATTTTGGATTTAAAGCTCCTAAACAAATTTGTAAAGTCTCAAAAGCTCAGCTATTATTCCTTCCCCAGATTCCCAGGATTGGTTTTCAGCCTTCTACCTACAAGATGCATATTTCCCTAGAGTGATACACCCATGTCACAGAAAATACTTGCAATTTGTTATAGGTCAGGATCACTTCCAGTACTGGGTGCTCCCTTTTGGATGCTTCTCAGCTCTGAGAGTGTTTTCAAAGGATGTAGCAATGGTGGCCCCTTACCTTCATTCAGAGGCACTTGTAGTATTCCTGTATCTTGACAATTGGTTGCTCAAGGGCCGGTCTTATGAAGAAATGCTGTCAACTATGCAGAAGGTCCTATCTCTGTTCTTAAAATTAGATCTCCAACTCAGTATCAAGAAATCCACATTGACCTCTTTTCAGAGAACACAGAAAATAGAACTCCTGCATCTTGGCAGGGGGTTAGACTTAGGTGACCTTTCTGGTCCCTTCTAACTCTATGCTTCTATGATGCACTGAGTCTTTTAATTTCTATTCTAGATCTTAGATTGTTCTTATCACCATACTATCTGAATGCCTTCCAGTAGCACACTAAGTAATGTCTATGATGTATTTGTTCTTTTATCTTATCCAGGGGGAGAAGTGTGGATAGTGTGGTGTTTTGTTTTGGAATGTTTTTAATTATACTCATATGCACACTCTCACACACACCCTTCTGAGCTGTGCAAGCACTAGTGGGTAAATTGTATCTACTCTGCCCCTATAGAGTTCCTCAAACAACGCCCAGTTATTCTAGTTTTGTGCTGAGTTGAGTAAATTTCACCCAACCTATGATGATTTCTCTTCCATCCCCCCTTATGTTGCTCACTGCAGAGTATTTTCTGTGAAAATATAATTGTTATATAAGCATCTGTTTTGTGTGGGAATGATATGAATGAAGCATGTACTGTGCTATTTCCACATAATTTATTATGACAAGCAATTTATCAAATTGTTTTTTCCTCTGCCTGTGGCTGCTGACTCCTTTAAGCACCAGGGATGTAGACACTACAAAAGAGGTCAGAATCCATCAAACATGTATTTATGTTTAAGGGTTCAGTATTTGATTGGAAGTTATTGTAGCCCTGGTCAGCTGCAGGTTATTTATCAACTGAAAATTTCCATCCAACTTCCTGAATATTCTCCAGCATTTCTAGATTGTCACTTCCCTTTCAACTGTTGGCTGTGAAGGGGTGTGTGTGTTTTTACAATGCATTCATTTAGACAATTTGTAACACATTTTAATACTAGCTACAGCCCAAGCCACAATCCTAGACCTGAACACTCTAGAGCATTGGGATAGTTTAGATTCAGAGCTGATTTTTGCAGCTTGAGATCATCTCTAACGCCAAACATTTTTCCCCTTTATTTTTATTATATTTTAAAACTACATTTTGTAATAATAAAGGGGAGGTGATTTCAGGGATGAGAGAAGAAGCTACTGCGGCTAAATCATCCACACAAATAACATAAACTCTGACATATCTACACAAGCCATATGACTGTTACTTTAGTGGCTTTAACATTTTATTGGTGACTTGGGAGAAGACAAGAAACTAGTGGCAATGAGTGCTCATTTGAATAATGCCCGAAATCAATTCCATATGTTGACCCTGTCACCAATCCTTGAAGGCAAAAAAACCAAAACAAACCAATGTTTTTTAAATGGCTTCCAAGTAAGAGTCTGCATTCACCTAAGCCAGCATACACACACACTACTTTGCAGCTGCATAAATAAGACATTGTTCTTTATCAATAGCAAGAAGAAACTCTATTTTGAGTCATGCATAAAAAAATAATTGTACCTAGAATGAATGCAACTTGATCACAACATTAGACACGGTTATGCGGATAGACTTAGAAATTTGTCTTTAACAAGTATGGCTTTATGTATATCTAAAATTTTATAATGTGTATGTGCTTTGGAGGAAATGGAGAAATATTTGCATTTAGGGGGGCACTTTAACTGAACACTCCATCTCCCACCCAAGTTTGTCTCAAACTGATTCAAGCTCAAGTAAGTTTTCCGCCCTGCTCCCCAGTTGCCAGGCTAAACCCTGAAGTCTCTCTCATTCCAAACTCAGGAAAAACTCTTCTGGATGTTAATGAGAGTTATGCCTGAGTAATGACTCAGTAAAAGCGGAATAAGGACAGTAGTATGTGGGTCATAGATATTTGAAATTGAAACCCAAAGCAATATTATTTGTACTGAAGTAATGACTAATGGCCCTAGTCAAGGATTGTGCCACTATTGTGCTAGATGCTGTACATATAACAAATAGATGGTTTCTGCCCTAAATATATTACAATCTCTGTTTGTAGCACAGGTGAATACCACATACAGACATGGGGATCACAAGATAACAATAAAATGGTCATGTTTGATGTAAGAAGCAGCAATCACAGCACTGCAGTTGTCACACCATAGTTGAGTGATTTGCAAACATCACCACAGAGAAGAGTATAGAGGAGGAATTTTAAAGAGGTCAATGTAGTTGCTTTGTTTTGTGGGAAATGCCTTTCAAGTCAAGGGGGCAGCACAGGAGAAACCACATAGATATTTAAAGGAAGATTGGATTAACAAGTGATCGATGTCTGGAATTGTTGGCAGAGAAGAGTACCTATACCCTTAACATTAGTCCAGGTTTTTATTTTGGTGCATACCAGTGATCTCACAAGACATTTTCAGGTTGACATCAACTCGAAGAGGTGATATGGCTCAGAAGATTGGTAAGGAAATCGAAAGCTTTTCCATCTCTAGGCATCAGCTCTGGTTAGCAATGACAAGTCTTTTCCATCTGTTCACTTGTAATTGTCCTGCATGAAATGAGCTGATGGACTCAATCCCACTGGATTGATGTCCACCTAAAACCCAAAGGATTTTAAATGGAGGCCTTTTTGGACAGGCCCAGAAAAAGTCGGGGAGCAGGATTTGAAGGACATAGTAACTTATCTTTTCATCAGTAGAGTTAGTCTCTCAAAATCACGCTTTGGTAGAAAAGCATATGGGAAGTGTGCATGGGCTCTGTAAATTCCATGGAATACATTTTGTACAGGACTTTTGTCTACAGTGACTTTAATCAAACACCTTTTATGAGCATAAAGGTTTTAAAAAAGTGCAAAATCAAACTGGCCTTCAGCTTTTCTCAGAATTTATTTTAACATTTTGTATAGGATCAGTTATTCTAGCTACTTGGCTTTAATTGATTGTGAGTTTGATATGGCAAACTGCTGTATTGTTTTTATAGTGTTCTCCTTCCTCCTAAATCCCACTTTGCTTTACCTTTGTTATGGATTTGAAATGCGGAAAATTATTTCATTCTTCTTTAATTACATCACTTGAATACGTTTTTACTTCTTTCCACTATTGCACTTTTCTAATTATTATTTCAAAAAATCTACCCCTTTTAAGTTTTCCCTTTCCCAGTAATATCATGAATGGGTAGAACAGTGTGTACAGTGTTCTGAACTGATTGGGCTGCAGTTCTGACTCAGGAATATATTTTCATAGCCCGTAGTACTAAGATAACTAAATATTGCAATTTATGAATTAAAAGTAATTGTATAACTGGAATATAAACTTTTACTCAGTTGGCAACCAAAGACATTTCCTTGAATTAACAATTTTATTGTATGCTGTTTTGTACATTAAATATTGCATTGGAAAAATTGTTTTTAATCAGTGCTTTATATGCCACAAATGCTGTTCATGGTACATTTGAGAAAAGCATTGTAATATCAGTAGTGTTAAAATTATCACAAATTTATTTATTGAATGTTAGTATTAATTATTTGTATTATGGTATCCCCTGCAGGGCCAATCCAGTACCCCTGCCCTCTTATTTAATGGATCCAATTTTCCAGTGGTGTAAATGGACATAGCTTAATTTAAATCCATTTACACTGGCTGTGGATCTGAAAGACCATTATATTGTTATTCAAAAGGCACCTATTTAATCAAAACTGCCTACAGTCTGATTTTTTTCAATGGCAAGACAATGCCTGAGAAATTTTTTTATGGGTAAATTGGTAGGTATAGTGTCATAATTGCAGATATTGGAAAACAGATGCTTTCTCTTTGATTAATGTTTTCCGAGTGTCCCACATTTTAAAAGTAGGCATTTGGAGATCTAGGCTACGTTAATGATCTCTTGGGATCTATCTTCTTTCAATAAGTGATACACCATGGTGTTTTCATACCGTTCTAAATTAGTGATGAGGAAAAAAAGGAACAGTGCTTCAACAATATTTGCCTTTGTTGGTATTTCTATTACATTTAATCAGAATGCTACTCAATCTTTATCCATTAGTGCAATTTGGAAAATATGGACACAGAGGAACTAGAGAAGAATCAAGGCTGCCTGAGGGGTAGGAAGAGGCCCCCAAACTGAGAGGTGTTGCAACCTGACACACACTCAGGTTTGGCCCAGCACCCCTCTGTCATGATAGAGGGGTGGTTGGGCCAAATTTGAGTGGATGCATTGTGACCAGATGCCTAGGATCGCAGCACCACTCAGGTGGGGCAGCCAGCCAAACATGAGTGGTGCTATGACCTCAACACCCAGAGTGGGAAGCCAAGCCTGCCCCGAAGGAGTAGGGGCAGCCATTATGATGCGAGTGCACGGTGGGCTGGCTCACTCTGCAACACCGCTGCCTTGGAAGCCTCCCCTCTATGTTTTTGTACCCTTTTGAAAGGATGAGGGGCTTTGTACAGATTTTGGCCTGGTCCCCAAAAATCTGTGCAGCCCTGGTAAGAATTTTTAATAAGTGACACGTCCAGTCAATATACAACAAGTGTTTTGCAGTTATCTTAATAATAATAAGTGTTAAAAATGTTGAGTAGGATTTTTCGGAAGGGCTTATTTTTGGCCTAACTTTTCTCCCTTGGAAGTTGAGGGTATCACTTGCTTCAATGGGAGCAAAATTAGGCCAATGCTGAGTGCTCTTGAAAATCCCACCCATAAAAGTGAAATTCACCCAGTTATGGAGGGCCAACTTGAGCACCGCAAAACCACTTATGCCGTATATTAGCCCTGGACAAACCAGCTGTGCACGGTGCAGATGAGAGCTATATGTCAGCCCTCAATGGATTGGCATTGATGGGGCTGTTGAGGGCAGGCTAGGGGAGGGATTACTGCATCTATCTATGCTTCCACAGTTGGAAGTAGTAATGCTGATTGTAATGACTGAATAAATTTATAGTTATCTTCTGTCTGTATGAAGGACTTGTTTTCCTTCCTATTACAAATCCTCATGGTGCAGGGTTAGAGATGCTGTAGTAGATCCCCATGTCTCTTAAGGAGGTTCTGATATGATTTGAGAGACACATTTTCACTGCTGAGCTAGTGAAAAGGCCTGACAATTTGTAATAGTTTTGCCCCATAGGTTATGAGGCCTTCTTTAAATTGCTGTTTAGGTTGTTTTGTCTCTTCTAGCATGTGTTTTAGACAAGGACTGGCTGCTTATCATCTGTTGGCCATGGAGCCATGGTGTAGAAAGCTTGTGCTACTTTCAGTTTACCATGTGCGGCAGGACTATTCAGGAGAGAAGCCAGGACTCAAAGAAAAGTACTGGGTTAGTGACTTGGTACTTTCTGGGTGGTCCAGTAAGTCTGAGCTTTTTCCCGCATCCTGTTTCCACTATAATCTGTTCTTTCTTCTAATGTAATAATTTTCTTTTCCAAATTAAGGATTGTCGTTAAGATCCTGTTGCATTTCTTTCAGCCCGTGCCCCTCTGCTCCAGCTGTCCAAAGGGGGGCAAATGAAAGGAACTGCTGATAGGGTGTTTTTCACGTGATGTTCCCAACTTTGGAATTCAATCCTGGAATGCACAGCATGCAATGCTGACTGTTGGGATGTGCTGCAAGATCCATCTAGTTGCCCAGGCCTTTGGGAAGAAGGAGAGCATGCAGAGTGAGGTATTTGTTCATCTGGTCTGGCCAGAAGGTGTAGTTTTGTTAAGCAGTTGGGCTTTTTGGACCAGCTTGTGTTTTAAAAATATAGTGTGGTGTGTTTAAGTGATGTCCCAGTACGTACGGCTACTGGATAGGTCCAATTTTGTCTGTTAGGAGTCTGTGATGGGATATACAAACCCCACACTGGGCAACGAGGGGTTAAGGGATTATTTGGGGATGAGAGGAAGAGGCGCCCAGGAGAACAGACTTGGTTGTCAGACCACTAACAGCCTAAAGGGCCCTGGGTCAGAGCCCAGTGGTGTGGGAAGGCCTGGGCTCCTCTCCCCACAATGCCCTTGGTAGTCAGGGATTGCAACTCTGACCACTAGGCCACACTTCCCAACCAGACCCTGAGTGAGGACCATTACAGAGTCTAAATAAATATTATTTTATTTAAATGATCAGCAGTTTTACCAGTTTAGGTAGTCATTCTGTCCAGTGCCCCTTGTACAGATAGCATTCCATTTGTGTTTTCCATCACCATGGTCAGAGATATTGAAAGATATTTTTCTACTGCACTTATGGCCATTGTAGGTGTCTTGCTCCATTTTGTTGCTTCAGTGTCTCTGAGTTCTGCAGCTGTGGTCCTTTTTGGAGGGGCTTACGTTCCCCATTCTGTAAAACACTTGAATATAAATCCTCTTGTTTGTAGACTTTTTTTGGCTTGAGTTGAGTGAATGCTTCTGGTTTGATAGGCTAATCTGCACTGGTTTTTTAAATTTCAGTAAGAGTCATATGGTTGGGGAAATTTTTATGGGCCACTTTCAATAAAACAAATCACTCACATACTTTTTTCTTTGAACTGTAGACAGATTTTTTTTTTCAAGATGCTAAAGATATTTTATTTCTGTGCCCATCACCTCTGTCTGGGTTGGTATACCATGGAAGATGGGTTTTTGAGGGGTTGGTTCACAGAAAACCCCTTGGGGCTGCCAAACTGATGTGCCAAGACTACTACTGCCCTTGCTTTCCCTGCCAGCTTGGGACTCCAGAACACTGCCTGGTTGTGCCAGACCCACTTGCCAGCCACAAACACAGACCCAGGTCTCACAAACTGTAGGCTTAACTGAAAGCAGCATAAAAAGTGTACCTGTCTCCAACACTCAGATGCCCAACTCCCAATGGGGTCCAAACCCCAAATAAATCTGTTTTACTCTGGATAATGGTAAACTCATAAGTTGTTCATCCTCTATAACACTGATAGAGAGAGATGCACAGCTGTTTGCTCCCCCTCCCCCCAAGTATTAATACATACTCTGGGTCAATTAATTAAGTAAAAAGTGATTTTATTAAATACAAGAAGTAGGATTAAAGTGGTTCCAAGTAATAACAGACAAAACAAAGTGAATTACCAAGCAAAATAAAATAAAACAGGCAAGTCTATGCCTAATACAGTAAGAAAACTGAATACAGATAAAACCTCACCCTCAGAGGTTTTTTCCAGTAAGCTTTCTTTTGCAGACTAGTCTTCTTATAGTCTGGATCCAGCAATCACTCACACCCCCTGTAGTTACTGTCCTTTGTCTCAGTCTCTCCACCCCCAAAGGATACCTGAGAGAAACTATCTCTTGGGCCAGCTGAAGACAAAATGGAGGGGTCTCCCAGGGGTTTAAATAGACTTTCTCTTGTGGGTGGATACCTTCTGTGTAGAATTTCAGCTACAAGATGGAGTTTTGGAGTCAGATGGGCAAGTCACATGTCCATGCATGACTCAGAACTTACAGTTAGCAGCCATTACCCATGTGCTATCATGAATGTCTCCAGGAAGACTTCTTATGTGAATTGGAGCCTTTCAAGATCCATTGTTCATTAAGTGTTTCTTGATTGGGCAGTTAGTTTGCACATTCCTTTCTCAAGAAGCTGACCAAATGTTTTACTAAGGCTACTTAAAAATCAAACAAGTACACAGCCAATATTCATAACTTAAAATACAAAAATGATACATGCAATACAAATAGGATGAATAGATTCAGTAGATCATAATCTTTACAGAGATATGTTACATGGCAAATGTAGCATACAACATATGCCAGTTATGTCATATATACATTCATGAGCATATCCCCATAAAGGATTATGGGGTGCAACGTCAGAGGGTTCACAACATCTGGATTATTAGTAATTTTCTAAGTAATCTGCAGTGCTTGTTTCAATTTCTTCTCAAGTCACGAGGTCTTACAAAAGCAAATTGTTCATGGATCAGCTGGTCTGGCAGAATAGTTTTGCAGCATTCAATTGAAAGTTCACTGCAGAGCCATCTGATAAAGTGCCATTAATTACTGTTACTATTACTCATGTTTTTATTCTGCGACTTAGTGAAAAATAACAGTAAGCAAGTAAGATTTATAGCTGGTAGAGTAGTAAGACTATTATGCGGGATAAGGGACTTCTCAGATAGCAATCAGATCCTGCTGAACTGTTTGCTGTGAGTGTTGTCTGGCCTCAGCATCAGTAAGGTGATGGTTTCCTGCTCTGTCTAACACTGTGAGAGTAGCATTAGAATCACCTCCAAAGTCCTGATTAGTAATCCAAGGGCCTGTTCATATTAAGTAATTTTGCACTGGAGTAATAACACTGATATACCTAGACTAGTGCAAACACTGGATTAATTTTGATAAAAGAACAAAAGATTATTTAACTATAAAAAATAGATTTTAAGTGAGTACAAGAAATAAGCCATTAAAGTCATAAATGGTTACAAGAAATATAAAGATAAAACACTTTCTAAACTTGACAAACTAGATTTGGTTCAAAGTGAAGTCCCCTTGCCACATGTTTCCAGTAACATTGCCGACCAAACTCTCAAGCCAGGATCTGCTCCTGAGGTCCAATGGCTGTTTCTCTTGTATTCTTAAGTGAAAGAGAGAGGTGGATAAGGAGAGAGAACTTGCAGTGTTTTGCCCCTCGCTTTTATAATTTGGTCACTCTTTGAAAAGCATTTTCCTGAGCATGACCCCTAGTAAAAGGTCTTTCCAGCTGAAAGCAAGGAGACATGGAATCTAGTGGACGAAGGAAGCTTTGTGCTGTTTCTTTTCACCTGTGTGTGCTGAAATACAGATTTTCTTTGTCTTCGTTCTTTGCTCTCTCTTGCTGTCTGAGGACTCTGTTTACAGCATATATGCAAATTGAGGTGGAGATACATCCTTTTGTTTAAGACAGGTTTGCTTGATCAGTTCTACCTAATTGGGCTATGTAAATTTAAACATGTGGCTTTAATGTCATATGGAGGGATTTCTTATAAGGTTGCTACATACATTTCACAATGCTCAAGGTCCCTTCCAGCTTTACATTTCTATGATCATTACCTCAGTTCTATAGATATGGAAACTGAAACTCAGGGAGGGGAAGTGACATGTCCAAGGTTACCCAGCAGGTAAATGGCAGAGCTGGGACTAGAAACAAAGCCACCTGAGTTGTAGGTCAGTGCTTTATCTGCTAGGCCACACTGAATGCAGTTGTGGTACATGAACTTTTTTGTGAGTGATGTTCTTAAATTTTGATTTATCTATGCTTTCGATTGATCTGACACTTAATTGCAGATTTAAGCCATAAGTCGCGGGGAAGGCAGGGAGAATGTTCTTCATAGAAGGCCCTGATTCAGCAAGGTATTTGACTGCTGTAAGACTACGCACCTGCTTAAAGCTAGATATGTGCTTAAGGATACCCAGCTGCACTGGGGCCTAAATGCATTTTTTAAATGATCACGATTTAGTATCGGGGTTGATAATCATGGTTATGTACTGTAGATTATGAACTCAAATTACATAAGAAACTGTATGAGTCACTGCATATGTCTACACAGCCCCACAGTCCGTACTGTGGGGCTGTGAAGAGCAGTGCGCACCAAAGTGCTGGAGTGTGACTCCCCCTCCACACCCCTGTGTGGATGCTGTGGATGTGAATGAAAGGTCCCAAATTCATACTAATGTAGTCCTCCTGAATTCTACATTAGTGCAAACTCAGGAACTTTAAGTTCATTCCTGCAGTGTCCACAGGGGGGAGTCACAGAGCAGTATGTGCCTGATCTTCACACCTCCTTAGTCCGAACTATGGGCCAAGGTAGATATGCCTGTTGTTTCCATTAACAATTCCATGGAGGTGAGCTTACAGTAGCCAAATGTTGCTGAACACGGTCAGTGATGGAATTCCTTTGTCATGAAACACCACTTGCATTCAGTATGATGATCTCTATTCCAGAAACCAGCACGTGGAGGACCTGATCCAAAACTCATTGAAGACAGTGGGAGTCCTTTAGTTCAGTCCCTTAACTGAAGTGTTTTCTTGCTTTGAAAAGACTGGTAAGTTTTGTGGCGCTCTCCAAAGAAAGTATTACCCATGCATATCTCACTCTAGAGAACACAGCAACCACCACATTCCTCTAATGCTTCAGTATCTGGAATCCCTGCAATTTAGGTCCCTAGTTACCAGTTATGCCACCAAAGTCAGCATAATCATTTGCTCCAATTACCAAATGTTTATTCAATACTTAAAGAATTCTATGAAGGACAAAGGAGGATTGTGTATTTCTTTAATAACTCAATAATTGTCAGGCTTGTCCTGAAAGCAGCAGCCAGCAGTGTGGATTTCTGCCTTTGCTATGTTATACAGTCTACTCTGTGTATATATTGGGGAGGCAGGGCAGGGAGGCTGGGAAAAGGAATACCAGGTGCTAGGAAATGAAGCAGTCACATACCAAGAACACTTACTCGCTTTTTAAAAAGTAGTTGTAAAAAAAAAAAAAGATGCCGTGCTTATGAACGGGTATGATAGATAATGGAGCAGAACATTATTTTTCTCTTACTGCTTTTACTATTACTTTCCCACAGCCTTAGTTCAGTATTTGAGGCTGGTGCACTTGCGCTGGGGAATATTGCTTCTTTACAAGTGCCTTTTTTTTCTCTCTTGGGCCTCTCTGTGAGGCTGTGATACATGGCAAAGAACAACATGGCAAAGCGACTTAGTGTTGTCTCAATAATAAAAAGCCTTCTGCTGAAGTGAAGATTAAAGCCATTCCTATCTATTACCAGTGACTCAATCCGCATGCAGAAATTAGTTTTGCATTCCCGCTTTTAGCTGTAAAACAGCACAAAATCATCCCAGGTTGTTTTCAAAGATCAGCATAAATATATCCTAAATCAATAAAATTCATGGTAATTTCTATGACAGATTGTCTTTAACAAGCAGAGCCGATTGAATAATGTAAAACATTATTAGGGAGTTTCAATAGCAGCAAATGTATTCCTGAAGTCAGATATTTTCGATAATGCACAGTATTGTCTATACAGAAAAATCCCCAGTGCTTGTAAAAATGATGGGGTGGCTATACACCTCTACTTTGCCTATGCTCAAACCATGTAGACAAGCCTCTCAGTATAAAAACAGATGGCAGAGTTATATAGGAGCTTTTAGTTTTTGTTACTATTCCATCAAACCCTCATTTTCAAGATATATTTCAATTCTAAATGCTAAGGATTAGATTGTCACAAGTGCTCAGCACTCATAGCTAAAGCCAGATATTGAGAAGCTCTCCACGCTCTGCAGCTTCCATTTTTCTCAGTGGAAGGTGCTGAGTGTTTTTGGAAGACTGGCCATTTCACTTAGGTGCCTAAGTGGGAAATAAGGTCTTTTGAAAATCCAGCTGCTCATTTGACTCCCTAACTGGGAGATGTTGGGTGTTGAACAGTTTTGCAAATCTGGCCCCAAATACTATTTTATTTTATTTGTTTTAGAATATCCTGGCCAAACAAAATGAAAATAACTATGTTTCAATGTAAGAAATAATAAATACACGACAAATAAACACACATGCTTTGTGGACTAAAGATTTCTTTTTTGGATCAGCCCATTCAGAATCCCCAGATGCTACTTTCTGTAGATCCTAGAGATCTTTGCATTAGAAAATTGTGATGTTATCACTTGTAAATATAGATTAAACACGGGAATTGCCATATTGGATCAGATCCAAGGTCCATCTAGTGGCTGGAACTAGATGCTTCAAAGGAAGATATAAGAACCCTGCAATAGGCAGAGATGGCATAGTCTCTCCCTCACCCCGCGCCCACACACACACACATTAGGTCTCACCTCGATCTCGGGTGGAGCTGCAGTTTAGAGTTTAAGCCATGAAGGATGAGATTTGTCATAATTAATAACAACAACTCTGGCTATTCTTGATTTTCTTAGCAAGATTCAAAGAGTGACTAGGGCTTTTTTAAATAAATTCTTGGTCTCTTGTGACCACAAGTTTCACAGTTTAATTATGCATTGTGTGAAAAAGTATTTCCTTTTTTTAGTGTATTGCCCACCTTTTAATTGCTCTGAATGTTCCTTGTGGATGAATCACATCATTGTTGTTTTCCTCCCTAATGTTTCTATTTCCTTCTATGTTGTTTAATGATACTTTAGTGATATAGCCCGTTCCTGCTGTCAGTGAAGCAAATGGTGAATAGGCTGACTGGAAATGATGTCAGTGAGACCAGGATCAGCACCATAATGTATCTTCTGACTTAAAATACAGAGGCTATGATATTAGCTCCCATGATTATCATTTTAGAATTAAGAAATAAAAGGCACTACAACAGAGTATCACAGGTTTGCTATTTGCATGCACATATCTAGGATATTTCCATGGGTTGCAGGTATTATAGGCTGGGCGAGGCTGTGCCTACCCAAACAGCCAGGCGTGGCTCCACCCCAGCTCCACCCCCACACCCCACCTCCTGCTTCCACTCAGTGTGGCTCCAGTCTCCCGGGATGGCCCGGGCTGGGGCGATGCCATCTGCCCTCCCTGTGCTCCGGGTCTGGGGAGGCTGGGGCCATGCCACCCCCCCCACGCTCTGGGGCTGGGGAGGCTGCAGCCATGCCACCAACCCTCCCCACGCTTTGGGGCTAGGGAGCATGGGGCGACACTACCCACTCTCCTGTTGCTCTGGGGCTGGGGAGGCTGCAGCCATGCCACCAACCCTCCCCACGCTTTGGGGCTAGGGAGCATGGGGCGACACTACCCACTCTCCTGTTGCTCTGGGGCTGGGGAGGCTGGGGCCGCGCAGCCTGCCTGCTCCAGGGCTGGTGGTGGGGGCGGGGAAGACTGGGGTTACTCTGGGGCTGAGGGGGAACTAGCCTGAGATGGGGAACAGCTGCTGCAGTTGTGGGGGCCTCTGGGTTGTGGCAGGGGTATGGAAGGGGCGGGGTTAGGGGCTAGCCTCCCCTAGCTGGTGGTTCACACATCACCCAGGGATATTTCTCTTTTATCCACATCTTTACAAGGTACCAGTCTCCCTCTCTCCCTTCTTTCTTCTACCTATTGTACAGTTCTTCATTTATCTGAATAAAGAAATGACACATTCCTTTAGGCACACTAACCCAGATCCTCAAAGGTATGTAGATGAAACTAATGAGAGGTTGGTACCTAAATACCTGTGAGGATATGGGCCACTGTGGTTAAACCTTATTTTGAGTACTGTGCTGAGTTCAGAGTATCCATTATCTGTGCACCCATCCTAAGCACAAGAAACCCAAATGCAGCACACTGGATATTTTTCAAGATGTTCAGAAGCAGGGCAGCAACGGCCAGGTTTTGACTCCAAATTTGCTGCTGTAAGGTTGCATGTGGCTTACCTTGCACTTATAATCAGTCCTATCAGAGCCAAAGAGACTGCATCCATGTTAAGGAGGGTAGGATTTGGCACCAAATGTTAAGCTCTGTGTTTTCCCCGGAGAATAAGTCACTTGATGGCATATTTAATAAACAAAACTTGGCAAAACAACTAGAAGTTTAGCCAGAGCTTTTCATATGCAACACAAGTTGATGAAAAACGGGCTGTAGTTTCTTTGAAATATAAGATGAAGCACTGCCGGTCAACATGGTTTTATAGAAAAGAGATCTCATCAAAAATGTTACTTTCATTCTGAGATAAGACAACTCATTTGCTTGATAAAGGTAACTGTACAGATTTAATAGACTTTAGTAAGGTGTTTAACTTAATACCACACACCGTGCTGATTAACAACACAGAACTATATGACCCGCAGTAAAGATCATGGTAAAGGGATTAAGAAATGACTAATTAACAGATCTCATAAAATAGTTTGTCGGTGAATCATCATTGAATGGGAGTGTTTCTAGTGAGATTCTGCAGACAGTTCTAGGCCTGATTCTATTGCATACAGGGCCAGATTGTGACATTCTGAGCCCCTAAGCTATGTCAAGTGTAAGAGGCCCCATACCATTTTAAAAAAATTTATTATTGTTTTCACAGAAAGGACATTGACTATATAAACACACAAGCTTTATATTTGCATATATACAAAGACGAAGTTGTATATATAGAATAGAATTATCTAACCCAAAAGACATGTCTTGCAATATGCCTGTTAGCATTATAAAATAGTTTCAAATTAACATTTTCATCTATGATTTCATAATTAGAAGATATGAAAACTTTATATCTACAGCAACAAAAAGCAGTTACGCAGACCAGCTTACTTAATGGAAGCCGTTCAACCTGCACTATGTCTGTTTGCACATCACGTTAATTTTAACACTTAAATTTAAAACATTTTCTTTCATGATTTTTGGAGAGCAAAGTCATTGATGATGTCCTCCAATGATAAGCTATGGAATTTGTCACTTTCAATGCACAGAATGCTTAGGGCAGATAGCTTTTTTTGCAGCATTTTCTAGGCAGAAATCTCTCTTTGCATTTGCTTCTCTATCCTCTGTCTCCCCCAGGACCACTAATTAATCTTGAGTAAACACCTCGTACACACAGAGTGACAACAAGGAATAATCACAAAAGAGAAAGAAAGAATTTACCAGAAAAAAGACTAGTAGTCTCTAGACAGAGAAAGTGAGAAAAACTAGCCTATATTCAAGCAAATATAATTAATAATCATTAATAGCCTATACATCGTATATGCACATAGTCTGAAATAATTTGCTCACCAAGTACTCAGAATATTTTGATATATATGTATATCTTCCTTCACTTCTCTCAAAACTCTCTATTTATCCTTTTGTCAGCATTCTCTGATATTTACTGTGAAGGTTCCCGAAACTGACGGAGGAAAGCCAACCCAAATTTATCTTCCTCAAGATCCACTCAACCCAAGTCCATAAGATGAACACCTGCAAACTCAATCACGTGAAGCATGGATAGCGTGCGAAGCAGAAAGTGGCATGTGCACTAAAATACACAACTGTCTGTATGTACAGATCAAAAGAAGAAAGAACACACTAGCACTTAAGAAAATGAAGAAAAACAGGCACTATACAACTGAGCATGCTGGACCGTAAACAAAAGATGGCGGCCTTCCGGCTAATAACTGGCAAGGGGGAAACTATATATGATGTTACTCCTAGGACGAGTCCCATGTGACACTGCTCTCTCTGAACTCACATTTTCCCCAATTTTATCAGCAGTGAGATTATTTAGTCATTTAAGTTATGAAGGCACAGTCAGAATTTTACCAGTAGCAGCTGGCCAACAAAACACTTCCTTAGGAGACTGATGGCAGACTTACTTGTAGAAATGCTAATTTTACAAGTGCAAATATTGTTGGTTTTTTTTCTCAGCCCTGGCCTCCCGCTTGTCAATAATGAGCAATTAGTGAAGGGTAGGGGAAGGGTATTTGTGTAGCCAGATGTGCATATTTTTGTCATATTTGAACGAAAAAGTCTGTATTTATAGAGAATCTTCTTTTTCCCATATCTCCTTTATTTATCAACTCTAAGGTTGTTCTAAAACTGTTTAGCTTTTTAAAAGAGGATAAAAGTTATAGCCGGAAGCCACATTCTTTCCCTGAACAAATTGTGGCTGTTATAGTCACTACTCAGAAAGGTCAAAGAGAATAAGTACTAATGATTTTGATAAAATTTGAAATGGAATAGTTTTTTCTTTTTTAGAGGCCCCTCATATTGCAAGGCCCTAAACTGTAGCTTAGTTATTTTATTCTTTAATCGGGCCCTGATTCAATATCTTTATAAATCATCTGGAATTAAATATAAAACCACTGCTGATAAAATTTACAGATGACAAAGATTGGCAGAGTGTTAAATAATGATGAGGACTGGGCAGTCAGACAGATGATCTGGATTGCTTGGTAAGTCATGCCTATAAAAACAAAATGCATTTTGATACAGCTAACTGCAAAGTTATACCTCTAGGATCAAGAAATGCACGTGATACCTACAGAATGCAGGGACTATATGCTTGGAAAGTAGAATGAACCAAAACTGATCATGGAATGTGCATACCCTCTGAGCCTGGTCCAACATTCCAAGTAACAAAAGAAATGGATGGATATAAACTAGATATAATAGGCTTAATGATATGAGATGGGTGTGACATAGCAGGCTACGATTCAGACCAGTAGGGGGCTGTGTCACGCCTGCCCTGCAATCTACGGTGCCTTACAATGCCTTTGCTGAAGTAACTCTCACCTGGGTCGCTCACAAACAGCTTTCCAGCATACAAGCCACACCCTGAGAGTCTGTGTGTAACTACAGCCTGGCTTGCACCAGCCTTGCTTATATTGCCAGGTGACCCCAATGCACCCCCACTCCCAGATTTCCCGCCAGTCATGTAAGTCCTGTACTGCCTGAATGGTACAAATATTTTAAGTCTGTTATTTTGTTAAGGGAATAATATGCCAATTTATTATCTTAAGTAGAGTTACACAGACACTTCGATTTACGCATATTGGAATAAATAAAGCAGTAAAACAAGTTTATTAGCTACAAAGAGAGAATTTAAGTGAGTACAAATAACAAGGCATAAAAGTCAGAAACGGTTACAAGAAAAGTAAAGATAAAATGCTTACTAGTGCCTAACTTAACAAATTATATTAGAGTCAAGTAAAACTTGTCACCACATACTTCCAGCCAGTGTACTGACTCCTGGGGTTAGGCCTCCTTCTACAAAGTCCAACAACTGTTTCCTGTTGTATTCTCAGATACAGAGACTGCAACGGGCAGAGAGAAAGAGAGGGGTCACTTGGGGTATTTGCCCCTGCTTTTTATAGTTTCAGTCCCCTCTTGAAAACATTTCCAGCTGTGAATTAGGAGACAAAGAATCTGTGTGGAAGGATGTTCTCTGTAGTTTTTTTTCACCTGTTTGAGCTTTCTTTGTTTATCCCTTCCTGCTTGATAATTCTGTTCACTGCTCAAATGCAAATTAAGGCAAGCACACGTTCTCTTGTTTTGGACACATTCTCCTGTTTTCTGACATCTGCCTAGGCAGGGCTGTGGAATTTGGAACATGTGTTAATAACACCATACAGGGGAAATCTTATAACTTAACATACTATGTTGCCACACATTTTATCAGAACAATACTAACCAGCAAATTATGAGTTTTCAAATGATACCTTACAAGGCATACTTTGTACAATAATTATAACAATAGTGTGTAGGGTGTGAATACAGGGGTATATGGATAACATTAGGCCAAATAACTTTGTCATCTGGACACATCCTACTATATTGGAGGTTACCAAATGCCAGTGACATATAGTGGGATAGTGTGGATCCGATACTATCAAGGAGGGCAGTCAAAACTTGATAGTGTGGGACAAGACAGGCATTGGACTGGAACCCCCAGGGTAAGAGGCAATGAGATAGACCAACAATCAGAGGTGAAAGTAAGCTGGTATGGGCCGGTACGGAGGACCGGTAAGAAAAGGAGAATGACTGAGGAAGGGAGAGAAGAGCCTGCTCCCAGCATAAGAATAGTTTAAACTCAGCTGTTCCCTGATGGTTCAGCCCCCAGGACTAGTTTAATGGCATCCTTGTTAATTTCACTCACAGTAGCTGGGGGGAAGAGGTCGAGGGGAGGGTGTGTTTGACCATGGCAGGGGCAGTCCTTTTCTGCCCCCAGGATGAGGGGATCTCTCCAATACTAATATACACAACAAATACAAGCATTTGGCTGCACAGCTTAAATCCAGAGCTAATAAAAGCAGGTGGAAGGGGAAAACTCACTGTCACATTGGTTTCTCAGCTCCTCCCTCCCCCCTCCTCCAGCCAGGCTGCAGACAAGGCTCTGCATTCCTTCCCCCTCCCACCCCAAGCAGGGGTTCTCCTCTAGGCTTTAGCTTGCAGTAGGGATACTGGCTGAGATGCCTGCTGCTGCTGCCTGCAAAAGAACAGTTTAAACTCAACTGTTCCCTGTGCAGTTCAGTGCCCAGAGTTAGGAGCTTGTTTCTGGCATCCTTATTAATTTCACTCCCAGTTGTTGGGTGTGTGTGACCATGGCAGGGGAAGTTCTTTTCTTCCCCTGGGATGAGGGGATCTCCTAAACACAAAATCAGGAACCATTTCCAAGTTCAAATCTATCCCATTCCCTCCCCAGCAGAGGATCATGATTGTGATGTCCAAACTGCTTGCAGATCCTCTTTGAAATGTTAATGTTTAAAAAAAATCACACAAAAAACATGGAGAACATGGTGGAAAGATGTGTCATGATGATTAGAGTTTATTTTGGGCAAAGCAATGTTGGATAAAGCAACTAAAGATCACAGGGAAAGCAAAGCCCCCATTAAGACAAAACCACAAATGGGATCTTGGAGGGAAAGACTGAATATTCAGGGAAATTATTGTGCCCCTTTGAAAGAAAATTAGTAGTTTTTCAGTCCAATAACACTCTCTTTATTATATTGATTAAACACCTAAAATGTCCTTAGGACAATCGGTGTGCAATCTCGGATCTCTTTTTGTGTTTGTCCTGCCTGCCAGAGTGCAGAGGCTGAAACTGACAAATTCTCTAAATATCTTGTATATTTCATGAAGGCTATTCCGGCATTCATGAAGGGCTGGGGCCAGATTTTAAAAGGGCTCCAGGCTTCCCGTGAAGCGGCTGGAGCTGTCTGGACCCTTTAAATCCTGTCCTAGCCAAACCGCAAAGCTCGGGGTTCCCTCTGGCGCCAGAGCCCGGGCCTTTAATTTGCTCCTAGCCCGGGGTGCTCCCACCCACTTCTGCAGCTGGGAGCCCCTGGTTGATTTAAAGGGCTATTGTACATACAATCGGATAGGTAGGTAAGGGTAAGTTCTTTACCGAAAGGGTAACCGAACACCGCTGACCAGAGGACCAATCAGAGAACTGGATTGTTTAAAGTCAAGGGGCGGGAAATTTTGTATACTCGGGGGTCTTTGTTGTTTTCTTAGCTAATGAGGAAACAAAGGTCTCTCTAATTCTCTCCTAATCTTTCTAAAACTCTGTAAGTACCAGGAAACCGCAAAAGTAATTCAGCTTATGGATGTCTTTGGGGTGTATTTACCGTATGTTAATTTGTTGTGCTGGTTTAATTGGGCTATCTTTAAATCAGACTGTTTCTTTTATATTTCTTAATAAGCAAGAGCTGTATGAGTTTTAATGCGATGATTGTTTTATTTTATATTTTTCTTTCTTTTTTTCTATAAAGTTTTCTTTTTAAACCTTGTGAAAGTTCTTTTCCTAGGAGGCAAAGGGAAAAGCCAGGCTGTGGGCTATTTTCCTATTTGGGTCCAGGGAAAGAGCAGACTACGGGGAAAGAGACGAAGAATTCTCTCTGTTCTCTGGTGGTTACAGTTTTCCCTCGTTCCTGGAGCAAGGGGGGTGCAGAGCCCAGCTGTGGGTATTTTGCATCTCCATTGTCCTGAGGAAAGCAGAAAAGCTGGTTTCTTGGGTCACACAGGTTAGCGCGAGGCAAGCCTGAGAAGGAAGGGAAGGGGTTATTTCCCTGCTTTAGCATCCAAGGGATTGGGAATCTGGGTGTCCCACCAAGGGAGGGTTGGGGACACCAGAGAGAGGAAAGGGGGGATCAGGCCCATAGATTAATTCCTGATCCCCCCTTTCCTCTCTCTGGTGTCCCCAACCCTCCTTGGTGGGACACCCAGATTCCCAATCCCTTGGATGCTAAAAGCAGGGAAATAACCCCTTCCCTTCCTTCTCAGGCTTGCCTCGCGGCTAACCTGTGTGACCCAAGAAACCAGCTTTTCTGCTTTCCTCAGGACAATGGAGATGCAAAATACCCACAGCTGGGCTCTGCCACCCCCCTTGCTCCAGGAACGAGGAAAAAAACTGTAACCACCAGAGAACAGAGAGAATTCTTCGTCTCTTTCCCCGTAGTCTGCTCTTCCCTGGACCCAAATAGGAAAATAGCCCACAGCCTGGCTTTTCCCTTTGCCTCCCTAGGAAAAGAACTTTCACAAGGTTTAAAAAGAAAACTTTATAGAAAAAAAAAGAAAGAAAATATAAAACAATCATCTTGCATTAAGAAACTCAATACAGGCTCTTGCTTATAAGAAAATATAAAGAAACAGTCTGATTTAAAAGATAGCCCAATTAACCAGAGTGGGTGGAGCACCCGGGGCTAAGAGCAAATTAAAGGGCCGGGCCTGGCCCCAGAGGCAACCCGAGCTTTGGGGGCTAAGGACAGCGGATTTTAAGGCGTCCGAGCTCCAGCCGCGGAAGCCGGAGCCCTTTAAATCCTGGTAACAAGCAAAGACCGATGTATACAAATTCCCGCCCTGACTTTAAACCATCCAGTTCTCTGATTGGTCCTCTGTCAGGTGTTCGTTACCTTTTTCAGGTAAAAGACTTAACCCTTACCTACCTATCCATTTATGACACGCCCCCCAAATCACCGACAGTAGAACTTTCACTGAGGGTGATTTCTACCTAAAACTTTAAACTAAACAGAGGAAAAACACATGCACATAGAAATAAAAGCATGCAAAGTACAAACTTCAACATTGTCAGGAAAAAGATTTTAACCAGTTATTCGGGAAAAGTACTCACGAGAGTGACTATCAGCTACTTGTTAGATAGCTCCTGAAATGTGTCGGGCATTTTCGAATAAAATCTTGGAGAGCTAGACTCCGCCGAAGTAGTTTCTTGTTGGTTGCTTTGGCTGTATTGAAGCACTTAGTCGCAGCATGGTAGTTTGTAGCTAGGAACCGCGTCCCCAAACGTATGGGCGTAGCTTTTCCAGGCGTACACAATGGATAGCATTCCTTTCACTGACTGACCAGTGACTTTCCCTCTCAGATAGTTTCTTGCTGAGGAACACGACAGGATGGAAGTTTGATCTGGTCTTCCTGCATAAGAAAATGGCTCCTATACACGCTCAATGCATCGGTGGTTACTAGGATGGTTTGTCAAAGCTCTGGGGCCCTTGAGCACAAGGTCGAGAGCGTGCAGACGTCGGTCCTTCAGTTGGTAAAGGCTTCTGACACTCATAGTTCCATTTAACTGTAGTTGTGCTGGGCTTTTTTGGTCAGGTCGGTCAGTGGTGCAGCGATTTGGCTGTAGTGTGTAACAAATCGCCTGTAATACGCGGCCAAGCCTAAGAAATGACTTGGACCTGTTTCTTTGACTTTGGGACATAGGCTCTTTTGGAGTGCTCCACCTTGGCCTGTAGGGGTATGGTTCCTCGACCCACTGATGTCCAGTAAAGTCACTCTGTTTTGGCTATTTGACACTTTTTGGCCTTAACAGTTAGTCCTGCCTGCCTGATACGTCAAAGACCTTTTCCAGGTGTTTTAGGTGTGCGGCAGCGAGTCAGAAAAAATGGCCCATCATGAGGTAGGCAACTGCCATATTCTCGCCAGTCCTGCTAGAGACATCTACCAGATCTCTGAAAGGTGCGGTGCAGTTGCGCAGCCCGAAGAGAGTACATAAATTCATATACCCCTGCCAGCGGTGACGAATGCTGACCTTATCCTTGGCAGGTTCATTAGTGTACTTGCAGTACCCTTGGTTAAGTCTATGGTAGAGATAAACTGGGCACGTCCCAACATTTTCCAATGTCATCGTGCGTGCATTGATAGTTTGTCTGGACGACACTGCATTTAGCTTACGGTAGTCCACACAACAAGCGTATTTCCCAATCTGTTTGGTACCAGAACTACTGGAGACTGCCATAAGCACTGCGTAGATGAGCGGTTTACCCATCTTAGTAGCATATTCTGGATTTCCGTGTATAGCAGCCTGTGCGTGAGGGGACATCCCTGGTAGGGTGGGGTGTTCTAATTGGGTGAGCTTCACCTGTGTCGATGGAGTGTGTAATGCCGTTCAGTCAGTCCTGGAGTGGCTGAGAACAAATGGTGCGAAGTGGTGCACAGCTCTGGATTTGTTGCCGCTGCAGACGTTCCAGGGTGGTTGAGAGTTACCTCTTCCACGCCGCCAGTCTTCTCTGGCCTCATAAGTAGACGCCATCAGGCCTACTTTGCGTCTACTGCTCCCGTGACTGTAAACTGACAAACTGTAAGCTCTTCTGGAATAAAAGGGCTTTGAGAGAATTAAAACATGGTAACTTTTTGGTTTTTAGTGAGAATCGGGAAATGCTATTGAGTAGTTAACAGCTCCCACGGGCGCTCTTTGGACTGTGAATGGCCCTCCCAGGAATGTTTCCATCTTATGACCTGTTGCCCTTATAGACCCATACCGGTCTCTGTCTTGAAGGAACGGTCTCTTTGGGTTAAGTTTTAAAATCGTACCAAGGCCCCTTTTGGCTCTCCCTGGGAGTAAAAATCCTGTAGGTTTTCGTCTGCGAGGGCTAGAGAATGGCGGAGGCGTTGTTTTGTAAGTTGCTCACAAAATCACAGAATGTTAGTCCTGGCCCGAAGGGTAAAATCCCTCCCATTGGTGCTTTCACCACTGTAATGGCCCCTTAACGCTCATGGCCATACACAAGTTCAAAGGGGAACCCTAAACTGGGATGCGGTAGCAGCCTGTATAGCAAAGAGAACTGCCTGCAATACTACGGTCCCAGTCTTGGAGTTTCATTACGAATTTACGGATCATGGCGAAGCCCCAAGGTTCCATTAAACCTTTCTACGAGGCCATTGGGTTTGATGGTGGTATGGGGTGGCAACCAAGTGATTCACGCCCATGATTTTTTCCACAGGTCCCCATGTGCCTGCAAACAGGAATTAGATCCTGAAGTCGGTAAGGATTTCGGAGGGCCAACCGCCCTGCGTGAAAATGTCGGTTAGGCTGCACACTGCTAGCTCTGTGTTACTAGAGCCACTGCTTTCTGGCCATCGGGTCGCAAAGTCCAGACGAAAGTCAGTACCGTACTGCTTTCCCCTGGGTGTCTTTCTCGGAAAAAGGACCCAGACATATCCACAGCTACTCGCTGAAATGGGACTCAATTATGGGGAGTGGCTTGGAGAGGGGCTCTGGCCAGATCTTGACGGCTTTCCGACTCTTTGGCACACTCACAAGACTGGACAGTACCGGGTGAACTTCTTTGCCCATCCCTCCCAGTAGGAAAGACTCCAACCTGTTCTTTGGTCTGTTCACCCCAGCATGAACCACTGGGTATGATATGGGCTAAGCTCCAAGACCTTCCCCCTGTATTAGTTGAACCACCAACCGCTATGTGTGCAGTTGCCCTGTTCTGCGCGTCCACCAGAAAGATTTCTTGTATAAAAAGTCCTTGGTCTATAACAACCGGATCGGTCGAAGAGTGAGAGGCGGTGGGTTGCTCTGTGCCCCGCCCAAGCTGTCTGAAGGTTATCATCTGCTGTCCTGCTTCAGTCCGGAACTGTTCCTGAAGCGGACTTCTGCAGCTGGGAGCCCCTGGTTGATTTAAAGGCTCTGGGTCTCCCAGCCACAGCTGGTTCCCCAGGGCCTTTAAATCTTGAGAGGCCACGCCTCTTCCGGATGAGGCCACATACCCCTCAGGTATGTGGCCTCATCCGGGCAGTACCGGTAAGTCCTGTAAGTTACTTTCACCCCTGCCAACAATAACATGGCAATGCACAATAGAAGCAGAACAGAAAGCCAACAAAATGATGTGGGAGGAAGCTAAGACTGCAGCAAGAGACATTAAAAGAAAGGCAGTAGTGAAGGCCCTGTGTTCCGTATGGAACAGAGGTTATATCAAGTCATCCTGGAAACCAGTGATTCTGAAAAGGATTTACTGGACAAACAACTCAACATGCGCTCCCACTGTGATGCTGTGGCACAAAGGGTTTATCCAGTCCTTGGATGTATAAACAGGGGAGTAGTGAATAGTAGGGAGGTGATTTCACTGTGTATACAAGGTTGGTGAGACTTATTCTGGAATACTGCAGTCACTTCTAAATGGAATGTTGCAAAACTGGTGAAGATGCAAAGGGAAGCCAGAAAAATGGTTCAAGGGCTACAATGCAAGACTTAAAGAGCTCAGATTCTATAGCCTGTGACATACAGGAGGTCAGACTAGATGATCTAATGGTTCCTTGTGGCCTTAAAAATCTGTTAATCAAAATCATCCAATACGTTATGTATGCTCCATTCTAATACCTCCCTTCCCCCATCCGTAGCTCACCCTCACCCTGAACAGCAAACAGACATCTTTGAACTCTGCCTGTATTCACTTGTGATTTGTCTATGTTTTTGTGATGAATAACAAGGCTTATGTGACTTTCATAAATGACGTTGTTTGTAGGTCTGTTCTTGGTTTTGGGTTAGTGTGTCTTGGTTTTGTGTATGGTGTCAGATTGCAAACGGTGGCTGCAACATATGTTTTTCTGTTGTGTTTAAGAAAAGTTCTTTGGTTGAGCTATGTCGTTAGGAAGCTGAAAACCTTATGCAATTCACTTTCATTTACTGGTGTTGATGTGGCTCTGAACTACATACAACAGCACAATCCTTCTACAGCACATGGGATTAATGAGATGATTCACTAGTTCTTTCATTCCCGACTTGCTTCTATTGGGGTATCACTAACAGAGGCTACTTGTAGCATTCCAGTAGTGTCTTTAATAAAATCTGTCACAACATAAGGAGAAGCCATATGGCTCCAATCCTCTTTATTAAGACTATCCATAGATTCCAAAGCCAGAAGGGGGCTATTGTGATAATCTAGTCTGATCTCCTGTATAACACAGGCATATAACTTCCCCAAAATAATTATGTGTGTGTATGTATATATCAAAAAAATCTTGCAGAAGTGCTCTTTTTCCCATGACAGTCTCAAATATCCATCCAGTACTGACATGACTTTATTATAGATTGCCTCATTCCTGATGACAATGGTAGCAGTTAGCTGTAGAGATGTATTACTATTTATTTGTATTACTGTTGCACCTAGGAGCTGTAGTCATGGGCCAAAACCCTTTGTGCAAGGTTCTGTACAAACACACAACAAAAAGACGCTTCCTGCCCCAGTGAGCTTGCAATCTAAATATAAGACAAGAGACAACAGATGGACACAGACAGATGGGGGAGCAAAAGGAAACAATGTGACAATGTTGGTCAGCATTATAGGCAGGTCTCAGCACACCAGCAGCATTCTTGCATTATTCTTTTGTGAAGCTGTTCTTAAGGCAACACCACTTTGTGTGATATTGAGTGTTGAGGAGGCTCTTTCTCTGACCCATTTCATCAAGCCACTTTGATCCATATATTTTCTAATCTAGCGGACTTGATGTCTGCTCTTGCCAGCTCTGGTCAACGTTGTTCTGTTTGTGCTCTGCAGATCTGAAAGGAATATTATTGTTGGGCTCCCATTCCACTTAGCTCCTTCATTTCTAGTCTCATCTAAGAGAAGAGAGAAAAACTAATGGGGAAAAAAATAGGATATATTATCTATACTGGGAGCCTAATTTTGGATGAGATGCAGTCAGCACAGGAGGAACTGGGGGGACAAAGCTGACTATAAGCATCTTTGCACTTTCTGGTATTCTGAGCCTGGCTGGGGCAGCCTGCTCAGCTCTACCGAAAATGCTCCTGTAACTAATGCTTGAGCTCCCTATGCACCCCTAATGGCTGTGGGCAGCTGGGCCTAGTGGAGGAACAGTGACTCTGGTCCCACCTCCAACCCCATCTACAGAATGCCCTGGCACACCCTTTACACCACGCTCTATGCTGGTCAGAAAACCTCCTTATTCTGGGAGTAATCTCTCAGGTCTGGAGATCAGCTGCCTTTAAGGCTTTTTTACATCACTGAAACCACATAAAGGGGCCTTAAAACAATGGAGAATTGAGCCCTTTGTAGGTCACTAGCTTTTTTTGGTGCATTTGTGATGGGAGGAGCGGGGATCTTTCTTCAGTCCGTAACACTTAGCACAAACTTCCATTTAGCTGAGGGGAAAAAAAAGCCTTGTTCTTTGTGTTAGGTTTAATCACCGTTAAAAACTGGGGGGAGGGGTTAAATTAAAGCAAAGCAGACAGATTTGTGAAAATCAAGCTAGTTTTGTGATTTCCTCACTCAAACTATTTCTACAGATTCTGAAAACTCAAATTCCACAAAGCTCCACTGTCCCTAATGCACACGAACCCCAACATGCAAACAGAGGGTTCTGAAACTATGTGACTGTTGGCTCGGACATACACGGCCCCTCAAGACAGAGATTCCTCAGATATTCTGTGCCCTAACCCTGCCATCCCCTGCTGATGTTTGATTGTAGTAACACTACTCAGCTGAGGAAGGATTTCTTGAGAGGATAGATGTTTGTTGGATTAGGCACCTGTGCGTTATTGACATAATCCAAAGCCCACTAAAATCAATGTGATTATTTCCATTAACTTCGATGGGCTTTGCACTAGGCTGTCAACACTAAACAGTGCATCTCTTCCTTCTGTCTTGTGAGGTTGGAAATCCTCTAGTGTCAGTGTGATTGGTGATGAGGAGCATAACTATATAAGATCCATGTTTGGATATAATGTATACTTCCCGGGCCAAACTCCAAAGAAATCAATGGAGTTAAAACAGACAGGAATATGGCCTCTTTTGTGTAGTGCCACAGCATTTCTTGAAAATGTGTCTTACTGTTTCAGGGACTTTGGTCCTGCTCATTTGCTGTTCAATGTCATGTTTCAGTCACAGAGTATTAATCTGAAGGAGAAACCCCCTCGGTGCTCAATTCTTAAATTACCAACAGAACAGATGAATTATGAAACTAGACATCTGCAGCTAGGTGTATGGGTTAGATTTGATTTTCAGCAAAAATTGTTTTGTTTTGGGGGCACGGTTGCTAAATTCTGGAGAAAATTATAATTTGCTCCCTCCTAATCTGGGATAATATAGTCTAGAATTCTTATAAATCCAGAGACAAAGCAGGCTACTCTCCAGCACCAGACTTATGCTGTAGAAAGCAGAATGAGATAAATATATATAAAAAATATTTTTAAGGGAATTAAAAAAAATTAAAAAGGGACCTCCAAACAGGAGTGAGTGAGTTGTAGCATGAAAATAAGTAAAGATAAACATAGAAGCAGCTGTCCTTGTGAATGAATTACAAATCTTTGATCTTCATGATGCATTTTCAAAAAAACACATTAAGCAAGCACATATGCAACTACTCTGCATCTAAAGGGCCCCTAATCTGTCTCTGCCAGAAAAATCTCCATTGACTTTACTGGGAATTACATGTTTGGATCAGCTACGGCAGGGGTAGTGAATTATTTTTTGTTGAGGTCCAGATTTCTTGGTCAAGGTATAGTCAAGGTCCAGACTCCATAGAAAATAATAAAAAATAAAAATGATGATGATAATAAGGAAACAAAAAGATTTTGGGACCCATTCAAAAGCAACTCACAGTCTGGATTTGGCCTACGTCTGCCTATTGATTACCCCAGAGTTATAGGATCCGACTCATAATGTAGGCCATAACATTGGAGAGAGAGAGAGCTGCTTTCGTTTTGTAAACAGAACATGGAGGTAGTATAGTGCAGAGTTTGGATACAAACTAATGTATTCTCTATTTTTCTCTACCTCTGATTTGCTATGTGACTTTAAACAAGTAAAGCAGGGATCTGCAACCTTTGGCACACAGCCCATCAGGGAAATCCGCTGGCAGGCAGGGGCGGTTTGTTTACCTGCAGCATCCGCAGGTTCGGCCGATCGCAGCTCCCACTGGCTGCAGTTTGCCATTCCAGGCCAATAAGGGCTGCGGGAAGTGGTGGCCAGCACATCCCTTGGCCTGTGCTGCTTCCCGCAGCCCCTTTGGTCTGGAACGGCGAACCATGGCCAGTAAGAGCTGCGATCGGCCGAACCTGAGGACGCTGCAGGTAAACAAACCCACCAATGGATTTCCTTGATGGGCCGCATGCCAAAGGTTGCCGAGCCCTGAAGTAGAGGGTTAACTTCCCTACATCTCAATTTTGCCATCTGTAAAAGGCAGATTAGTGTGTTCCTATATTCTCTCTCTCCCGTCTCCTTTGTTAAAACCTATTGAGATATGTAAAAGAAGGTAATGCCATAGTTACTGCAGATCCCTGGGGTGACACATGTTGTATTTATAAGGGTTTCCACTGTCCTAGGAGTTTGGAGAAACATGTTCACCCAAATGGTGCTGTTTCGCTGAGAAGCAGCACAGAACAAACTACGAGTCAATGTCTCTGGTTGTGAAAACAACAGATGCTTTACAAATTGCTCAATCAGAATTATAGACAGCTTGATATGTGCCATGTATTTCCATTAACAGAGAATCATTGTAAAGTACATGCCTACAGTGGTTAACCCATTTCAGGGAATGGGTCATGCTCTGCTAGTCCTCTGTGGTTCTCAGAAGATACAGTTCTCTTTTGGCAGGTCAGGTTCAACAAAACAAGCTGTCTTTGCTCTTTTTCTATTTTGCCTGATACCAAACTGCGTTGCATGGAAGTGGGCTGTATTTAGATATCTATGATGGAAACTTCACATGCCCCCACTGTGACAGTGTACTCCATAAGGCTTTATGGGGGGGTGCTCATAAATGTATGTATGATATAACTGGAATAGGGTTTTGCTACGTATGCCATGGAACATATCTGTGTAAAGGTTATGATCTACTGGTTATGTTCATCCTAATTGTATGCAGGCACCATTTGTGTGTTCAAGGTTATGAATACTGGCTGTATAATTGCTTGATTTCTAAGTAGCCTTAGTTAGAACATTTGGTCACTTCTTGGGAAAGGAATGTGCAAATTAAGTGCTCAATCAGGAAGCACTTAACAGACAAAAGAGCTTGGAAGACTCCAATCCACATAAGAAGTCTACCTGAGGACGTTCAAGGTTGCATGTGGGTAATGGCTGCTATGTGCAGCGCTTTGAAGTGCGAGTGTGGTTGTGGTGCCAGCGCTGGGAGAGAGCTCTCCCAGCACTGCAGGTACTCCATCTCCCCGTGGGGATTAACTTACAGCTCTGGGAGCCGCACTCCCAGCACTGGGGCACTGTTTACACTGGCACTTTACAGCGCTGTAACTTGCTGCACTCGGGGGTGTTTTTTCACACCCCTGAATGAGAAAGTTGCAGCGCTGTAAAGCGCCAGTATAGCCAAGGCCTAAGGAGGCAGTCCTTCTCTGGAGGAATTTCCAGAGCACTTTACACTCAAGCTAGTAATGGGGGATCAGTGGTCTCATAATCTCATTTGATTAACTCAAAAGGAAAGTGGCATCCAGGAGGAAAGAGAGCCCAGCAACACTATGATGGAAGCAGATAAAACCTGCAGGTGCTGTGGTTGTTGGAGTGTTGCCACATATTGGGCAATGGATCCAAAAAGAAAGATTAGTGAGGATGCCAAGTGATAAGATGTCATCAATATAATGCTAAAGTTTTGCATTTGTATGTTATAGCCCTTATTAAGCTGGCTCAGACACTGTGCCCTTGAAGGACCTGAGAGAAGGAGGAGGCTGTGTTAGTAAATTCTACTGTATTATACACAGTAATTTACTTGCAGTTATCAAACTAAAATGCCTTTTAATACAGAGTTATATGAATGACAATACCACCTGTGCTGGTCAGGCTATAACAGATGTTTTAAATGCTGATTCAAAGCAGTTAATAAAGCAACAAATCTCACATGGATGTGAGTGAATTCTATAAAATAGTGAATGATCATTTAAAAGATATAATGCTCTAGCCTTTACAAGACTTTTGGTACCAGCACTTTCTAGTCACAGCTGGCAGTCAGCAACTCAAAATGAGTTCCACGTCTCCACAGCTAGCTGCCCTTTGACTGCTGTTTCTGTGGGAATAGAGGTTAGATTGGTGAAAACAGGCTCAGTGGGAGGGATGTGCACCTGTCTCAGAGTTTGGGATGTTTGGAATCCAGTAAATGTAGGGATGGGGGATTCACAGCAAAAGTCATGCAATGCAAAACTGTTTAGTTGGAGGGACTCTCTGCTGAGGGAGAAGAGCATCCAACAGTGTAGGAGAGAATGTGACCAATTCAGGATTGGTCTGGAATGTTGTGGTCTGGAATGACGAATTGCAGTCTCTCTTGGTGACATTTTTCAAATCAAACTAAGGCATCAAGAAAAATCAGAATGATCTAGCACTAGTGGAAACTGCCTGTAGACATCTTGTTAAAAATACCATATAACTCAGCATGCTTTGGGCTCTGGGTCCCCGAATATTGTTCTTTTATCATCAGCCAATCTGCCAAACTGGCTAGCTTTCTTCGTTGCCCTTCATGAACTGGCGACTCTGATTGAGAAGCCCTTTCTAAGCTGGCAGCAGGCCATCTTTCTTGCTAATCTGCATCCCTCATTTACAGAGAAATGTGGGGGAAGGGGACAAAAAACTCATGCTTGACAAGTAGTCATCAATGCCCTTTTCCACAACCAGACTTTCATATGCATTTTTTCAGTATCCAAATTTTGTTAATGCTTTGTATGAACAAATTTTCAGTCCAAGGATTGCTTGCAAATTATTCACTGTATTTACTATTTTGAGCATTTGCTATTCATAACTCAACTCCATGACTGGGGTCATCCTAGTTGCATAGTATTGGGTTTTTGTTCCCTTTCTGGAACGTCTATAAACAGGAACCCTTGTAGAAGCTTATTCTGCCAGGAATGCGAGCAAACATGAATTCTCATGAGTCTTCGCAAAACCTTCTCAGCCGACCAATATTCTTTAAACTGTGGCTGGAAAAAAAAAATCCTGACATTTCACAGTTCTGAAAGTGAGGCTTAATTTTACTGAGAAATCCTGTCAACCACCCTGAGTGTGATGGGGGCTCCCACTGTCAGCTTCACCCTCGGGTGCCTGACAGCAGGAGATGTACCATGCCCAGGGCTCCCATTGTCAGTTGCCTGGGATGTGGGGTGACAGGGCAGCAGGGGGCTCCTGCTGTCAGCTGCCTAGGGCTCAGGGTGCCAGGGTGGTGGGGGGCTCCTACTGTCAAGCCCCAGGTGGGGCAGCAGGGGCTCCAAATGTCAAAGTCCAGGGATGGGGCATCAGGGCGAGGCTCCTGCTGTCAACCCCAGGCAGCTGCTCCCCTGCAAGCCTGGGAAGTGGGAGGGGGACCCCACTACAGCCCCCCTCTTAGGACTTGGAAGGGTGAAGAACCCTAAGGATCAGAAGTGAGAAAGGGGACTGCATGGGGGCTGAAGTGAGGAAGGGGGGAGCTGATGGGGTGAGGGGCTGCACTGATAGTGGGTTCTTAGAAGACAGAGTGAGTGCTGGGAGAGTGAACTGAGGGTGGTAGGGATTGATGGGGTAGGGGTACTGAACTGATGGGGTGATGATGATAGGGTCTGGGAGAATGAACTGAGAGGGAAGTGAACTGAGGGGAGTTGGGTGGAGATAGAACTAATGCCAGGATTAGTTGCTGGGCAGGAGAGTTGCGGATGTGGGGGTAAGAGCTCCTGCAGCAGGGGCCAAAATCACCTTATCCCAGTACATGTGAGAGAGTTGGCAGCACTAATTGTCACATCCACACACCCTGGGGCTGGGCAGGGAGTTCAGAAATCAAGAGACTGATGTAAAAAACACAATATCCACTTTTTAAAAATGTCATTAGTTTTGAGCCAATCTCATGATTTTTGATATTTTGAAGTTGGCAATGTCAGCAGTCCCACTAAAATTGTTGCACTGCATCATCTGCAAGGGAACCCCAAATCAGCATAATATATACTACTTTTCCACTTACATCCAGCAGTCAGGCAATCTACACTGAAATTTACATCACTGTTGAATTTGCTCAAGCTGCTTTTTAAAATGATTTACTCTCACTCCCATACATTTTGGGCCAGTTTCTTAGCTGGGCCCAATAACCACTGAGTGCTGCAGAGAGGCAGCAGTTTTTAGCTCCCCAATTCTGGGACTGGTTCTATAACAGTGCCAGCTCAGATGTACTACAGAACAATCTTAAGGCATGCTGGATGGCTGCTGTGTTCCCCCTGGGGCCATCTCCCAAATGAGAATAGCCAGAGAACAGTAGTTTTATGGCCACACACCCCTTCCACCTCTGCATATCCACCTGTGCCACAGGTATGAGATGGAGGGAGTAGGAGTTGGCAATAGTGTCCTCCATGTCATCTATGGACTCCCCTTTGGAAAGACCTAGTTGCTTCCCAGACTCTTTGTGCTGCTAAATTAGTGCAAAGGACCTGGATTGCAGCAGAGAATCTTATGTTGGAGTACCCAGCTCTTCTTTCTTGTTCTTCCTTCTGCTTATTTTCCTTTGTAATCAGTGTCTAATTTAATTTTGCTATTTTATTAGTTATTTATTATTAATTCTATTATTTTAGTGAATACTATAGCTTTCTTTATTGTGTATCCCTTCCTGGGTTTTATGATTGCATTTGCAGAATTTCATGTACATTTTCTTTAAAATATTTGGTATATATTTGAAAAAAAGAAGCCATTACATGTTATAGTAGCTGGTATCACAAAATGTACACACTGTGACGGGTTTCATACAGAATACCTTAGATACTTGTAAATGAACATTGACCCTCAGTAGGGCTTAATCCAAAAATCAAGGGAAAGATTTCAGTGGGCTTTGGATCTGGACTGAAAGGCTAAACTAATTGTCATTAAGAAACTCCTTTCTTTTCTAGAAACCATTATTCAGTTATCAGAATGTTATTTTACCTTATTTTTAGTGTCCAGCAATCATGTCTGTGATCATCCTGCCAAATGCTACCAATAGCATGCATACTATTACTTTATCTTGTTATTGTTTAATTCAGACATATATCTGTTTTACCCATACATGCCAAGGTGGGAAAGTAAAACATTCTTATTTTACATTTTGAGGCCCCACCCAAAATCAGGGCCTCATTATGCTAGGCATTGTAGAAACCCTTACTTAATAAGAGACAGCCCCAGCCCAAAGAGCTTCCAGTCTCAGATGAGAGCTAGGAGGAGAAAGAGAGTGGTGAAATGACTTGCCCAAGATCACATAGCAAGTCAGTTTTTAGACACACAACTTGAGACATCAGTGGGCTGATTCTCTGAGGTGGTGAACACCTGCAGCTCCCCTTGACTACAATTTGAGCTGTGAGTGCTCAGAATTTTTGAAAATTGGGTCCTAGCTGTCTCTTGTTGGGCACCCAAAATAAGTGGGTCGCACTATTGGTCAGCGGAACAAGGAACTGAACCCAGGTGTCTTGCTTCCCGTGCAAATATGCAAATTGTCAGTAGTATTCAAGATATTTACTTGTCAGAAGACAGAAATATCAAGTAAAAACAGGATCCCACTTGATTCTTAAATGTGATACAGTGTTACACATCACAGTAGAATAACTGCCCATGAAACACTAAAAAGATGATTTCCAATACACTCAGCCATCTTCCACTAAGAACACCACTCCTACTGCTACACATTGTGGCCACTTTCTAGCGTTCTGCAGCAAACCACCAAAATCTAAATGGAACACTTTGCAGCACATCTGTTTGCATTTAGTCGGAATTTTGCCTGTCCTTGCTAATAATTCTTTTTTTGGATAGGCTAAAGCAATAACTGGATGTTCCTTCTCTCTTTCTTCCCATTGTGCCATTCAACACAATCCAAAGCTGCTAAAGCCACAAAAATGTTAGAATGATTATTGGCCAATGTCAAACTTACTTTGGAGTGAAGCCCCTTTACATCTGATAGACATATTATTTACCTTTCTTATCTAAGCTTAATAGAGTTAAATAAATCAGGACTTCCTGCCAAGAGACTGCTAACATGTGATTGAATAAGTAGTGTCATTAAAAAAGCACATAGGCTTAAAGTCTCTTTCTAATGGCTAACTTCAAATGTCAACGATTATGGCATTTTTAATTTTATTTCCAAGTTTTCTCTTAAGCTACAGGAATGTAACATCATTCCAATGAAGCAGAACAAAAAAAATAACAAACTTTAAAAAAATCTCTTTGTCTTTAGATATTTCTAGCATACCTGTCACCATCAAGAAGATGGATGATCCTCAAATATACTGATGTTTCCATTTTCAGCGTTCATCCCCTTTTGCTCTCTAAACATATTTAAAGAATGTTTTTAAAAGTTATCAAAAATGCTGGAAATCACAGCCAGGTGCCTACTTAGTAGAAAAAGACTGTCTATTATTATTAATAATTTCCATTTTCAAGAAAATTCTGCATAATGAGAAATCAGTCAGTCTGCCTTAGAAATGAGACAAGCATAAAAACAAAGCTGAGGAAGCTCTGACGCTAATGGACAGTCTGTATGGGGAGTCTACTAAAATACTTCTGGTTATTGCTGATTCTGGTAAGGGAGGGGGAACTCCAAAAGCCAAACGTGTTAGTAACAGTTTGCAGAGGCACCATACTGCAGATGATCAACTGGTCAGGCACCGGCATATCATATCAAACGAACTCCTTCCTGGCTTACACTTGATGCTTTCAGTGATTAAGTTAGGGAGATGCTTGCCTGAAGACATAGTCACATAGGAGGGTTCCCAGACATCTCAGTCTTGTTTTTCCACTGTCAAAACATGGGCTGAAGTAAAAATAAAAATAAAAATAAAAAAATGCTAATTAGAAACTGACCACAGCATCCACTCCTAATAGTTATCTTTAGAACTACCTTTCCTCATTGTCTCTCTTCCTCTTTTTAGGATGAATTCCTTGATTATCTTAAAATAAAACTCTCTAGATAACAGCTGCTGATTTAGAGCTGGGGTTTATGCCACATATCAGTGTATTAACAGTATGATTTCCTACAGTCCAAATCGCTCCCCCTCCCTTTGTGCCTTCCTCCCACTAAACCTAATAAGAGGCTATCCCAGATGAAAGGATCCTTGGTTTTCTGAACCACAGCAACAGTAGAATGAATGCCATCTCCTAAGCAGACCAGTTTGACATACCTACTCCATCCTCAAACCTCTATCTCTGTGGTAGGTAGCTGTGGAGCTGCTGGGAAGTGAAAAGCTCATTCTAATAAGCTCCCTGCCTCCCTGGCTGTTGCTCCTGATCTGTGTGGTACAAGGACCTCCTGGCTACCCCATCATTTATGGGCGATTTGTCCATTTCCCTCTCTGTGCTCTGCGGCGAACCACCAGGGGTGTGACCTCCATCTCACAAAAGTGCTGCGAGGGTTTCTTGCTACTTTAGTACCTGGCACAGTAGAAATGTGTTCTTGCTGTTGCATTAGGCACCTATGAGTCTGTTTAAGCAGTCTAAGGATTTAGCCTTGTTATTCATATTGCCATGTTAGAGGTGTGTTGTAAGGGATGCCCAGGCTGGTAATATGGAAGGAAAATTAACATCCTCACAAGATTTTTGAAACAATGGAGAAATCACATTATAGGCATCTTCTGCTTGAAAGGCCTCCAAGGTAACTTAGAACCTGGAAACTGACCAAAAGAGTGGTGCTTGAGGGAAGGTGGTTTGTGACTCATTGGCAGAGTCTAGAGTTAGGAAACCTCACAAGAAGATTGTGTATGAGGCCTTGACCCAAATGTGAGACTCACTAAACTGAGAGAGCAGAGTGAGGGAGAAATAAGAGTTCCTGCATAGCCTTCTCCAGGCTGATGCTCTCTTTTGTGAGGAACAAAACATGCCTAGGTAAGAGGTAGCTGTGATGTTGCACTCCATATGTTTTATGAAAATATGCTTATGAATGTGAATATAATGTAACTGGAATATGCTTTATGCAAAAGGTCTCTTGTAAGATATCATAACAAAGGTTACACCCTAATCAATATATTCCTCCTATGTGTATGTATGTATCATTCTTGTATCTGAAGCTAGAAATATGAAGTATAACTCTGAGGTCCTATTGTAATTATGCAAAATGTGGGCTATTAATGGTGGCTTAGAATTTTGATGGTTCCCATTGACTAGGACAATTGGTTGCGAATGGGTTTATTTACCTGCAAGCCTTCCTGTGTACATGTGGGCCAGTCCATGGGTAATGACGAATAAGGTCTTACAGTGACATGTGACCATGTCACATGATACTGGAATCCATCTTAAATCCGGTATTTTTCCATTTAGAAGGAGGGGTGGGGACCCAAAGAGACAAAGGATTCCCACCTTGTTCCAAAGCTATAAAAGGGGTTGGAACAGAACAGAGAATACCCCTGTTTCCCACCTAAGATGTCTGCTGGAACTCACAAGGACTATACCAGGGGAAAGGATTGGACCCAGACTAGGAAGGAGTCTAGTCTGTGAAAGAAGCTTATTGGGACATCTCTGAGGGTGAAATTTTACCTATAATCAGTTTCTTAATGTATTAGGCTTAGACTTGTATGTTTTTTGCTTTATTTTGCTTGGTGACTTATTTTGTTCTGTCTGTTATTACTTGAAACCACTTAAATCCTACTTTTTATACCTAATAAAATCACTTTTGTTTATTAACTAACCAAGTGAAAGTGATTAATACCTGGGGGAGCAAACAGCTGTGCATATCTCTCTATCAGTGTTACAGAGGGTGGACAATTTGTGAGTTTACCCTGTATAAGCTTTATACAGAGTAAAACTGAATTATTTGGGGGTTGTATCCCATTGGGAACTGGGTGTCTGGGTACTGGAGGAAAGTAACCTGCTGAGCTGTTTTCACTTAAAGCCTGCAGCTTTGGGGGTGTGGTCCAGATCCTGGGTCTGTGTTGCAGCAGGCTAGCATATCTGGCTCAACAAGGCAGGGTTCTGGAGTCCCAAGCTGGCAGGGAAAACAGGATCAGAGGTAACTTCGGCACATCAGGTGACAGTCCCAAGGGGGTCTCTGTGACTGAACCCATCACAGTAGATAGCAAAGCTTCTTGCAGTCCTAGGCATAAAGAAGGACAAGGTGTGTGTGTGTCTGTGTGTGTGTGTGTGTGTGTGTGTGTGTGTGTGTGTGTGTGTGTGTGACGGGCAGAGCAGGTATTAAAGATATCCTTGTCCTGTCTGCCGCATGTCACAGAACCAGCCTCTGTACCAATCTATGTGGATCTGGCACAGAAAGGCACTTTGGTAAGAGGCTGGAGGGTGATATGAAAGTGGGTCAGAGGAGAAGCAACAGGTCTGTATTTACATGGATAATATGGTCCCAGTACCTCATGCCACTGGCACAGAACCACACTCTATTCAGAGGAGCTCCTGGGGTGAGGAGAAACATAAGAAACATAAGAATGGCCATATTGGGTCAGACCAAAGGTCATCTGACTCAATATTCTGTCTTCCAACAGTGGCCAATGCCAGATGCCCCAGAGGGAATGAGTAGAACAGGTAATCATCAAGTGATCCATTCCCTGTCGCTCATTTCCACCTTCTGGCAAACAAAGGCTAGGGACACCATTCCTACCCATCCTAGCTAATAGCCATTGATGGACCTATCCTATCCTATCTAACGGAATGAATTTTATCTTCCTGCATCAACCCACATACAGGCAGAATACTTCATGTTGGTAGAGTAAATTTTACCCATGAAGACCTTAATCCATTAACATGCCTTTAGAACACCCTTAGTACATCTGTTCTTTTGGTCAGTGGTGAACATACAATCCTAGGTAATTTTAATTATAAAGTAATTTGGCAGGCTCTAGTGTAGGTCACTTACAAAAATGATTACTCAGAACTACCAATCTTTTTCTGACTTGCAGCATATCAGAAAACAGCAGCTCAGTCCTGTGCTACTCCCCAATGATTTATTTCAGTATGTGCCAATGATGGAAAACATGGCCTGCCTGTAACATAGCATTAGGGCTAGTTTCCATGAACATAATCTGTCAAATGTAGAAATAAAAAAGGAACAATATAAAATAACCCTTATGCTGTGGAACTTTACATGCCAGAGTGTGAACGACTTTCAGATATATGTTTCTATTGGCAATTTTGTTTAACTGTCATTTTTTAAAATAGTCCATAAGACTTTCCAAGTTTAAAAGTTCACAACTTTTTTCAAGGGGAAAAAAGAGAATGAGAAAGAAAACTTGAGGTTAGAAATAAGAGACAGGATAAATTAATAGCATCCCAGGGTGCTATATATTGGCCTTTTCTACTTAAGATAATTGGGGTTACATTCAGAGCAAATAATACCAAATAAATGCTCAAAATACATATTTGAGGAAGAGAGGCTTTTTACAAAGATTCAACAGATATTGTCACTATATCAGAAGATGGGAGATTGGCTTACGTGTGTTATGAATTCATAGAAAACAACAATCAAAAGTTATCCTTATGAACATTCAACGTATTTTCAACTTTGGATCATGCAATCATAATTAAACAAAACTTTCACAACCACGACACATGCTAAAAGAAAATCACTTACCTGAAGGCAATAGGAGATGAGGGTATTCAGCCCCTCTGAAAATCAGGCCATTTATTAAAGCGTCAAAATATGAGGGTTGATTGCTAACTTTAGGCATCCAAATCTGAAAACATTGTCCTTAGTGACTTTATTAGGAGTGCCACACGGAACTATATAACCCAAGCCTGGGAAGTGCTGAGAGCATAAGTAGGCACTAAAAAATACTCTCAACTGCCTGAAGACAATGGATGCTGAAGGTGCTTACCTATGATAGCAGCAGGGTTAGTCATTAATTCATAGAGTGTTTTGCTATCACACTGTACGATAATTTCCTCAGGGTGAGAGTACCAGCAGAACATTTTAATCTGTTTCTCAGCCTTTCCCTTACAGACTCTCAATGGTGTCACTTGAAAAATTTCTTTGGCTAAAGTATGTGTGGCCTCAGCCTGTGACAATGTAGTGCTGGTCCTGATTCAGCTCCGTTTCTTTTCAACTGGTCTGGGATGAGTTTTCCACTATTTTGTATTGCAGAAAGACATCAGTCTGTCTATTTACCTAGAAGGACATTCATATCATGCTCATCACCATAGTTTCTGAGACTCTGGTTGTAACAGTCACTGAGTCGTGGGAGATAAGTGTACGTTATCTACAGGGTAGTATTTTTAAACTGTAATGTATACTACAAAAAACAAAATAAAGCATCTTATAGTATAATGAACATGTAAATACCCTTTGAGAGAAATTAATTTATAGCATTTAGGGCAATGGTCCCTAGGGGGGTGCAGAGGAACATTCGGGGGGCATATGGTGGGGCTTGGGCCAGCGGCCACAGCCACAGCTCCACTCTACCCCGTTCTCCAGCTACAGCCCCCGCTACAGCCCCACTCCACTCCTAGCCCAGCTCCCACCCCAGCCCCAGCCCCAGCCCCACCGTACTTCCGCTCTGCCCCCAATCCAGCTTTGTCCCCAGCTGCAGCTCCACTCTGTCTCCAACCCAGCTCTAGCCCCAGCCACAGCTTCACTCTACCCCACCCCCTGCTCTGCCCCCAGCCCAGCTCTGCCCTCATTCCCTCTCAGACCCCCAGGCCAGCTCCATCTGTAGCCCCAGCTCCTCCCTCATCCCCAGTTCTGCCCCCAGCTCCACCTTCAGCCCAAGCTCCTCTGCTGAACCAATTGTGCAGTAATGGGGATGCACAGACAGATTCCATTCCTGGTAAGGAGGGGCATGACAAGAAAAGTTTAGGCACCACTGACTTAGGGTAATTTACTTCTACCACTAAAACATTGGGGCGAAAGATAAATACAAAGTATGTTGTTTGACAGGAAATCTGAAGTGAGTTTTCAAAAATACCTTTAAAAGTCAATTTATTCAAGATGTTTTATTCAAGGCTTTGTTTGAAACTCCCCTGCTGATATGACATTAGCTTTTCTGATACATGTAAGAAGGCTGATATTAATGCATGAGTATTTGAAGAGGCTATATTAATTTGTTTTTAAAAACAAGCCTTTAATGATATTCTGACAGCTCATGGAAAACACTTCTTAAAATGTAATGAGAAACAATTCTGATCCTTTATCTTATATGTTCTTTATTTTTCTTCCCTGCAGAGGCAAAACTTACCCCATCTGCAGATATAGGCTCTCCTCTGCCCCCCCCCCCATGTGGCTGGTGTCTATCTCTATAGGTAGGAAATAAGAAGGCTCAAAGAGAGGAAGGATAGTCTAGTGGTTAGGACACTAGCCTCACTCTTTGGAGTCCTAGCTTCAATTCCCTTTTCTGCAGGACTAGTGCAAGTCACTCAGCTTCTCTGTGCCTCAGTTCCCCATCTGTATCATGTCGATAATAACTCTTCCCTTCCTCAATGGGGTGTTATTTTGGAAAAGTACATTAAAGATTGTGAGGAGCCAAGATACTATAGTGATAGAGGCCATATGAAGACATAAGATAGGAAGCAGGTCAACTGCTCTTCAGAAATAAACATGCAGTTTGAATGGAAAGATGGTCTTTCATAGTTAGGACATTACCTTCCCGTGCTCATTCCCATCTGATATCATCATAAATAATCTCTGCAGCCACCAGTTGTGATGTTAGAAAGAGAAGATCATCAGCACTGTTCTTCCCTACATGAGAATAAACTGCATCAGAGAGAAGATTTCTACTCATTCATCTTTGGAAGGGCCCAGGGCTAATAGCACAGGTTTGTGCTTCACAGAAGGAGCGCAAAGGATTCTTAATGGATATCAACTTCAGAGAAGACAGGGAACATACATTTATTTCCCCTTGCAACCTCTAGCAATCTGCATGGAACCTGGAAGGAAAAGCACAGATTGGAGGAGAGAAGAATTTGGATGAGACACCAGGAGGTCAGTCTGTGTGCACATGGCTGGAATGCTAGCTGCTGTTGCAATATCTCTATAGTTTTCTTAATAAGGAGCCAGTTTAGTTTTGTAAATGTGTAATCGTCTCATGTTATTTACCCAGTGCACAGTGCATGAAACAACCCCAATCTCAGCAGCCCTAAAACCACCTCATAAAGGGTTCTATGGGATGGAAGAGAGAGCAGTACATGTTAACAAAGCATTAATTCCTGCTGTTTTCATCTGTGAGTATTTTGGGAAGGACAAGGAATAGGAGGAGCCCACCTGTCTTTCTTACTCCTCCTAGATATCCTTCCCACTTCCAACTGTACAGACTAGAACCATACGCAAATACCACAGAGCAGTTTCTATGGGGCTAGGGATACACATTTTTCCCCTTTTGCAAGTAGCGGCAGCTCTCTATGCATGCACATTGACAGGACTATTTGGCCCTATGATTTAAGTTAGGAAATAAGGACCAGAAGGAGCAGAATTCATCAGAATTTTTTCCAGTCAAATAGTCCTAGTAATGCAAATAATCCAAAGAAATACAACAAATGCATTGGAGCCTGATTCTCCTCTCACATATATCAGTTTTATGCTATTTTAGCACCACTGATTTTAATGGGGTTGTTCCAGAAGTACACCAATGTAACTGAGAGCAGAATTTAAATTTACCCATCTTTTCATATGCTGTGTGTTTATACCTCCCTACTGTATGTTCCACTCCATGCATCTGATGAAGTGGGTTTAGCCCACAAAAGCTTATGCCCAAATAAGTTTGTTAGTCTCTAAGATGCCACAGGGACTCCTCATTGTTTTTGCTGATACAGACTAACATGGCTACCACTCTGAAACCCGTCACCCCTAATCTAGTACTTCATGTCTGTTTTCTTCCTTCTTAAAACAGATAACATAAAATAATCTACCAACGTGCTTCTAAATTGAAGGCAAATATTTTTAGCAAGGAATCAGTTTTTAATTTCAAGCTTCTATCATTGACTGGCAGTGTGGACTGGAGTAAGCACATCAGTTTCCATGATCTGTAAAATGTTAACATTTCATGGTGAAAAACTCTTCTTGATGCTCAATGATCAGTTTCATCTCAATAAATACCTTTTGAGGCTCCGAAAGAAATATTTGGAGGAAGCTAGGCTTGATCCAAACTTTAATGTTAGGGTGCGGGTCAGAGGTGTGAATAAACCACACCCCAGAGCAACATAACTATTCCAAACACCCAGTGTAGATGCAGCTTTGTTGACAGACGAATGCTTATATTAACATAGCTAATGTCATCTGGAGAGATGGTGTTTCTACACCCTTCCATTGGTGTAGGCTGTGTCTACACTACGGGTGATGCCAGCATAACTACAGCAATGCAGCTGTCCCAGAATAGTCTCCCTACTGTAGACAACCCCTTAGTTTCTGTCTTGGTTGGCATGTATCTCCTCATGAGCTAACAAATTCGCCTACTATTGTCTTCATTATGGTGGCCTTTCCAAGTGTCTATGATGATAGAGTTGTGTAATACAATGCATTCCAACTTCTGCCAGCTGGTGGTGATGACACATTGAAAAATTTCCTGGGCATCAGGAGCTTTAAATTACCTTTCGCAAATGAAAATATTCTATGTCTATCAATATGTTAAACAAATGAATAGCCAATACTAGTTGGAAATCAGTGTAGTTAATTTGGAAATATATTGATTTAATTGATGACAGAATTTGGGTAAGGCTGTGATCCTGCAACTAGATCCATGAAGGCTTCGTGCTCCACCTGCATGGGGCCATTTGCCAAATCAGAACTACAGTTATACAGAGATTGAATGGAAAGAACATAGGTCAGATTTTAGGCTTGACACTAAATTCACACCTAACGTTTGAAGTGATATCATTCTCATAACTAGGGTTGCCAATTTTGGTTGGACATATTCTTGGCGGTTTCATCACATGACATAATCTTTAATTCGTCTTTAATTCCAGAAATTAATCTTTAATTCCAGAAGACTCCAGGACAGTCCTGGAGTGTTGGCAACACTCATAACTAATATTTAACAAATGTTATTAAACATTAGGTGAGATGTCAGTATCTTGCGAAACTATTTCTACAATATGAAGAAACCCAGCAGCATTACATAGGATTCAGGGTCAATAAGATACACATTAGCCAGGGCTTTTAATTTCACATGGATTTCTCTTCTTACATTGTACTGAGTGTCTGCTGAGACTTTCCAGATATAAAATTTTTACTACATTATGACTATTTGTCTAATTTACCTAATTAATGGATTACATGCAATTAAAATGGTTATAAAGAATAGGTAGCTGTCACTGAGGTGCTGTCAAATGCCCCTTGACAACCACCACAACAATAACAACCGAGAGAGCAGAGAGTTACAGAAAAATGTTGGTCTTCACATTAGATACCCCCGTTCATGGCGTTCTTTATACGCTAATCAGTATTTCATGCTCCCCACCTCTGGACAATAAAAATTGTGCTTCATGGTCCATATCACTGGAACATTATGGGAAATATCTGTGATATTTTGCAGGGGATCGGCTCACTAATCTCTCTGCTATCTAGCCCAGGAAGAGAGAGGTTACCAACATAGTCACCACCCTTTGCCTTCTGCAGTTCTACAGCTGTGGAATTTGCAACAGAATGCATACATCACTACAGAATAGTGCTCCAAAATCTAAGCTGTTATTTAGAAAATTGGTCTTTTCCTTATGAATATGAAGAAAGCCTGAAAAGCACAAATTGTAAGTAAGCCCAGTTCATTGCTGTCTTTTGACTCTGCAAATGTCCTTCAATAAGAGCTCTGCAAGATGTGAACAGTTCTGCTTATATCACTGGCTTGTTGACTCTGGAACCCAATTATGTCACTAAATGTCAGTATTAACTAGTTCAAGGCTGATCATCTTAGCAGAAACATCCAGCTACTGCCCTAGAGACCAAACTGCTGTAAATTGGCTCCAGTGGCTCTATGGTGATTTACACAAGCTGAGAATCCAGCCCTGTGTGTTCAAAGTTCCCAAACTGCCTATCATACTTCACCAAGTACATTCCAACTGTACTTTATCAAGAAGCCAAATCTTCTAAACTCCCCCTGACGGTGATGTTGTGCCTTCTCATTAGCATAATTGTCATTTTTAGGGGCAAGGCAAAAAAACCCTGAAATTGATATAAAAACAAATATTTCAAGGAATTCTGTACTGATTGCATTGCTTCTTTTCATATTGAATTCAATGTGCATGCTTAGTTTGCCTGAGATTGCTGCTGAATTGTCACTCTGCACCGGGAGAGTGTCACTGAAAACAGATTTTAGGTGCAGATTGCTGAAGAACATAAGGCCCTAAATATATATAAAATACAGGGCAGTATTGGAGGTCAGACATTAACTGTGGCTATGTGAAATCCCCTGACTCTTGTAACACAATTTTTTAAAAACAGGACTTTTTATGTTCTTGTTTGGCCCCGCCTGATCCAACCCCCAGTGAAGACATTGGAGAAAGCCCCATTGGCATCAGTGAGGTTAGGACCAGGCCTCTTTTCTCCACCAGCATATGTCTCACTCTCCCACTCCAGAGAAGTACGTGGAGTACTAAGAGGAATGTAAGAAATCAGTACAATTTTACTTGATAAACATAACGTGACCCTACTCAGGGGAAATATTAGCCTCTGAGAAATATGCAAGATTGACAAAAGGTGCAAAATCAAGATCAGGATTCTGAACCCCATATCCCTGCAAAGTTAAGGGGTTTTTATATCTGGGGTTTTCTATCAACCATCAAATTCATGGTTGAATTCCAGCATTAGGTTTTGAAGTTTCTCTGTTTAGGTGGGGCTCAGATCCGATGTTTTGGTGCACCGCCATCTCTAAAACATTGTAATAACTTAATATCATACACAATAAGAAGGTGAAACAAGTAAAACACTTTGCCTGATTCTTGAGCCACATCTTTACAGGTGGACCTATGTCTGCACTGAGCCCCATTGACTGCAACTCCATGCAGAATTGGTTGCAGGATTGGAGCTTTTTGTGTCCTAGTCTATTATCATTAAGCATCTCTCTAAGGTTGTTCTAAAACTGTTTAGCTTTTTAAAAGAGGATAAAAGTTATAGCCGGAAGCCACATTCTTTCCCTGCACAAATTGTGGCTGTTATAGTCACTACTCAGAAAGATCAAAGAGAACAAGTACTAATGATGGTGTGTAAACAGGTGCTTCAGAGATCCTATTGATATTCAAGCTTTTTCAGCCTCCCTACTTGTCTTGTCATCCCTGAGGGCATCACATCAGCAAAAGGAGGAGGAGGAGAATTCTAAGGCATACCTGTGTTAGTGGTACCTAATTGAACTTGTAATTGTATGTAAAATATTAATAAATAAATGTAGCCTTTTTCCAGTTCTTGGGTGAGCGGACTGAGCAATCTGACAGTTTCATTGCAAGGCTATGGCAAATTGACATGGAAGCAAATGCCAAACACTGTGGGTATGTTTACACTACACAATTAGCCTGGGTGATCAGCACCTGGATCCGTGCACCTAGGTTAGCCCAGCTGTGAGAATTCCAGCAAAACCCTACCTGTGCTACTGTGTCCTCACTGTTTCTCTACTCAGCCGCATTTGTCTGGGAGTATAGCCACTGGGTCTATTTGTTGAGATACTTTAGGATTCTTTCCCAATCAGTTGTGTCCATTGGAGGAGAGCTTCAGAAGGGTGGGGACAGAATTGTGGGAAGGGCATTGGAAGACTTTCAGCATTTGTGTGATTTTGCCCATGCTGCCTCCCACGGGGGGAGGGATAGCTCAGTGGTTTGAGCATTAGCCTGCTAAACCCAGGGTTGCGAGTTCAATCCTTAAATGGGGCCATTTGGGGCTTTGTTAGGGTATTGGTCCTGTTTTGAGCAGGGGTTGGACTAGATGTCTTCCTGAGGTCCCTTCTAATCCTGTGATATTCTATGATTCAAAGCAAACTGAGTTCAAAATCTAACCCCCACCCTCAGACAAGACAGCTAGCTCAGGCTTAAAGCATTTCCAAGCCTAGGTCAAAGGTTTTTCTGTGTGTAGATGATAGGCAGGAGGTTGGCTAAAACCAGAGTAAGAGCCCGTGTTAACTGTGCACTATAGACATAACCTGTGTGGCTCCATCCAAGCCCGGTCCTACTCCTAACAGGTACCTGCAGGGCCGGCGCTTGCATTTAGGTGGCTTAGGCAATCACCTAGGGCGCCAGCATTATTAGGGGGTGGCACTTTGCCAGAGGGGGTGGCAGGCGGCTCCGGTGGACCTGCCGCAGTCATGTCTGCGGAGGGTCGGTTGGTCTGTGGCTCCAGTGGAGCTGCCACAGGCACGGCTGCAGCAGTTCCACCGGAGCCATGGACCAACGGACCTTCCGCAGAAATGGCTGCGGCAGCTCCACCGGAGCCGCGGGAGCGGCGCATGGGGCGACGAAATGGCCGTGCGCCTAGGGTGCGAGAAACCCTAGCGCCAGTCCTGGGTACCTGAGGGGTCTGACTCTCTTTTTTACATGTTGGCAACACTTGTGTAGCTTGTTATACTGATAAACCCTTATTGACTTGAGACTGAATTGATATTAGGGAATAGGCACTGGGCTTGGATTCAGGCAAATTGAATTCTACTCTTGGCTCTGCCACAAATTTTTTGGTTGCATTTGGCCAAGTGACTTTCCTTCTGTATGCCTCATTTTCTCTACCTGTGAAATGGCCCCATCCGCAGACTAAGACTCCAGTGAGCTAGGTGCTGTAGAGACATAGAACAAAAGGATGGCCCTGCCACACAGAGCTTACAATCTAAGATTAAGATGGGAGACAACAGGTGGATACAACAGACAAGTGGGAGAATACAAGGACATAATAAGGCAAATAATGCTTCCTTACCTCCCAGTCTGTTGAAGGATGGCAGATACTCACATACCATGCTGGGGAGCACCACAGAAGTGACTATAAAAACATGAAGATTACTCACCAATAGCCCAGAGTTCTTCAAGATGGTCTCTGCACATTCACCACCAGCACATTCCAAGAATAAGGAAAGAAATAAAGAAAACTCCAACATAATTATTGACTGCTTTGGGGATAAGTCTCCACAGAAGTCAGTGGTGATTGGTGGGCTTTACAGAGTAGCGCTGATGGGGTGAGAGGGTTTTCCTAGTCTGCCTGTACTTAACAATTTTGTGTTTACAAGAAATTAATTGTGTTTCTTTAATACTAATGTAAGTTATATATTGGGGTGTATGTTCTACATATTTTGTACATGTTTTGTGCATAAATGTAAACCCATACTGGCACATGTCTGGAGTCATGAAATTCTATTATATAAGTTATATGCTACCTCTATAGCATTTGCTATATTTAATTTTGTTTGTTGGTTTCATGTGGATAAACATTGGACTTGAGTTCCCACTGATATCACTCTGCCATCATTCACCAGCAATACAGTTCAGAAGATACAAAAATCCAGCTGGGCAGAAAAAAGTCCAGGAAGGAGTTAAATTTGGTAACATCAGTTTGCAGTTTTTGTATACAGCTTGCCAGAAGTTACAACACTGAATTCTCTGGAAAGTGAAAAACAAAACCAAAAAAAAAAAAGAAAGAAAGAAATAATCCAGCAGTGTTTTTTCTCATACTGTGCACAGCATGATGTCAGTCTGGCTAAGAGGTTTGAAAATAAACAATAATAGACATTTTAAAAAACAGAATAATATCATTTGCAAAGGAAACAAAGTAACTGGTGAAATGTTCTTTGTATCCTATTATCTCCATGGCTGAGGGAGTAGGCTGGTGGTGGTAGGTCTCGGCTGTGGGGGTGGACACTTTCTATGGGACTTTAGTAGATACATTTATTCTGACCACCATTCCCACTGGCTACCAACATCTCCACCTCTCTGGCCATGGAGCCGGACTCCCAAGCAGCATTCATAGTGGAGCTTCCATGAGAGTGGGTAATAGGGGTATGATGCCACAGAGCAGTACTGCCTCTATCCATGACTTGGACAGAGGCAGAGCTGCTTGGATTTTATTCTCGCAGCTCTCTGCTGTCAGACAGCATGATATTTCATTAATATAGTTAGATTTATAAAACATCCCCTGGCATAAAGTGCAGGGCACAGCTGAACATTTTATTAAACTCACATAATTACATACATATGGCCTTCAGTTGGTCAGAACATTTTTTCCAAAATGAAATTTTAGTGAAAAACACTGTTTTGTCCAAGCAGAAATATTTTGTGGAGACACATTGGTTTTGACAAAACTTTTGTTGGGAAGGTTTTTTGTCCCAGTAATGATGGGGAGAAGGAGAGACAGTTTCTGTAGCTGGGAGACTCAGGTTTATGTCCCTGCCTTGTGGGATTTGGACTGAAAAACTCTGCTCTGAATCAGGCTGAGCAGGACCTTGACTCTGGGTCTCTCACATTCCAAGACACTCACACCAAATTCCAGGCTGAAAATGGATATTCTGACACTATTCCATTTGCATTAAAACATCTTAAAGGTTTTGTGCCAATGCAAAACAGAACCAAATTTCAAAATCTCTGAAATTCTGCAAAACAGAATTGTTCTCCTCAAGTTAGCTGTAATATGGACCTTCTTTCTTGTTTGGCCAACCTAAATTTTGTCAATTGCTTTTAATCTTTTTTTCTTAATCAATCTGTCCAGTTCCTCAATCATTGCTTTAGAAATATTCAAGAAGATTTTTGCTTTTCAGAATCGAGCTGACAGCCTGTATGATTTTCTTGATTTAGATCTTCAGAAAAAATGAAGCTGGGAACTGAATCTACTGGAGAAATCTTTGCTTCACAAAGCAGAGATTAAGTGAATGTTATATTCTTTCTTTGTTACATGTGTAATCCTCACTTGGAGTCTGCCAGCTCCTAGTCTGGACTGAGCCGCTAGGGACTCCTACCCTATGACTATAACACTACTGGCTACCAGAACCCAGTGAGATACCATTTCCCACCATACTTGGAGTCCAGGGTGGGGACAGAAGGGACTAGAAACTCCTGCAAAGGCCAATAGGGAGGATTCTGTAAGGGGTGATAAGGACAAGCAATTTGTTAGGCCAGTGATGAGTGAGGGCTGCTCAGCCCCAGTGGGAGGGGGCAGGCTGACAAAGAAACTTGTTTTAGTTTCTATTTTGAGCTTGGAGCTGAAAGAAGCTTTACAGCTCAGGAAGTCTCTGATTAACTCCCCTTCCCACAATGGGAGTCTTTGATCTGCTGTGGGATCTAGTGCATGAGTCAGGCAGCTCCAGCCAGCCCTGCAGAGACCAGAGTGGCAGAGATCTGACTCCATGCCAGGTAACAAGAGCCAGTTGAGATCCACACAGGACTCCAGACCATGGAGCCAGGAGAGGACCTTGCCCCACTTAGGGGCAAATACATTGTAAGGAGACTCTTTTTTGTTTAAGATGGCCAATGTTCATAGCACTGCAGCACTCATCTCCGGAATCATCCCCAGTGTGCCATCCACCCAAGAAGGTGCAAGAGAGGGGTTTGGGGTTGAGAAGAGTTGTGAGTGTTGGGAGATTGAAAATGTGTTGCTTCGTTGATGTTTTGGTACTTACCAGCTAACCCCAACCCTTTCCTTCTCCAGATCCTATTTTCCTGCTCACAATAAAGTCCCCCTTTGCTATGTTTGGGTGTATCCTTGATGTACCTTGTTTCTTGGGTGCACTGGTGTAACAGAGTGTGCTGACTCTGGAGTTAATTCTTTGTCCTGTACTCAAACCCCCACCAGTATACATAAATGGGGACCTGACTGAAAGACAGGCAGTTGGCAGAGGGTGCCAGTTAATGAGGTAGAGATAGAGGTGAGGGGCTAATTGGGGAACAACCCCGAGTGGAAGAAAGTGCTAGGGAGGAAAGTAGGGAGCCTGAAGGAAGACAAAAGTAAGTTGGGCTGGCTGCAGTTTCAGTTTCAGTACCCTTCCACAGAAGTAAGCAGGGAGGTTGGCTGCTGATTGGATATATAATAAAGCATGGCAGTGGTTAAGAAAACCTGGAGTGGTTGTGATCAGTGACTTGGCTTTGGAAAGGACTCTCAGGGGACCAACCTGTGACAACTAGTTTTTATACTTCTTGCCAGCGGTGGAAGTATTCTTCATTTTCCCAAGGGACAGCACCTCTTGTGTCCCAATCACAATGAGGAGTCACCTAGCGTGGAGGCACCTGGCATCACAAAAAAGAGCCAGGACCTCATGCATGTGAGGAGAGGGGAGAAGCCAGTCCAAGCAACAAGAACCAGCAAGGAAGCTTGAGCCACGCCTTGGGGGAGGAGCAACACTTGAAAGGTATTTTATGCTTAACATTATCAAATCTTTGAGGGAGGGGTGTTGGAATTTGTGAGGGAAGACCTAGAAGCTTAAAAAAACAGATGAAGACCAGGATCTATGAACCCCCTTATCTACCTGCAATAGAATATTAATAATATTGTTTAATACAATGGCTCTCAACCTTTCCAGACTCCTGTACCCCTTTCAGGAGTCTGATTTGTCTTGTGTACCCCCAAGTTTCACCTCACTTAAAAACTACCTGCTAACAGATCAGACATAGAAATACAAAATTGTCACAGCACACTATTACTGAAAAATTGCTTACTTTCTTATTTTTACCATAGTATTATAAAATAAATCAGATAGAATATAAATATTGTACTTACATTTCAGTATATAGTATAGAGAGAGAGAGCAGTATAAACAAGTCATCATCTGTATGAAATTTTAGTTTGTACTGACTTTGCTTGTGCTTTTTATGTAGCTTGTTGTAAAACTAGGCAAATATCTAGATGAGTTGATGTGCTCTCGGAAGACTTCTGGAGGGGGGAGGCATAGCTCAATGCTTTGAGCATTGGCCTGCTAAACCCAGGGTTGTGAATCCAATGCTTGGGTTGGCATTTAGGGGTCTGGGGCAAAAAAAAATAGTTGGGATTAGTCCTGCTTTGAGCAGGGGATTGGACTAGATGACCCCTGAGGTCCCTTCTAACCCTGATAATCTATGATTCTATGATACCCCTGGTTGAGAAACACTCGTCTAATATACCCTTTTTGTTCAAATGAGTGGTCCTCACATGGTGTTGCATAAAGAGCTGTGGAAAAAATAAAACTCAACTGCCTACAGTGCATACCAGTATTGTTTTCTGGTTTTAGATTTGGCAATCAGTTAAATGTTGGGCATATAGCCAAAAATCAACTGTCAGTGTTTCCAGGAGCAGAAAATTTCTGTCTTTGAAAAGAAACCCACTCCCATATATTTGATTAGTACAAAAGTAATTTTCTGCTTAGTTCAGACAGTTGCTGTTCTTTACCTATCACTCTGCAAACCGTTGAGAAGTTAGCTTATGCACTGTAATAAGAGACCAATACACTAGCCTTCTCATCTGCAAAGTTTAAAAGCTTTGACTAAGATGGTTTCCTGGCAGCATGAAGAAAAAATGGTGTGTCACTGAATGTTCAGTTAGTGCGAGGGGTGAGGGAATATCTATCTAAAAACGTAAGGAAAGAGATGGGAAGCATTCAGAGTGTGTGTGTGTGTATATATAGAGAGATGTACACAGATACATGAAGCATGATATTTTCAGTCAGGATATGAATGCTGAAGCTCATTCAGAGGCACGGCATGCACCTTGAGAAGATGAATGTTCGACCAAAGCCATCACATACATTCTCTGAAACTGTGTGCCATCATACACACAATATATAATGTAAAAATATTGCTTCATAGGAAGAGTCCCAGTGTTCGGTGGATTCATTTTTTCTCCTTTTATTTTAAGACAGTGGTTCACCAGACAAGCAATGAATTTAAAGTTGTCCACTTAATAACAAAGGAACAGAAGTAAAATGTTAACTTTGAATGGATCTCAACTGGTTCCAAATTTCAGTGGTGCCTCAGATGGCTGCACATCACTCTCACATGACAAATGTTTGGAATGCTAGCTAAAAAATATCAATGTGGTTTGTTGTGACCAAAGACAGACATCTCTCTGGGATTTCAGACCATCTATTATGGATCAAATTTTAATGTCAGTAGCTTCCTTGCCATGCCAACTGTCCTGAAAAATTCCCAGAGCTTTTGCTGTTTTTTTTTCTGGCTGTATTTGGAGGAGTAACATTGGTTGGATATGCAGAATGAATGACACAACAGTAAAGGGAAAATAAATAAATAAAACTCCTGAATGATTTTCTGTGCTGATGGAGGATGAAAATTTTTATCACTTTCATATTTTCTGTTACATCTGCTTCCTGCAAAGAAAGACTTCTGTGCCAGTAATAAGTATGCTAATTACAATTTGGGCCATGGCTTCAAGTCTTTAAGTAATGTTGAATACTTCTTTGATTCAGTCAGGAAATTTGCTAAGACACATTTCTCCCAACTGCTGCCAGAGGGAATGTCTGTTTTTAATACTTGCAAAATAAACCAGATTTGCACTTTTAAATAACCATGTTTTTACAGCTTCTATTGAACTCCTTTGGAGCTTTGGACTATTATTAGAAGGTATCCCACTTAAAATGCTTCCTTCTTCTAGCCCCTCTACTTAATTGATCTATGATTCAGGGTAGTATTGACGTTCACAGTTATGTGAGCTAATTGTCATGCAGTTTTATGCCCTTTGACCTGATCTAACTTTAGGTACCAGGAGAAGTGTGACCATGATAGGACATAATGCTGAACCTGGTATGGCCAAAATGTGGAGAAAGACCCGCCTTACCGGGTACAAAACAAGTATGAAACCATAAGAGTGGAGAATATGAGAAGAATGTTTTTTTAGCAGACATAAGATTTTCTAGAGTCTGCATGTAATGATTGAGTATATCTGCTAGCAACTACATGATTACAATGTGGGCTTGTCTACACTACCTGCCGGATCAATGGGCAGCAATCGATCCAGCAGAGATTGATCTATCATGTCTAGTATAGACACGATAAATTGGCCACCGATCACTCTAGCATCAACTCCGGTCTCTACCTCAACGAGAAGCACAAGGGGAATCAACGGTAGAGCTTCTCCCATTGATATACCACAGTGAAGACTCTGTGGTAAGTAGATGTAAGTATGTCGACTTCAGCTACATTATTCCCCCCTCTGCCTTCCCCCCTCCTCCCCCACGTAGTGTAAATCAGCCCTGAGATACTAGCAGGATGGGGTAGAAGAGGCTCGTTTTTACCTAAAGTGAGTGGCAAGACATGACAACAAGTATGACAACTCATAAAATTACTTGTATTCATGAGCCTGTATAACTCTAACCCATCATCAGCAAGCTATGGGTTAAAGGAAGGTGGATACTGACCCAGACTTGCATTGTTTGTTTTCTTGTTTGAGTTAGATGACTCTTTGCTTAGCGCTGTTTCCCGCTCTTTGCACACGCTTCCAAGATCAAACCTCTCCGGAGGGAGCTGCGGAGCCTGCATTGGTAACAGCGTAGCATAGTGCAGAGTCTTAAGCAGAATTTATGTTGGAAGGTTGAGAGTGAATGGCCTTTGTTTCATAGTCAGGAAAGTTAACATTCAAAACGTCAGGCAAAATAACAGTTGCACTAAGATATTTCCTTAATGTGTACAATACTGTTTGGGGCCTTCTGCTCTTATTTTCCCAAAGATAAGAAAGAACAGATTAGCATGTTTCCTCAGGGTAGGAGAACTATATTTAATACAGACCACAAGCCACTTTCAGCCTCCATGGGCTGTTTTTGCTTTGGCTGTCCCAGCTGCTTTTTGTGTTGAATAATGAGATCGGCATGAGTTTGTCAAGCAAATAGAATAACTCCTCACATGGTAGGGACACTTTGGTTCCATTTACATTAGCTTTGAATATTGAGTTTGGGAATCCTGTTTAAACATCATTTCAGCTAAACTGGTTTCTGACAGGGGTTTTGTTTAATATGTAGCAGATCGATCCATGTTAGAATCCCTTTCTCACATAGGCAGGAACAGAGCCTTTTCTGTATAGCAATTTTCTTCAAAATTCATATGGTACAGCACCTCCAGTGATAACAAAGATGGGACCATGAGTTCAGACAGGACACCAGAGGCCAGTAGTGTTTTAACCACCAGGTCATGTAGACCTACTATGAAGAGCATTAAATTACCCAATAGTTAAAAATCTAGCAGCTGATCCATGTTAGCTTTGCTACTATTTCCATCACCAATAGAGCTGCGCTAATACGAGTGGAATAGTGAGAAAAGAAGAAGAAAAATATCAGTGTAGACTTAGCATTGGTTAGAACATATTTTGAAAAACTTTTCTAATACCGGCTTCAGGTCCATCTAAATTGTATTAATATATTTGATCTGAAACTGAATGTAAATAGAGCTTTACTGTGGATGCAGCCTTGCAGCTTAGTGCAGCACCAAGCAAAATCTGGATTCAGGAAATGTGATGCATGAGGTAACATAAAGCCAGCAGTGGAATTTTAAGAGCGCCTCAACACATATGGGAATGATAGTCAATGCACAAGATGAACAATGCCATATATAAAATCTTTGAAGATTCTTAAGTGATTTAGGAACCTAATTCCCATTGATTTTCAGTACAATGTAGGGTCCTAAATGCCTATGCCCCTTTTGAAAATGGTCTTTAGGCACCTTTGAAAATTTTACTCCACACCTTTTGGATAAGAAGCAGAAAATCAAAGATGTCCTCACTTGAAATCCATCAATATCCCATGGCATTTTTTACGAATTAGGAGTATGAAGCCTGGTGTCCTCCTTCTTGACCATTTAATTACATTTTATCTTCCTATAAGTATTTCCCGCAGTGGTATCCATTGCATAGGTTAGTATTCACCTCCTTTCCTAAACTGTTCTGTAGTGCTGCTGGACTTAAACAACTGCAGTCTATCGATGATTGAACATCAGTGATGGTTGAAATGCACTTTGATAGACTAGGGCCAGATCATGCCACTGCAGGGGAGTACAATGAGTGTAAGATATAATCCCTTCCTCCCTTGTGTTAGTGCACCACACCACTGCTTCCTGCATGCAGGGGGAAGCAGAGTCTACAGGGCAGCTACCTCCTCCCCACCCAGCGTTGAAAGTAACTTAAAGGATTTACTGGTATGGCGGAGTCCTGCACAGGGGCGTGGCCTCAATTGGAAGAGGTGTGGCCTCAATGGGAAGAGGCCCCTTTCAAGATTTAAAGGCCCTGGGGCTCCCAGCTGCCTCAGCTGGGAGCCCCGGGGCACAAGGGCAAATTAAAGGGCCTAGGGATCCACTTATCGTGGAGCTCTGGGACCTTTAAATCACTGCGGGAGCCCTGCTGCTGCTACCCTGGGGCCTAGGGATCCACTTATCGTGGAGCTCTGGGACCTTTAAATCACTGCGGGAGCCCTGCTGCTGCTACCCTGGGGCAGCAGGGCTGCGGTAGCAGCGGCAGGGCTCTGGTGGTGATTTAAAGGGCCCGGGGCTCCCTGTAGGGGCTGGAGCTCTGAGACCTTTAAATCCCCACCGGAGAAGCCGGTCCAGTCCGGCGCCATACCGGATGGACCAGCTTACTTTCACCTCTGTCCCCACCTCATGCTGAGGAGTAGGAAGTCGCACAAGAGGGTAGAGTCTTGACTCTGCCTCCCCAAAACACTCAGTCATACTAACTGGGGACAATAAACTGTTCACCTCCTCCTCCTCAGCCCAGTAGGGAATGGGGTCTCCCTGAGTTACAGTTTCCCTCCCCCTGCTCCAATGGGCAGCACAACAATGCATTGCCCCTACCATGGCCTCTAGATCGCAAACTGACAATTTAGCCCTTAGGTTACATGTGCATTGTTCAAGGGCATTTTGCTCCGCTTTGATGAAAGCTGCTATGTGCAAAATTATTGTAAATTATTGCAATGAAAAATTGAAAACTTAGGGTCAATTCTCTGCTGGAGACAATAGAGTTCCACCAGGTTACACCAGTCCCCACGTTATGAGCCAAACTCTAACTGGAAATACCAAATGTAAAAATTTCATAATATGTGAGTAAGTGGTACAGTCACAGACTGAGGTTTTTCAAAAGTGACTAATGATTTTGGGTGCCTAACTTGAAAGGAATTGTAAAGGGATCTAATTCTGAGACTCAGCGCTCAGCACTTATTAAAAATTAGCCCTCTTTAAGGTGAATCAAGTTTGGACACCCAAAGATTGAGGTGACCAACATTATCGGTCATTTTGGGAAGTCATGACTATAAATTTTAAAGCAAAACTTTCCATTTTTTTTTAACATAGGTGCATTTTCATTCCTCATGATTTTTTTAAGTCTGGTTGTTAATAGTAGTGTTTATCTCCCTAGATTTTGCAATAGAGACTACAAGCAAAGAGCAGGAATGGCAGTAAGTGCTGAATAAAATCACCACTTTTAAGGGGGAAAACAACCCCCACAACAAACAAGCAAACCAAAATGCAGAAATAAAGCAAGTTCTCTGTCATTTTATTGAATGAACAGCATTTTCCTCATATGTTTCTAATCTTCCATGACTGACTGTGCTTTATTAAATTATTGTGAATGAATATTATGGGTCAGGTCCAACCAAGTTGGCAGAGAATGGTATAACATACCCCTCATTGTACCCTCTACTTCCTTCCCACCACTCACAAGGTATGCATCTTGAGAGAGAGAGAGGTGTTACAGAATTTTCTGCTGGGGGAAGTCAGTTTTAAATTACAGTCATGCTCCATCTAAATAGCAGTTGATGAGAGGTTGTGTTTAATCAGCAAAACCTGTGGATGGCTCTGGCCACCACTACCATCCTCCCACATACAGACACTAGCTAAAACTGACTAATTTTGAGGTTACACTGCAAGTTGTCTGTTGGAGGGAAAGTTGTACCTGATTTTTTCCCCGCCCCTGAATCTTTTCCTTTGGTGGATATTCAGTGTCTGGAGATTCCAGCAGGGTCTGTGCTGACAGATGCTGGTGTAGAGACTTGAACTGAGTTAATCCCGACCTGCCATATCTGCCTTGAGAAGAATGCCTTACTATAAATTTTATTTTATTCCCACATTTGCATAGATTAGAAGCTAAAGCAATGTTAATGCTAATGTCGAATTTCCTGTTCCTACTGATGGGGAGGGAAGATTGATTGTTTTAAGTGAACCGTTGAGGAATATAATGGTAATTTTTAACAAGAACCTAAGGGAAAACATCTTGCAGCTGAATATTTTTTGCTCGAAACAGTTAATTTACTCAAAAGATACTGATTGTCCTTCTGTCTGCATTTACAGTACAGGAACCTTGCCAACAGTGTCTATGGAAAGAGGAGCTAGAGAGGAATCTTTGCTGGAAAACTGTTATTTGATCTCCTATATACAGTATTTTACAAAAGAATTGGATCAGCTACCAACTTCATTAAGAGTTAATGCATTTGCTTTTACATGTTTTCTGTTTTGAAATATCAAGCCATAATGCAATGCAATATAACCCCCAAAGCATTCCATTTCTATGAAATAAAAGAGATGGAAGCTAACTTAAAATTTACATTCCATTTGTTAATGAGCCTTCCCCACCCTCACATTCCCAGTAGTTGCACAATTGGTGAATGCCTTCATCACAGGGGTGGTAAATATGTGTGTATCTATTGACTAGCTGGGAGTGCAAAAAGAGTTGATTATTGCTCCCATCCCAGGGAAAAGAAATGTGGCTTACTGCCTGATGCAGCCGTTAATATGCACAGCCGAGGGTATGTCTACATTACAGCCCGTAGGGTGGCACTGCTATAGCACTGCAGCTGTGCCACTGTAGTGCCATAGTGTAGACACCTTCTACGTTGATGGAAGGGGTTTTCCATTGATGTAGTTAATCCACCTCTCGGACAGACAGTACCGAGGTCATTTGAAAAATTCTTCTTTCAACTTAGCTGCCTCTACACAGGTGTGTGGATCAACCTGACTATGGCACTCTGGGCATGAAATTTTTCAGAGCCCTGAGTGACATAGTTAGATCAATCTCATTTTGAAGTGTAGACCAGGCCTCAGAGAAGAATTATTTCCTTGAAGGACAATTCTTTACTGACATTGCCACCACAGTCAGTCAATATTTGCTTTTGCATAGCCTTTGATTTTTTCATCCCATTCTGTTTTGCCCATCCCTTCAGCTATTAATGACAATAGCAAATAATCAATATCCCCACCCTGCTTATCAGCAATTGTTGCAGTAATTTGGTTTTGCCCAGTGTCTTTAATCAACAAAGCTGTATGTGTTGCAAACATATTAAATTAGCTCTAATTTGATATAAGATTAGGTGTCCTGCTTTTATATGCTTTACTATTAGCATATTCCAAGGAAAAAGTGGTGACATGATGAAGCAGAGGGGGATATCTGTCCTGGAGAGCCATACTATACAAAAGGTTTTATCTCCTCTGATAAACTACACGCATATATAAATCCCACTGTAGTCAATCCTGAAAACACTTACTACTAGGTGTAGTGTCCTTGAGTTGAGACACCGGAGCTAACATCTCTATTCTTGCAAAGTGTGCCATGAGATCATTAATGACCTCAAGTGAGGTCAGCTCCAGAGGAAGGTTGCAAGATGGTGCTGAAAGGACAAGGAATAATTTCTCTTTTCTAGAGAGCTCCCTGAATAGCAGCTAGTTGTTAACTTAGGGAAGGTCTACACTAGATGCGCTACAGCTGCACCAATTCTAGTGCGTCTGGTGAAGATGTTCTGTGCTGTCTGGCGAGCACTCTCTCGTCAGCATAATTACTTCGCCTCCATGACAGACAGAAGCTATGAGAGCAGGAGAACATCACTGTAACTTGGGTCACTCAGGGTGTCTTTTTCACACCCCTGAGCGATGTCAGTTAGATCGACTTAAATGGTAGTGCAGATCTTCCCTTAGTGTCATAACAAGGGCCAAGACCTGCAGTAGTTCAGGATTCATTCATTCCACAATACTCCCAATTCTAGGGCAAAATTGCTGTTGTAGCTTTAGCTCCAAAAAGATTGTGATGTGGGACTGAGTAAGAACAGAGTTGAAGCACATTTTCCTCTCAGAGGAGGAGCCGATCAGACGGTTAGAAAATACTGTCCTGAACCTCTAGCAGAACCTGAGCTTTGTCTCAATTCACTCTACTTTATTTTTCTTGAAGATATTTTCCTCACAGTCCGGACACCTCCTCCCCAAAAATGTCAGCTAGAATCAGCTTAGTATATCTCACAGATACTTCAACTAGTTTTCCACATTTGCTTGTGGATCAGCTGATATAACTTAATCTTCTCTTCTTGCAATTCAGTGTGGTATTCATTCTGCAACATTTATTTATTTATTTTTTAAACTCTTGGGCTAAATAATGCTTTGGGATTTTTGGTGTGTCTGCACTTTCTGAAATGAAGGACCCTCTCTGGTATTGCAAATTTGGCACCCAAAAATCATGTTACATTTGAAAATCTTTAATCTTCCAACACTAGAAGTTTGACTACCAATGGCAGCTATTTTATATGCAGATGTCATCACATTTGGCTGATGTTTCAGACTTCCACAATGCGTTCCAAACAACCAGTTGACATGAGAATAGACAGAAGGACTCAGAAGATAAGGGAACCACAGGAACTTCAGTCTCCATAAACAGTAGATCATGCAGGATAACAGCAACAAAAAATAACCATTAAATGTCATTGAACATAACATGCCAGCATGGCCCAAGTCTGTTCCAGCATGGAGTCTCAATTATCTCTCAGCTCCACAGAGGGAAGTCTCTCCCATCACTGGCAAAGAGTGTGGGAAATCTTGCAGTGTAGCTGCCTTCACCTGATGTAGTCAGGGACAGACAGAGAGCAGCAGATTCCATTTGCTACCAATTGCTAACCCTTCCAAAACAAAAAACACGTTTGTATTATTTTTTTAAAGCATAACAGGATAATGTTCCTGGATGTGTTGAAAATGTAACCAAAGTATTAAGAATGTATTTCCAATAGTACAAACCTCAAGCATCTTGCTGTGCTAGTAGGAATGGACAGGCAAACCTCATGCCAAGGGTTTGTGAACCTCTTGAACTTTTAGTGGTACTTACAAGGGTCACAAAATTAGTTCAAATTCATGAAAGAGTCATGCTGCACTTTAACCCAATTTTTCTGCCGAGGGGGGTGAATTTTAAAAGAATTTAGCTAAAGGTAAGCTTGTGCTATATATAAAGGCAAGAATCTCCTAAAGCCAAGGCTGGCACATGTATCAGATACATGTTAGCCAATGCATAATTTATTTTTGTATTAGTATTTTTCTACCACTTGGCTCCATTTTTAGGCTCATCTTTGACAATCCCGCACCACCCTTCAAGTTCTTTCCTGCTTTCTTTTGTTCTTTTGTCAAGACCTATTTTGGAAAATGAACTATATGATATTTAGGTCAAACTTTTGAATGTAATAATCTTACAGTGGATGTGAAATTTTTAAAACTGATTTTTCGACCATCCCCTTGGAATCAAGATTAGATCTGGAATTGGGAAAGTTAGAAAAGGGTCAACAAATTATAAGGGGTATCGAACACCTTCCACATGATGAGAGAATTAAAAGACTGGATTCCAGCTTGGAAAAGAAGAAGACTAGGGGTAATATGATAGGATCATTAAATCATAACTGGTGTGGGAGAAGAAATAAGGAAATGTCATTTATTCTTTCATAACATAAGAAACTAGGGTAACCAAAATGATGAAAGGAGGAGGTTTAAAAACAAACAAAAGGAAGTATTTCTTCACACAATGCACAGTCAACCTGTTGGAACTTTGCCAGAGGATGTTGTGAAGGCCAAGACTATAACAGTTCAAAAAAGAACTAGATAAGTTTCATGGAGGATTTAGGAACCATTAATGAACAGCTGTTAGCCAGGATGGAGTAGAGATGGTTCCCTAGCCTCTGTTTGCCAGAAGCTGTGAAGGGGGTGAGCAACGAGGGATGGATCACTTGAGGGATGGATCACTTGATGATTACCTGCTCTGTTCATTCCCTCTGAAGCACCTAGCATTGGCCACTTTCGGAAGACAGGATACTGGGCTTGATGGACCTTTGGTCTGACCCAGAATGGCCGTTCTTATGTTCAAAGGTGGTTTAGAAATTTGGGATGTGATCCTGCAAGCAGCTGAACACCATGGCCCCAACCCAGCAGCGCATTTCAGCACATGCTCTAGCATGCGTATAGCCCCATTGACTTCCTTGTGACTATGCCTGTGCTTAAAGCAAGGCAGGTGCTTTGTTGAAGCAGAGCCCAGTCCTTTATGATTCACTTTATTTTACAACGCTAAATAACCATGTAAGTACATTGAAAGTTTAGTACATGGTAGTAGATAGATATTAGAGAAAAAATTATACTGATTACTGAACACGGTTATGCAACTTACTCGTGTCTACTAGGAATTGCCAGTGGTTAGAAGTTACCACTCAGCTCTTTATAACAAAGAACATTTATTCTTAAGGTTAAAGCATTACAAAGACACTTTTTTTAAAAAAAAAAGTTCCTATATACATGCTAAATGCTTATCAAAGGTCATCCATCAGTCTTACAGGGCCTTAGCAGGCCGAAGTCCTTCCAACCCTTCCTAGGAAGGATTGCAGGCCCCTCTTGGACAGAAGGTCCTGTCCATTTTCTGGATCATAAAGAAGGCCTTGACTCAGTTTAAACTCAGGTTATTTATCCAAAAGGCCTTTCTTTGTCTGTTGGTCTCTGGAGAATCAGTATATGTGAGCCTCTCTCCAGGTGATGGGACTTTTCTGGAGACGTTACAACCTGAGTGAGTTTTTGTTACAACCTGAGTGCATTTGCCTAATCGCCCCACTATTATTAGTTGCTGGTGGACAGTGTTCATCATGGCCTATAGAATTATATGCAATCTATGGCCTACAATGATACATAAATGTAAAAAATGTAAAAAATAGATAAAAATACATGAACAGGAAGATCTCCAAAAGATATTGCAGGAACGTGCCAGATCTGTCACAATAGCTATTGTGTCTGCCATGCTGTGAATAGATTTTACCTAGTAATTCTCAGATTTTTCCATCTCACAAACCCCTGTTTCAACAAAAACATTTTGTGGACAGCCAGCTCACATCTTGCCATACAGAAAAGAAAGGTGATTGTGATCTCCTTGCAGTTGTTTGTGACCCAGAGATTCAGAACCCAGGGCTTGTCCAGCTAAGAGAGATCCTTGGTTTGGACCATATCTTGCTCATCTTACTCACTTTGGAGTAGTCCTTCTGAAATTATTAAGATAATTTGCTTGAGTACTGAGTATAAGAGGGTGTAATTTATACATCATCTCTTGATTTGGGCCAGTGTGTTTGTGTGACATTATCTGATTAAAATATGGCCATGCAGATCATTGTTGCTGCCACTCTTATATAATTTCAACAAATCTTATACAAAGTATGTCATTTAAAGCGTCAATGGAAAAGTTATAGTCTGCTGACTATGATTATCTTGTTTGTATGTGTCTATCATTTTTGTATCTGAAGTTACGACTATTGACTTTATACTTCTATTTCAAATGTGTTTGCTCCTGTGGTAACACCCACAAGGCAGCTTACTTCTAGTCTGGCCACCACATTGTGAAGGGACTATTCAAGTCGAATGGCCCATCAAATAACACTTAACTCACAACAGACCATAGAAGAGGCCTATCCCTACCTGAGGGACTTCCTGTGGACATTCTAGCTAGACTATGCTATGACTCAGCAAAGCATGCAAGGACGTATGACTTGCTCATGTGACTCCATCTTGTTACCTGTAATTTCCCACAAACTAGAACAATGGGTTTCTCTCCACATCAGAAGCTGTAAAAGGCCATTTTGCCTCTTTCCTGTTCAAACCTCTGGACTATGAACTTATACTAATGGGACTGAGACCCTTTCAGTGATTTGGGAGCAACAAGAGACTAAACAAGCCAGCAGTTTATTTCATCAGTGCTTCGAGCCTGATCCAAGAACATTCCAATTATTGTTTGTATTTGATTCCTTTAATCAATTTTAACTCTCACATCTTTCTTTCTTTTTATAAATAAACCTTTAGATATTAGATGCTAAAGGATTGGCAACAGCGTGATTATTGGGTAGGATCTTAGTTACATATTGACCTGGATATGTGGCTGGTCCTTTGAGATCAGAAGACCCTTTGTTTGACTAAACTGGTTTTAATTAACCACTCATTATTAAGCCTAGTGTCTGGATGTTGAATCCAGGACTGGAATACCTAAGGAGGCTGCATTTCGGACTTCTTGTTAGCCAGTTTGGTGAGACAGAAGTTTGCTTTTGTTGCTGGTTTGGGTGAATCTTATGGAAGAATAGCCACCAATTTTGGGATATGTCTGCCCTATTTCTCAGCAGCTTTCCTGAATTTGGAATTCTCAGCTGTGACCGACAAATATAGGCGCGGATGTCTAATGGCTCCAGTGTGTGCTTGATCCTCTCTGCCACTGGTCCAACCCCAACTCCATCCATGCCCCGTCCCCATTCCAACCCCTTCCTCAAAGTTCCCCCCCCAGGTCCGCCCCCTCCCTGTCCCTATTTGACTCCTTCCTCAAATCCCCACCCTGGCCCTGCCTCCTGCCCTGAGCACACCACATTCCCGCTCCTCCCTTCTCCCTCCTGGAGCTTGCTACAGCTGTTTGGCAGTGGCAAGCACTGGGGGGGAGGGAGGAGTGGAGATGCAGCACACTCAGGGGAGGAGGCGGAGAAGGAGGTGAAGTGGGGCCGAGCTGGGGAGCTTGACTGCCAATGGGTGCAGAGCATCCACTAATTTTTCCCCGTGGGTGCTCCAGCCCCAGAGCAACCACGGAGTTGGAGTCTATGCCCACTGAGGCACAGTGACAATTTGTGACATCCATTCCACCTCAGCCAAAACTTGATGTGGGACATTCATGGTTCCAGGTGGTCATCTCCCACCTTTAGCCCTAGCAAGTAGGAATTACTAACCAAGGTCTTAGCTTCAGGCTTCGTAGCTACACTTATGTGTCCATCCAGTTATCTCCTTATCCCTTTTCCCTGGAATATCAGTGCTGTAAATGTCACCAGCTGAGGAAATACTTCCAGAAATTCTTGGAAAAGCAAGGAGAATGGTATTCCCTGTGAATAACAAATGGCAACATGAACATTTGAAGCAAAATACTAGCCCTTCCTATGTTTTCCTGGTATGAGATGCAGAGTTTCTGGTGTAGTGTTAGCATATAATTAGAAGGCAGGAACTCCTGAATTCTAATCAAAGCTATGACAAGGAACCCTTTTTGATCTTCAGCACACAATTTACCTTAAAATCTTTGCCTCTGGTTCAGCATAGGTAAGATGGGCTTTAGAATACGTCCCTATTTCAAGCTACAGCTGTTTAAAATGTTCATTTAAAAGTTTTTTTGTCAAAAAATTGTTTCTCTGCCCCCCAAAATGAAATTTTGCAAATAATTACTGAGATTATTGGAGTTTTCAATTGTTCTGCAATACTTTATGTACCATATTTGACCAAAAATTGTATCTAAATTGTTAGAAATTTTTGCTTATTGAAAACCATGTTTTCTTACAGAAAACTGGGTTTTTCGTAAATGAAAAAAATTCAAAATGCTTTGGTAAAAATGGAGGTAAAAAAATCATGGAAAATGTCATTAAAATGGAAAGTGAATCCATTTTAAGCAAAGTAAAACAAAAAAAATCTTCAAACATTTTAAATTGGTAATTTAAATCTTATTCCATCAAGCTCTATTCACAGTCTTGAGAATTGGTTCTGTAATATCTTCAGTATGTTTACAGATAACAAAGAATTGAAGAAGTTGAAGTATTACTTACTTGTGAGATCTAAGATAAATTTATATTTTGACTCCAAGAATAATCATATGGAGTAATTTGCAATTGTCTTAATCTGATTTTGTTCCTTTATTTCAGAAGAGTGAGTTAGTATGCCTTTTTTAAACCTATCATTACATCAGACCATACAACACTCACTATGCAATTACAAAAGTAATAGTTACCATATAATATTGACAGAGCCACTATCTGGCTTTTGTAATTTGTACTATGTAAAATGCATGTTCCACACAATGAATGAAGTAGCCAGCAGAGCAGTCAATGCAGCATGAGATTTGCCAGAACAAAGACTAATTTTAGACTCTTAAACAAGCGATAGTGTACAAGAGCTGGACTGTCCCACCAGGGATTTTCTTTTCTGGTACCAACCCCATCAAATAGATTCAACAAGAGAGTGGAGAGTGGGGCCCATTTCTGTAAAATAGCAAAACTAAGGATAAAATGTCCTCTGTGCAGAGGGCCATTTCACAGATGCCACAACTCAGGCAAGGGAGAACTTGAGGATCTGCAGCCTTCTAGTGCATTTTGTTGATTCAGTGTGCAGTCAGGAGGACTCTCAAGGACCTTCTCATGCCAGGACATTCATTCACCATCTGCTGCACAACTAAGAATTAGCCTGTAAGACCCTGTTCCAGTTAGCACTTGCAAAACGATAGAGGAAAAAGGGACCACTCAGGGCCGGCACTTCCATTGAGGCAAACTAGGCAATCGCCTAAGGCGCCAGGATTTTCAGGGGGCGGCATTTTGCCGGGGGGAGGGTGCGGCAGGCGACTCCAGTGGAGCTGCTGCAGTCGTGCCTGCGGAGGGTCTGTTGGTCCTCGGTTCCGGTGGAGCTGCCGCAGTTGTGCCTGCGGAGGGTCCGCTGGTCCCACGTGGATCCGGTGGACCTCCCGCCGGCACAGCTGCGGCAGCTCCACTGGAGCCGCGGGAGTGACGTGCGGGGCGGCGAAATGGTCGTGCACCTAGGGCGCGAAAAACTCTAGCGCCGGTCCTGGGACCACTGCTACAACACTCCTCATGACATTCAAGTAACTACAGTGGGGATGCAAAGGCAATGTTAATTATGTTCAGCACAACCAAGCAGACTTCTCAAGGAAAAATAAACAACTGCCTTGCTACCCACCAAATGGAGCAGGATATCTAGATCAAGAAATCAAAAACACATACATCAAGCTCCACCAGTAGCATTCAGCCTCATACCAGCTACTCCGCATTTACTGGTTTAATTATTAAATAGTTGTGATAAGTTTTTAAGTATGGTTTAAATTAGAATTATGTTTTTGAAAAAAATATATTAATTTTATTAGGACTCGTGTGTGTGTGTGTGCATACACTGAAGTAAATGGAGAACTACAGCCCAAATTGTGGGTGTGGGGTTCTAAAATCATTCAGAAATGAATGAATATATACTTCTGGGTTTTCAAAAAGTTCTTAATGTCTTCCTATAATTTGTTATATTAAACATTCATAGAGAATCCAGTCCTGAGAAGCATGAAGCCCCCTAAATCTCCATGGAAGTCAATAGGGTCTCCATTACTTTGCAGAAGGTGAAAGATTAGAAGGATCATATCTGCTATTAGCCAGACCTCTGGTTAAAATTAATCTGGGGTTTTGTCTGGGCAACAAAAAGGATTAAGAGTATAGAACAGCTTCCATATGAGGAGAGATTACAAAGACTGGGACTGTTCTTTCAGCTTAGATCAGAGATGACTGAGGGGGAATATGATAGATGTTTATAAAATCATGAATGGTGTGGAGAAAGTGAATAAGGAAGTGTTATTTACCCTTCGCATAACAAAAGAACCAGGAGACACCCAAACAAATTAATAGGCAGCAGGTTTAAAACAAACAAAAGGAAGTACTTCTTCACACAAGGCACAGTCAACCTGTGGAACTTGTTGCCAGGGTTGCTCTGAAGGCCAAAACTATATCTGGGTTAAAAAAAGAATTAGATAAATTCATGGAGGATAGGTCATTGGTGGCTATTAGCCAAAATGGTCAGAGTTACAACCTCATACTCTAGGTGTCCCTAAACCCCTGACTGCCAGAAGCTGGGACTGGATGACAGGAGATGGATCACTCAATAAATTGCCCTGTTCTGTTCATTCCCTGTGAAGCACCTGGCATTGGTCACTGTCAGAAGACAGGATACTGGGCTACACGGACTATTGGTCTGACCAAGTATGGGCATTCTTATGTCTGAATATGGACTGCAGGATTTGACTCATTGGCTTTTGTGCCAAAATTCAGCAGATCCTAATAACCAAAATGACTGGCATCATTTACAAATAAAATCCTAGTAAGTGATTCATCCCATTTGTATTTTTAAGAAAAATGGGATTGTACCAGCCACCATCACAATCTAGTCAATGACAATAAGTATTCCTGGCAAGGAGTCCACGTTTGTACAAGGGTTAATGCAGCTATAAGAAAAAGGATGGCAGAAACTGTTCCCCATTAGAAGATGCTGTCAAAACTACACCATCTGTTCTTTTTTAAACCTCGGCTCTGTATTAAGTTCTTGAATTTCTATAAAAGACTTCCAGTTGATATAGTGAAGATTCTAGCTTACACAGTTTTATGAAAGCTATGCTTGGCTATATTCCTAGGGTCACTCCTCAAACATTCTCTTCTGTGAACAGCATGGGTGTAGTTGGGGGGAAGGGGCACACACAGATAAGCCTTCCTAGAATCAGACCTTTAAGCACTTTTGGCAAGAGTCCTGCAACCCTTATGCACATGAGTAAATCCATTGGTGTAAATCCATTGAAGTAAGGGATGGTTTTGCTATTTTTGTCTTTAATGGGATTAGTCTGGGAATAAGAGCTGCAAGATCAGGGCCATAACTATTACAAACCCATATTAAGTACAAAGGGCCAGATTTTTTTAAAGGAATTTAGGTGCTTAAAGATGCAGATAGGTACCTGGTGGGATTTTCAGAAGTGTCTAGGTGCCTAATTCCCATATGAGTTTGACATAGGCACTTTTGAAAATCCTACTAGGTACCTAAAATACTTTTAAAATCTGGTTTACAGGTGCTAGGCAGGCACTCAAAGGCTAGATATAGTTCTTCCCTACTCTGGCTGAGGTGAAAACTGGCCCAAATGAGGATCCAGGCTATACTCTGCCTCCCAGTGAAGGTTATAAAATAGGGGGCTCCTAGATGATTATATTCCTAAAAAAACACTGGAAGGTTAGCAACAGTGCTTTCTGTTCCTATGGTAGAATGCTGTAAAAGTCACACTTTTCCCAAAGGGAAAGAAGCTCTGAAATGTGCTACAGAATTTCAGCACTAGTCACCTTTCTCAAAGATGCATAGTAAGTTATGGAGGCTGCTTTACTAATCCTCAGAGTCTTTATAACATAAACCAGATTACTCGGGTTAGGTCTAGAAGGACCAAACAAACAGAGCTCAACTTTCCAGCTGGAGCATTGTTAAGCCTCCACTGGCTCTGTCAACCTGCTGTCTGAGTTGTGTCTTCTGTAGCCCTGGCCACCCACAGAATTAGCCCAATTAGTGCAAGATGAAGCAGGATAGGAAAATAAAAACAACCTCCTATATTTCCCAAGCTTACAAGGGCCTCTGAAAGGGCTTTTACTTCCAAATATTTCACAGATCCTGCTGAAATCTCAAGAGTGAGCTGAGGTTAGTACACAGTAACCCATGATTCAGGATAGGGAAGATTTTTGCTCCCCTCTCTTTGTGTGTAAATAATTTGAAGACTGAGGCTCTGACTTCAGTGAAGCCAGGAATGTTATTCTTCATCACTATAAACAGTATTGCATATTTTAGTTAAATAATAAAATAAAGTATTCTAGCATATACACCGTCACCATTTCCCATACTCCTCTTGTTGAACTTGTCCTCTTAATAATCCTCCAGACACATCATAGTATAAATAATGCAGAATCAGTTACTGAGGGACAATGCATTGCTGCTATACATCCAGAGTAAAATATATATAGCTTGGCCAAAAAATATCTAAGGCAAATGACTTGTCTCCTCAGTTGCTAGAAGTGCTAAGCATTGTTCTTTATTATTAGCCTCTATACATATTTGAAGGGGGATAGTGTGGTATAAGGGAGTGTAAAGAGGAGTAATTAGATGAAAAAATAGGAAAGGGGAATTTTCTGTGGGGCAGTATAACAGTCTTCATGGCAAAGGGTGGGAAATTCATCACTTGGGATATTTAAAGCTAGATCAACTATTTGAAAATATGTTGTACTGCATTGGCAAGGAGATGGGCTGGATGACCTAACTGGGCTCTTCCATCTCTACTTGTAAGAATCCTTTGTAAATGGCCTCTGCTTTCATTTCTCACACCTGGAAAAAGGCAAATACTATGGTTAAAATGTGGAGGGAGGGAGAACTGCTTAAAAACACAACCGTGTATGAATTACCCTTATTCTGGAACAAGTATTGAAGCATATTTTTAAAAATATTTTTAGTGAAATCTCTGGGTTATGCATGAAAAATTGGTACTTAAATCTGAAAAGACTTTTTGGTGAGTTTTTTCTTTTTGTTTAAACTGTACCAAGACTAAACTGTGAGCTATTGGCACTACCTCTGCTGAGCTATTTGCCTGAATTATTTCTGCAGTAAATCTCTAGAAATGTCCACTTAAGGAGTAAGGGTCATAAATATCTCATGGAGGCCATAAAATACAACAGAATTTTGGAAGTCATAATTTTAATGGCTATAACTGCACTATAAAAGAAGGCCTCTGGGACTAAGGCTAAAGTAAAATTTATCTAAGTGAGCTGCAATGCTAATCCATCTGCAAGCAATAAATTCTCTTCTGTCCCAGGTGCGACATATTATCCAAAGGGTGTCTAGTGATTAAGGACACACAGGTATAGATGTGGCTGAAGTCCAAGTAAGCCCTGAGCAATTAATGGTGACTGGAAATTGTCAATAATTCCTCTGAAAGTTTGATAATTTTGTATGTGCTCAGGTTTGCCAAGGCGTACACTCTGCAATCTCCGATGTGTGCACAGACCCCAGTGACAGGCACCCAGATAGAGAGCCAGGTGGTAATTGGTGTATTCAGGTTGGTTAGAATCTTTGTTTCCACAATGTACTGTGACCAATCCAGCTGCCATGAAAGTCAATGGCAAAACTCCCACTTACTTTAGTTGGTAAAAGATCAGGTCCCCATAACTAGTAAACACCCTTACCCTCCCCCCAGTTTTCTTCTTTGTTTTTTATATAATCAGAAATATTTCATCTGGACTAAAACAAAAAAAAGGCCTATTCTTAAGAAAACAAACGTAGCTCTTGAAAATGCTGAATTGCATTGTGATATCATACTAAATTGCAGTCACTTGAATTTAAATGCTCTTTCAAAGAGGCTAGCCCAATCACCATAAATTAACCACAATGAAATGTTCAGCTAATTACAACATGTAAAACAGGCAGGGTGTGTTGGTCTGGGCACACAATTAGTCAGTATCATTACACTGGCTGATGAGATTTCAAATTGGAAAAATAAAAAGGTGAGGTGTCAATTGTGGTGAGTGCGTTTACATAATTTCAAGTTACGGTGTAAACATAAATGAATAAACTACAAACCACTCTGATTTGGTCATTTAAGGAGAGAGAGTGGAGAGGCTCCAGATAGTTTGATTGCCAGGCACAGAAATCCAAAACCTGTGCATACTATAGGAGCCAGTTCCACTTTTGAAACACGTCAGTCTTGGACTGGATTAGTTGAAAACCTAAGTTGGTCTGTAGGACCTCCATTGTTCATAATGATGGAAAGAGTCCAGCTTGAATGGCTGAACTTAGGGTAAGTTTTGGGGTTGGATTTAGGGAGAAAAACATGTTTTTACTTGCAAATTGAGAACATCTGATATGAAGAACAGTGAGACCCACTGAATAGACTAGATGGTCCCTTCCTTCTTTGAAATATTGAACCCCTCTGCTCCCTGCCCCATCATTATACACAATCCTTTATTAGGGTAGAACTGCACTTTAAGGTCCTGATTCTGAAACGTTTGCTGTATGGACTGATTCCTGTGCACGCTCAGATAGAGCTCATTGCAGGGTTAGATCCTAATCCATTAGGCTTCCCCATACTCTGCTCTCATCATACAAGTTAACAATTGACTGGACTGTCAGTGCTAACTATCAATGACCTGGCTAAATTTTACATTTTGGGTGCAATGTTAAAAACACCTGCAACTGGACCACGCTCCTGTTTTCACTGTTGCTAGCACCCAGGCTATGCTGACAGTGGCTGAATTGCCTACAACTCCCAGAGTAGATAGGTCCTTGGTGTTCTAGGGGAAGGCATTTTTAAAGGTGAATGACAGTGGAAAACAGTTATTTTCTTGTGCACGACTTTTATTGCTCCTTTGTGGATTAGAAAGGCAGCTCATAAAAAAAAAGATTGTTTCTTCTCACTGAAACTAAAGAAGGAAAAACAAACTGTCCTCAACAGAAAGAAGAGAGGAAAAGAATCAACATATCTATTGATAGACTTTAAATTAACAGCAGTATCCAGTGGCCACTAAATACGATCGCCAGGTATTGTGAAGGTGGGAATGGCTAGGGAAGCCAGGCTATAGATTGGGTGGGTCCTGGGCTGTAGTGAGAGGTAGCGGACAGGAGCTGGTGTGAAGGAGACTGGCAGCTACAGTGGGTGGGTGCAGATGAAGGAGCCAGGTTGGAGTTGGTGGGGGGCAGGGCTGGATTCAGTGATATAATAAACACACTTTCATTGAAATATGATAAAAATGTGGCACCTTTGGGGATATTTGCAGATGAGGGGAAAGAGCTCATCTGTGGTTACATCTCAAATTTTGGGTCAAAATTATTCTACTTCATCTGTCCTTGATACCAATTTAGGAAGTCATTATGCTACTGTAAACACAACAATTACCATAAATGTATAGCCTTCCTGTAGCTGTGATGTGGGTCTCCTGAAAGTTGAACACGTAATAATGCATTGCACTTTGTCTTTCTGTCCTTGACATCTTTGCTGCTACCAAAGTTGACCTTACATGGATATTTCGGCCTTGAGACAATTATCAGTGTTCACATAGATGCCCTTATTAAAGTCAGATCAATACAGGATGGCCACTGTTGTCATTTTCCATTGAACTCTCTCCCCAGTTAGTCCCCACTGAATTCCTCATTTCGTCTTTCCCACCATAAGATTTTTGATTAAGGACTTAGTTTTGGCATGTCCTATTATGGAGAGAAGATGGCACAGGAAGTTTCTTCTCCACCTCCACTTAGTATAGCCATGTAGAGGCCAGGATGAATACTGCTAGCAATGCTGGGGAGCCTGGTTTATGCTCCAAGAAGAGAGTATGGAGAACGCCTGCTGGCATGAAACAGCATACCCTGAGGGAGCAGGAACTACTGCTTAATGATTCACAGCAAGGACTGCTTTTGGCCCTTTGTCCTGCTCCCTCTGGGGTATGGAACAATGGAGACAGCACTGGTCAGCCTTCCTGCTCCACACTTTGCAACCACACTACAGCTACTTCCTGCCTGTGTTCCTGTGGGGCAAGGGGAAGGGACAGCCTGGGTCAAATTTAACCCAACATTTTCAAATGTATATAATTAACAAACGTTCCTCAAATTATTTGCCTTCACTGCTGATTGAGGGATCAAGAGCCAGAAGTTTCAGCTTCTTGTTGCCTTACAGCAGCTCCCCAATGCTAAATATTGTCACAGAAATTCTTTTTTCTGGATACTGTGTATGACTGGAATGTTTTTATAATGTCCTGTTAAAGTTAAAGCTCAGCTCTGCTCATAAAATGATGAGATACTCGTAGTAAGAAAGGTCTAAATGAAATTGGAGTTAACTTATAATATCCTTTCCACACTCGGATGAGATGAGTCAGTGAAGACGTGCTATTCTCTAGTTACAAAGTTGACAGCGAAACATTCTTTCTGTACTGCATTACATGGCTCTCTGCTGAGTAGTTACAAAATACCATCTGAAACCCCTGTGTGAATGTGATGCACAGCTGTATGCATGCCACTGCTGATCCATATGCTGCATGAGAAAATGCCAGTTGTTTGATGAATTAGTAGACAGATCTAGGTCAAGAGAAAAAGTCTGCAGCACTAGGTGAAAAGCTGAATTTTCTCACTGTTTTTCCTTTTATCTCCTGTCTGTCTCCTGTTTCTGTGGGTCTTATTATTCCTTCATGCTATGGCAGTCGAGCTGCCAGATTGCCAAACAAATACTTGCCACACCTCTACTGGGTATCAGGAGATCTGTGCTCTACAAGGGGTCATGCAATGTTTAGATTATTTGATTAGTAGGGAGTTTCTTTGTGGTGCCTGCAGGGCCCTTGCCATGGGTGGGGATTCAAGTCTGCATATTCCACATAACTATGACAAGACACACAGTTTCCGAAAGGGCTTCTGTTTAAGGTTAATGTAATGAATCTAAATTTACTTATTGTTCCATAATTTGGGTTGCAGTGTGATTTTGTGGTCAGGGCTCTGAATTGGGGTTCAGGAGACCCCAGTGCTATTCCTGGCTCTGCTGCTGAGCTGCTAAATGACTTTGGCAAGTCACTGTACCTCTCTGTACCTCAGTTTCCCCATCCCCCCCCTCTGTCTATTTAGATTGTAAACTCTTTGGGGCAGGGACTGTTCTTTACTACATTTTAGTACAGTGCCTAGCACAAAGGGCTCCCGTCTCACTGGCATTTAGATGCTGCTGGAATATAAACATTAAACTATACTTATTTCAGAAGCCTTTTTCTTTATGAATGGTGGTAACTATCTCTGCATTAGCGATTCACATAGCTAGTCTACCCCAAGATTAAAAAGATAGTGATCCACGGCTGATGTTGAATTTAGGATGGAGAGAACACAAACCAGACGGATTTGGAAACCACAGCAGGGTTTTATTAGACCCATGATTCACCTCTCAGTTCCCAAGCATGTTATAATAATTGTGGGTTGGACTAGATGATCTCCTGAGGTCCCTTCCAACCCTAATATTCTATGATTAATCACCCCAAGTTTGAACCCACTTTCAAAAAAGGAATTGACATTTATTCCCTCCTGAGGTCATCCCCTTGTTGAGAAGTGTCATATCCCTATAATCTGCATAAGTGTTTCTGTTGGTTTTCAAATGCTAGTCACAGACTGCAATGAACAAAACCTAGAGTGACACTGCCTCATTGCTTCTGTTATGTAACTGTAGCAGGTGGCTTGGGTGGTTGGGTATGTAATGCCTTTGGATGTCTTCAGCCCGCCAGAATTAGTCATGAGGCTTCACTAAGGGTCTTGGCGAACCAGCACAAAAATAAAACAGCAAACGTACCCTACACAAAAAAGGAAACAAAAGATAGGCTGTAGTTATAAATGTAATGAGAGCTTCCCAGTGACATCCTTGCCATAGTCTTCAATGTCCTTCAAAATAGAAACCAGCATCTTGTGTACAACAACTCTAAATATACCTTAACATACAGTCTCTACTTTATGGTCCATTGTTACTACTCCATAAATCATAGGCATAGTGTATGCCTAAACCTAAAGGACAGAGACAACGCACAAGAATTGTATCACTTTATCTTTTCATGGGGTGGACAGACAGGGCAGAAGAGAATTAAATGTTTCCACTTTCACTTGGCCACCACCTGCTGCTCCACAAAAATCTTAGTGTGGAAAAAATCCCAGATGGGGCAGACATGGGCAGAATTAGCTCTTTTTGCCTGTTTTGTGAACCCCATCAGAGGGATCACAGCTGTATAGCAGGAGCCAATGGCAGCATGGTCACTGAATTGAGGGGTACCCGCCCCCTCCTCCTCAGCGATCCTCTGAGGCCTCCACGCTGCCACCAATACTGCAGAGTGGAGGAGTGGATGTAACCCAAGAGCCACATTTTAAAATATGTGTAGATGGGGCTCGTCAGTTTGTTCCCCTCTGTTGGTTTTGATGTAGGAGAGATACAGAGAAGCCTGAAAAGTTATGCAAAAATAATTTTAAAAGTCTGGTGTAAATCTAGAAATTCATAATTAAGGCTCCATCTCGAGGCACTTTCCTATGAAGGTGCAGACTGTGAAAAATGTAGTGTGATTGCTGGGATATATGTTTGTGCAGTTGCTAGTGGAACTCTATTAAGACTGTACTTCCTACTTGCATTGTAAGGTCTTCAGGGCATAGACTGTCCTTTATGTATGCATAAAACCCCATGCATACTTATGCTGTCATATGAAAAATAATGAATCAGCCTTTGGCCTATGACTTTGCTGAACTTAGGTATTCTAGCTAAAATTAGATCCTCTCCCAGGGGGCATAAGTACAGTGGGTGATAATATAAGTGCGCTGAAAAACAGAGTGAAATAAGGACAGCATTTGAGCATTCACCTGGTATTTCCTGTCTTTTGCTGGTTGACATCAGGCATTTACAAAATAGTTTAAATGCTTTTTTTCAGGGGGGAGGGAGAAGAGGGGGCTTTTATTTCTTTTGCTTCTCCTAAATGCCCTTAAAAAAAAAAAAAGAGTAAACCATCCTTCTAATAAGGATTTTTAAAATGATCCAATGCTTCATTGAGCTGATCGCCTGAGGATTAGTGCAACTGTCCCTCCCAGATCTGCACGCAGATGGGATCTTGGCCTGCTGCAGATTCCCTGATATCTGTCAGTTTTGGGGGCAGGCCCCACAGCTTATTGCACAGGTCTGGGACAAGAGCACCCACACCCTGAACCGAAGGCAGGTGACAGAACTCTGTGAGGAAATCTGTGCAGAGATTCACTCTGGTGGAGAGGGCAATGCGGCCCACCATTAAAAAATGGGTTATTTCAAGACGCACCCAAAGCCTGATATAGAAATATTTCACAGGCATTGCATGTTGAGTGACTAGCATATGTATTGAATAACAAACTGTATGCATCCTAGAAACTGAATCACTTTTAAAGATCAGTGGTAGTCATGAGCATGATGATTGAAAACCACCCCTTTATATGCACCTATTCTTTATATGCCCTCTTAAATATTCAGAGCTAGATTCTGCTTGGCTCTTACACAAGTATACTGGGGAAGTTTAGCGATATCATCCTCATTACTTCTTCCCAAATTTATTTGAAACATTTGGGCCCAGATGTTGCCGCCCTTGACTTCAATGTAATACTTTGTAGTGTAAGATGCTGCTACTCACTCTGACTAGGAGTGGCAGAATCTGGCCTTTTCAGGCCTCAAACCAACAAATCTTTTAAGCATGTGCTTACATCCATCCCTATTCAGCAAAGCACTTAAGCGTGGGCTCAACTTTAAGCATATGCTTAAATAGCATGAAATATGACAACTTTAAGTTAAAAGTCTTGTTGTACAAGAACGTATTGGTGAATTGGAGTCAAAAAGTAATCTTGACCCTTTCTTAAAATCAGCTCTTTGGTGCAGTATGTATTTAGCTGAACCCTGCCAGATGCTTCTGTTACAGCTGATTTTTGATTCTTTGATGATGTCGCCAATGCATTCATCCGTCCATACAGGGAGAAAAAGAAATTAGTAAGAATTTACTATTGTCAGGTATGTAAGACATTCATGAGTAGGACTTGAATTATGTTGCATTAACTGTACTTGCCTGACATCTCTGATTAAGCCACACGGCAAAGAAATCACTTCTAACTATTTTCAGATAAACTGAAATGCAGGACATTTTGGAAACGTGCTAAACTGTAGCGAAGCAAGACTTCTGAATTTTAAAAGGGAATAATCACGGCTAAAGAATAGGACTGCAGGGCAAAAAAGTATGGTTGTCATGTATAATGGAGATTTAGTACCTTTGTAATAAATCCAACACTACAATAAAGTGCCAAAGTGATGTGCAAGGAATTTCCCCAAGGTTCCCAGCAAAGACTTTTTTCAAGCCTTATTCATTTTACCTTGTGTATTTGAGCACTAGTAGTTTGAGTTCTGAAAGCACAGATTAAGGTTACCATGCAAATCACCTCCACCCTTTTTTCCCTAAAATCCCCTGCTCCAGATGCATGCTGTGTGCATGTCGGTTAATGCTAACTCTTCACTTCAGGGACACAAAAGCAAGAAAACAAGTGGAACTGGCCCACACTGAGGTACACTCAGCTACTTTACATTTTGGTATCTTTAGAAGGAAAACTATTCAAAATGTAGGTCCTCAGATTACTCAGGCTATGGGCAATAGTAACTCCAAGGTTCTTAGCACAACTTTCTTCAATGTATAAAACTAATTCCTGCTAACATTTTTTTCTGAGCTTCAGTTGAGAAATAATACACATCCAGTTAGTCCTTTATTTGCACTACTAGTGTCGGAGTATTAATTCATGAATAAAGTGTACTATTCGTTATCTCAGGCCATGTTTATATGTACAGCAATGCAGCTGTATCAGTACAGATGCTCTATGCCTGCGGTTCACAAACTGTGGGTTGTGGCCCAGCATATCCCTCACCTGCACTGCTTCCTGCCTCCTCCATTGGCCTGGGATGGCGAACCGCAACCAGTCGGAGCCGTGATCAGCCGAACCTGCCGACGTGGCAGATAAACAAACTGGCCCGGCCTGCCAGGGTGCTTACCCTGGCGAGCCGCGTGCCAGAGGTTGCCGACCCCTAGTATACATTGTATTAGGGAGACAAGGTGGGTGAGGTAATATCTTTTATTGGACCTAATTCTGTTGGGTGAGAGACAAGCTTTCAAGCTACACAGAGCTCTTCCTCAGGTCTGGGAAAGGTACAGAGTGTCATAGCTAAACACAAGATCTAACAGATAGTTTAGCATAAGAAATTAGCACATATTCTAAGAGACCATTCTCGATGAAGTGGTCCTTTAGCACCCCCATTGTCATAAGACAAAAAGGGGGGTTAGTGGGTTACAGATTGTTGTAATAAACCATAAATCCAGTGTCTTTATTGAGACCAGCAAAAAGTTCTGTGGCACCTTATAGACTAACAAACGTATTGGAGCATTAGCTTTCGTGGGTGAATACCCACTTCGTCAGACACATGTAGTCATGCATCCGACGAAGTGGGTATTCATCCACGAAAGCTCATGTTCCAATATTTTTGTTAGTTTATAAGGTGCCACAGAACTCTTTGTCACTTTTACAGATCCACACTAACACGGCCACTCCTCTGATATTTATTGAGACCCTGATTTTTAGTATCTAGCAAAGTTATGCTTTGACCTCAATAGAGCTGTGTCAATTTAAATCAGCATACATTGGCCCAATATCTCTTATCAGATCTCTTTGGAAGGTCTGTGGAGGAAAATGGTCTGAGGGTATGGCTACACTTGCAGGTGTGCAGCGCTGGGAGTTACAGCTGTCTTCGTACACCTGTGTAGGGAAAGCGCTGCAGTGTGGCCACACTGACAACTACCAGCGCTGCAGTGTGGCCACATTTGCAGCATTTGCAGCGCTGTTGGGAGTGGTGCATTGTGGGCAGCTATCCCACAGAGCACTTCGTCCCATTTTGGCGCCGTGGGTTGTGAGAAGGGGATGGAAGGGTGCGGGTCATTCCGCTTCCTGTCCCAGCGCCCCGTGGTGCATCGCTTCACATCCCAGCAGTCACTGTTTTTCCGTCCACGTTTGGCACCATTGTGAGTCTCCCTCCCAATGGTTTCTGTGCAGCGTGATTTCTGTGGGAAATGGAGCCTGAGCTGCTGAGGACTTTGCTGATGAGTGTCACCAGCACATCACGTTTGGCAGTTGAGCTATTCCTTCAGCTTCAAGATGACAGTGAGGAGTTCGACGATGATATCGAGTCGCCTGACGCGTATGACACTAAATTGCTTGTGGCATTCATGGAAATGCTCAGCACCGTGGAACGCTGCTTTTGGGCTCGGGAAACAAGCACTGAGTGGTGGGATCACATCGTCATGAGTCGGGAGAGACAGTGCTGCAGAACTTCAATGAGAAAGCACTTCAGGACTGCTGTGAGGAGCTCCTCTCACCCTGTGGCGCAAGCTCGAGATTGAGTCCCGCCATGGAAGTTGGTCTATTGAATCTGAAGCTGTCACTACCAGATAGTACTGATCGGTTCGCAACCCGTTTGGAGTGGGAAAGTCACCTTGGAATCGTATTGATGCAAGTTTGCAGGGCCATAATCACATCCTGCTAAGAAGACTTGTGACTGTTCAGGACATTCTGGATGTTTCAATGGGTTCCCTAACTGTAGACCGATAGATGGATGCATATTCCTATTCTGGCATCACTCCACCTATGTCATCCAAGTACATTATCAGAAGATAAGGATTTGCTCTATGTTCTCCAGTGCTGTAGATCACCGTGGCGTTTATGACATTAACACAGGCTGCCTGGAAAGGTCGCTTGCACTCTATCTGCGACAGTCCTTCCAAAGCTGCAGGCCGGACTTTTTCCCTAATGGAAATCACATGTAGGGAGTATTAATGCCCATTGTGATCCTTGGACACCCGCTTACTATGCCCTTGGCTCATGAAACCGGTATACGAGCTTGACAGAGCAAGACTGGTCAACTACAGGCTGAGCCGTGCGATGACTGGGATTGCTCGCCATTAAAAGGGCGTGGAGATCTTCTGTATGGAAGCTAGCTGGGGAACAGCTGCATCCTGCAGACTATATCTGCATCTATACCCTCAAAATATTTGTGAAGGAGGTGACAGTATGACCTCAGTTCAACACTGAGGCTGAATTTGCACAGCAGAGAGCAGGGCTACTAGAGCCCAGCACAGAGCTCAACGGATTAAGATGCTTGAGGAGAATTTGAGGCAAACCAACAGTAATGTTTGGTGCTGCACGGGAGTGAAGTGCAGTGTACATGTTGTAGAATCTGTTTTTCCTAAAATGATTTCGTGCCTTTTCTTCCTGGCTACACTATCTTTCACTTTCTGCAATAAAAAGACGTTTTCAAAGCAAGAATGATTTTAAGAAAAATATTCTTGACAGACACCACATTTGGAACCTAAAAGCAGGGAGGGGTGGTGAACTGTACAGTCAGATTGAATATGTCCTTCTGGAGTGCTGCAATGACTCCACTTCAGATGAAAATACTGCATGGTGATGGGTTTAACTGCAGGGAAGGTCGAGTTCAGGGCTGTTGGTGAACGTACAGATGTTGGGGCAGCTGTGGTGGTAAGAACCTGCATGCCAGGAAGGGGTTGAGCTGACTTGGGCACAAGGGAAAGAGCTTAGATTGGGGGGGCCGGCACGTAGTGCGCTCCTGCATGCATATGAGGGACTGGATAGAGTATGCTTGGCACGCAGGCTGCTTATCAGCTGCTTTGTGCTTTCTTCTTAGCCACTGCATTTCCTGGTGGAGCTGCTTCCCTTTCCCTCCACCTGCAGTTTTTACTCTCTCTGCGAGTATCACAACTGCTTCAGCAAGTCTCTTTGCTTTTTTCGTGCTTCTTTCTGAGTTTTTAGCCTTGAGAGGGATATATGGGCAGTCGAGTAGTCAAGGACACTTTTCGAAAGGCAAAAATGGCAACAGTTAACATAGGCTGCATTGTTTATAATCTCACCCAGACAGTTATTCCCACGCAGTGAAGGAGTTTACAGTCTTCACTTTAGCGTACTTTTCCCATACCAAACAGAGCGCACCTAACCCACAGGAGCCAGGAAATGGTGAGTAAGGGGGACTGATTGCTTCGGAGATGTGCAGGGGTTTCTGTGCGCTGGGGAAAGCAAACTACTGCAGGGGGCATCTACACTGAACAGTCTCCCAGCATTTTCCACAGGAATTAATCCTGGAAGATATCTTGCTGCTGCGGGTCACCTGGGAAGAGCGGAATGGTCTTCTACAGCAATGTGGATTCCGCCCTGGCCCTATGCAGCTTGCCTGTGTGCAGCAATGGTTCTCCCACCCCTTGCGGCACAGTAGCGTGGATGCGTTAGCCTGACTGGGACAAGGACCACAGTGGCTCTCCCTATAAACTTGCGCAAGCGCATTGCCCACGCTCTGGCTGAAACTTTTGAAGAGATTACCAAGGCCGATTACCGCGATGTGATAGACCACATCAATGGGCTATTCCGCATCTAGGCATGCATGCATGCAGCCATAACCTCCCTCCTCTCCCGAAACATTTCCATCCTGAAAATAAAAGCCGCTTACCGGGAACCCATTCCTCTGCTTGTCCTTCACCAAGTAGCGGCTCCTGCGACTGGCTACCTTCCTCCTGGCTTGAGAAGAGCTCCTGGCTGCATGCCTCCTGGGACTCCGGGGTGCCTCCCTCCACCCCAGTACCCTCAGTCTCGGTTTCTTTCCCCCCCCACCTCTCCCTCCCGCTCTGAAGTGTCCATCGTGGTTGTCAGATTGGTAGTGGGGTCACCCCTAAGTATCGTATCCAGCTTGTAAAAACGGCAGGTCTTGGGGGCAGCACCGGAGCGGCTGTTTCCCTCACAGGCTTTGCAATAGGCACTCCGCAGCTCCTTTACTTTAACCCTGCACTGCACCGCATCCCCGTCATGGCCCCTTTCCAGCATGGCCCTTGAGATCTGCCCACAGGTATCGTAATTCCTACGGCTGGAGCACTGCTGTGACTGCACAGCTTCCTCACCCCAAACACTGATGAGGTCCAGCAACTCGCCATTGCTCCATGCTGGGGCTTGTTTGGTGCATGGAGGCATGGTCACCTGGAAAGATTCACTGATTGTTTTTACTCCACACCTGGCTGAGCAAACAGGAAGGGGATTTTTAAAATTCCCGGGGCATTTAAAGGGCGGGTCACCTGAGGCCAGGGAAGTAGAGTGTGAACTGATGAGCAGAGTGGCTGAACAGACATTCTGGGATACCTCTGAATACTCTGGAGGCCAATTACAGCGCTTTTGGTGGTCACACTTGCGGAGCAGTGCTGCATTACCAGTGCTGCAATCCTTATACCCCAGGCAGAGCAGGAGTACAGCCAGCGCTGCAGCCAGGGAGATGCAGCGCTGTATGTGTCTTGCAAGTGTGGACAGTGAGTAAGTTGCAGCGCTGTAAACCCACCACCAGCGCTGCAACTCTCCAGTGTAGCCAAGGCCTGAGTAACTTCAGTGTGTTCTTTGCATAAAATATGCACATGTACTGCAGCTCACCAGTGTAGACTGTGACATTTGTCTTTTCCAGAAGGTAATCAGGTGGATCATGCATCTGAAGAAGTGAAGTTTTTTACCCACGAAAGCTTATGCCCAAATAAATCTGTTAGTCTTTAAGGTGCCACTGGACGCCTTATTGTTTAGGTGGATCTCTGATAGTTCTGGGTTGTGTTCTTTGTTTGACCTGTAAACTGGTGTTGATTTGCTGAACAATCTTGTGGCTTGCTGTATACAGATTTGGGCTTGGCTTGTATTCATTGTAGTATAGAATCATGAAGAAAAGGATTAGAATCAGGGTTTGCTGCTGGAAGATGTTTTAGAACCCGACAGAGGTTTTTCCATGAGAGGAAAACCAAAAAACAAAAATCACCTCATGATCATCTTATCTTTTCTCTTGTCATGCTGAAACAAAGTTCAAGAATCCTAGAGGTATATTTGTTGATGTGAAACATAGTAAAAATATGGGGTCAAATTCTGCTCTCAATTAAGCCAGTGTAAATCTGGAATAACTCTGTTGACTGACTTTCATGGAATTACTCCACATTTACACTGGGCTAACTGACAGCAGAATTTGGCCTGAAGTTAGAATTTCCGGTGCCTGTCAAAAAAAATCCAAAGATTTGTATCCAAAGTAGCAGATGATGTCTTGAATTTTCAAGAAAACCCAGAGAAAGAAGTGCTTTTAATTCATGAGTCAACTTGAGTGGGAGGCGAGAGATTGTTATGTGTACACTTCATCATTTTCAGAGGTGTTCAGATACAATACTGATGGGGGCCATATAAAAACTTATCAGGGCATGTTTACATGTATAGTGCTGCAGTACCATCAATACCGTAGCACTGCTGTAGCGCATCTGGTGAAGACGCTGTAGGCTGACCGGAGAGAGCTCTGATAAAACCACCTCCATAAGCACCAGAAGCTATGTCAGTGGGAGAAGCTCTCCTGCCAACATAGTGCTGTCCACACCAGCACTTATGTCAGTGTAACTTATGGCACTCAGGGGGATGGTTTATTCACATCCCTGAGCCACATAAGTTCTGCTGACATAAGTTGTAGTATAGACATAGCCTTAGATGGCTAGATAAAAGGCTGGATCCTTAGCTGTGCTAATTTATGTGAAGGACCTGCCTCCAGGTCTTAGTTTAGGCCCTGAGTCATTAAAACTCTTAGGCACGTGCTTAATTTAAACACATGAGTTACCTTTTCCATATCCAACAAAGCAGTTAAACATATGCTTAACTTTCAGCATGTGCTAAAGTTCTAGTGGTGACTGTGAAGACTTCAGACAAGATTGTCACAGCACTGCATAGATCAGGGGTAGGCAACCTATGGCACACGATCTGATTTTCAGTGGCACTCACACTGCCCTGGTCCTGGGCACTGGTCCAGGGGGCTCTGCATTTTAATTTAATTTTAAATGAAGCTTCTTAAACATTTTAAAAACCTTATTTACTTTACATACAGCAATAGTGTAGTTATATATTATAGACTTATAGAAAGAGACCTCCTAAAAAGGTTAAAATGTATTACTGGCACATGAAACCTTAAATTACAGTGAATAAATGAAGACTCGGCACACCACTTCTGAAAGGTTTCCGACCCCTGGCATAGATCCTGTTATATAGATTAGAGGGAAAAAGTGAGGAGGATTTCTGTGTGGTATTTGTTGTTCCTGCAAATGAAACTCATTTAGCATTTCTATTAACCTGTAGTCAGAGCCTCATCTTACTGTGACTTCATTCAGTTGATACCGCTTTCCTCCTATAGATCTCTGTTGCATGGCCATGTGGTCATATCTGCAGTGCAGAAGTGTTATGGAGGTAAGTAGCTGCAAATAGCAGTAGCAAAAATGAACTGAGCAAGTCAATATAGGGCATGCCATCCAGTCACGTGAGAACACCTTTGTAGTAACCAGCAGTAGATATAATGAGAAATGCCCACCGAAGAGAGGCAAAACATATGTGGATGGATCTTCTCAGTCCAGCTGGAAAGGAGAAGTGCTGTCTGCATGCACCCTTCTGCTGCATAACACCACAGATACCCCCTGTTGAGACTCCACGCAGAATGGGTTCTGCAGCATTCTGAGAGTGGGACGAAGAGCAGAGCTGGAATCTGGGAGTTCTATGTTCCCTGCAGAGCTTACAGTGTAGCAAACCTTGGCCACACAGGCATACAGACATCAGGGTCACTGGCAAGAATCAAACCTGGCGCCTGCAGTGCCTAAGCCACAGACTTCTGCAGCTTCAGCTAAAGGTAAAGTCCTTCAGCTCCAAGGAAGTAGCAGGTGGGGCTTTTGGTCTGGAAAGTCTTGGGCTCGATCCTTGCTGATGACCCTGCAGTCTGTCTGCCTATGCAGCCATGGTTCTTTACACTAATAGAAATCAAGTCTCTTTGATGGCTTCCACTGAACAGCTGCAGAAGTATGCAGCCAAAAGTAGCACAGCTCCTGGTACACGCTATCATCCTATGCCATCAATGGGAACGGAGGAGCAGTAAAGCACCATGGAAGCCAGAGCGGTCCAGGAATCTGGGGAGCCAGCAGATTCTCATTCTATGATAAACAGTGGCGGTGCTAGCCCATTGGGGGCCCTAAGCAGGAATATTTCCCCCTGCACACACAACACATAATACAAAGTGAACAGGGATCCCCTAGAGCTACTTAGGGCCCTAAGCAATTGTTTAATCTGTTTATGCCTAGCGTCGGCTCATTGATAAGGATAACTAAAGACTCAATCCTCAGCTGCGTCAAGTTCATGCTCCTCTAAACTCTGCAGGCCTCAAGCTCCTCCTCCTTGAGGGGATAATTTATAGACAACTTCCATGAGAAGAACGTGACCTTCCTGCCGCCCTGGCTCCTTCCTGCTGGTCGCCTGGTTAGGTAAGACACAGCGTTTACTTACACATATGGCAAGGTGTACTTGGGACATGTATGCTGCAAGCTTTTATGAGACCTTTGAGGTCTGACAGGAAGCTCACATACCCCACTGCTTGCAAATGGTCTCTGTATGCTTAGAAATGCACTGAAAGAGGCATATTATGCCCCACTGAGCTGCAAAGTTTTGCCTCTACTAAGTTATTGCAGCCCAGGGCACCAATAACTTACACTGACCAGTTTCCACTGTTTTCCTTGCCCAATGAGTATATGATAGTTTTGCTTTTCTCTAACTCCTCTGACATTTTCACAGGCCACAATCCAATTTATGTTTGTGGATCTTGTGTGGACCATTCTTAGGCTGAAAGCTGGTACGGTGTCACACTGATGAGGAAGTTTGGTTTGTAGGATTTAGAATCCTTTGGCTTAGGATTTAGAATCAGCCTTTATCATATGTTGCCGTGCTTTTCAGTGTGCTAAATCTAATAGCATACGGCTGTACCAAACAGTGCCACTCCATGCACAACTACAGAAAATGGCACAATCGTGGCTGAAATATGGTGATTGTGCTAATGCCAAGGCTTACCTAGCACTGCTGTGCTAGATCATTGTGCCAGAACATCACAGGCCTGATCCAAAGCCCACTGACAACCAAGGGAATCTTTTTAGTGACTTTATGGGCTTTCAATCAGGCCATTAAGAAAGCTGCTTGTAAAGTGCATCTGTGTAGATTAATGGGCAGTATATACCTTTGGAAAAAACTGAGAATCTTCAAGAGATCTCCCACATTATCTTACCTAGGGGTACAGCCAGGCAATAAACAGAATTCTAGGGGAACATTGGAGTCAGGTTAGAGAATGGCATCTTTTTCTCCTACATTGTACAGCTACCAAGCAACATTAAAAAACCCTGCTCAGTCCGTGTTTTGATACCAGGCTTAAAATAACCTTAAAATCCCAAAATTCTACATATCACTTTTTTAAAAGTTCTCTATCAGAAAATAGTGCAAAAGGCATCCACATAGAACCGCCTGTTTGTTCAAGAAGATTTTCCTTCCTGACCTCAAGTACAATACCACAGAAACACAGTTTCAAGCCTGTAAATGAATTTTACAAAACAGAACTTAATGAAGTGAAATGTCTCAGGAGCTGAAAGACGGATTCATTGAAACCTCTCAGCAGAGATTTATTTAATTACAGACCTACCCTGAAGACCCTGGAGCAGGTAATTTTTTGGTTTCTATCCAATTTTTTCTGGCTGGCATCTGGATCTGGCCTCAAAGCCTCAGCATGTGTGAGTGAACACATGCTTTCTAGTGCTGTTTTGCTTTCAGTTATAATCAGGGAATATTTGAGTGCAAAGCTCATAAGTAAAAGAGATGATTTCCACAACAATCTCCCCCTCATGCTTTAGTGAAACTGTTTGGTTTTAATGTGCATTTTCTGAGCGAGAATTTAAAAACAAAAAGCATTGGTACGACTATAGAGAGCTGGCCTGAATGCAGCAGAAGTGGAACCTATACAATAAATCAGAATGATGAGGGAAAGCAGCATATGTGAATTGAAAAGGCAAGGATGGAGCTACTTTGAAACATCATAAATTAGAATAATGTGATATCACACACACACACACACACACACACACACAAAGGAAACTTGTTAACGAACCAAATTGTTATTGCAAAAAAATGTGCGCTTTTAGAGTTGCAGGAAATAGATTTTAGAGACTGTTACTTGAAAATAATAATAATTGTATTCATTATTTATCATTATTAATAATAATGATGAATAATTAATAATGGCATTTTATGCAAAACCAAACCATGTGCTCCTTCCCTGCAATGCAGGGAAACAAGGACAGCACTGGATTTCACAGACAGCACCACAGACAGCTATTAAAGCCTAATCCAGTGTCACATTTCTGCCTAGTGGTGGCTAACTACCAGCCCAATTTGCAGGCTTCTCTCTCACTGTGTTTCTTCATTGTTTCAATCCATGCAGAGACTTATCTTAAAAATGGGTCAAGCCTCAGCCAAATGTGTTCAATTGAAGGCCACCATGGGAGAATGGCAGGATATTGTCTTTCCAACAGCAAGTGAATTTCAGGCAGCTTAAGGTGGTATCCATTTCACTATAATACCGGTTTATGTTACAGCTCTTTTCAAACTTCTAATTGCCCTGTATTGCTGACATTTATAGACATACCCTATTTTAAATGAAAACACAACACTGAGGTCAGAAGGAGGTTCTGGGACAGCAGAGATCCCAGGTGAGGCCAAAGGAGGAAATTACTTTAAAACTTCTAAATGCCAAACATGTTTTAAGGGGGGGAAAAGAGAAGAAAAACATAATCTAGAGGTAAAGGAGGCATTATCATGGCCCCAAAGGCATAAATGAAAAATAATGATTTTTAATTTTCTTTTCCAAACATTCTATGCCTATAATGTAGATTAAAAAAAACAAGCATAGATATTTTATATATATTTATTCATCTGGTATTGTGTGAGTCTGGTTAGTCTTTAAGGACAGATCTTCATCTGGTGTAAATTGGCATTGCCTATTGAAGTCAATGGAGCATGTCAATTAATACCAGCTGAGCATCTGGCCCACTACCAGTATGTGAAGGTGCTTTGACTATTATAAAAATAAATCTCCTACATTTTCTTTCCTATATCATGCTTCATTCTATAGCGGAGCTTTATTTGACAGCTGCTGGTGGTAGGGATATTATTTCCTAGACTGACATTCACTGTCAGACATATCACGCCACCTGTCAAGGCCTGTAGGAAGAAGATTCAAAATGAGGGACCCAAAAATGTATTCATGCAGGAATCTATAAATGCTGTGGGATTCATTCCTTTAGTGTAACTAGTTCCCTATAGCCCCTGATTCTTTATTTTTAATGTAAACAACAGAAGTGAAGGGACACCAAATGTATCTGAAATGTAGGTGAGTTTGGGCAAGTCTACACTACAGTGCTACATTGGCATAATTACTCCACCTCCGTGAGAGGCAGAAGCTATGTCGACATAGCGCCAGTGTGGACAGCACTTAGGTCACTGTAACTTGCATCACTCAGGGAGTGTCTTTTTCACACCCCTGAGTGATGTAAGTGACATTGATTTAAGTGGTAGGGTTTGGCTACACTTGCAGCTGTACAGCGCTGGGAGTTACAGCTGTCTTTGTACAGCTGTGTAGGGAAAGCACAGCAGTGTGGCTACACTGACAGCTACCAGTGCTGCAGTGTGGCCACATTTGCAGCATTTGCAGTGGTGTTGGGTGCCAACTTGTGCATTAGATGGTGCAGCTATCAGTGTTCAGGATGGCTGCAACATGCTTTTCACAAGAGGAGGGTGGGTGGAGTGTGACAGGGAGCGTGGGGAAGGAGGAGTGATTTTTGGAGCTGCACTTGTTGTGTTCTCCCTGCTTTGCAGTTCGACCCCTTCCCCCACCCTCTCTCATTCACTAACTGCAAAACTTTATTTTTTTCTTCACCAGACCATATAAGCAGCTGCTTCTGAAAGGACTCCTCCCGCTTCCCCGCAGCTGTTGCTGCTTCTCTCCTCAAGCAACACTAGTGTGGACATTTATCCCCTGCCTGCCTCTGCTGGGAGCAACAGTAGCTGTGTTTGTTTTTTAGTAGCAGGTCCGGAGGCCCTGAGTTCACAACAAAACAAACAGAGGCATCACAACAAAACAAAGAGAGTTATCTTTACTTAAAAGCATTATGGGAAAATTCTGGAGGTCAGTTACAGCGTAGTAAGATTAATCACTGTTTACACCGGCACCCCAGCACTGCAGCACCAGCACTGTTCTCTTCATTCCTCTCATGGAGGTGGAGTACAACCAGCGCTGTAGCAGGGACATACAGCGCTGTATGTGCCTTGCCAGTGTGGATGGGGAGTAAGTTACAGCACTGTAAATCCACCACCAACGCTGTAACTCTCCAGTGTAGCCAAGCCCGTAGTGTAGACCTGCTCTTTGAGACTGAAATTAGGGACATTTTAGAGGTAGATTACTTGATGAAGAAGCTTATTTTGGCCTTTTTTTGCTACACTGATATCAAGTAAAACTATTTTAGCTGTATTTTTGTGGGAGTCTCTGCATTTACCAGTTTCTAACAAATGTCTTTGAGATAATTCCTTCAGGTACAAATCCAGCCCCATCCCGTATGGCTTTGGAGGGCCCCTTTGCAGCAGAATTGGTTTGGCTGAGCTGTGCAGGGGACGGGCATGGAAGTGGAAGGTCCACACAGGGATTTATATCCCTTGTGCAGCAGCATGCTGGGTCAGACATGGAAAGGGAATTTGCTTCTTCATGGATTCTCATGCCCCCTCCCTGTAGGGAGATGGGGCATGTAAACCCCTTACCGCACTCAGCTATGTCTCCCTAGCCTGGGGCTCATTGCCTGAGCTATTGATTATACCAATTTCTTAGAATTCCAAATTAACACTCTGAAATTTGGTAGGTTCTGGTCCCAAGATTAAGCCCAGTGTTATTAGAATTACTGTTCAACTGGGAGCCCTGATGTGCTTGGCAACAACCCTCACTCTCAGGAAAGGTTTTCTGAATTTGTAAAAGTTTTATTATTACAATGATTAGTCCTATGAGTAAAACAATCCAAACAAGTATGGTGAAGTACAGGAATGTAATTATGTCCAGCACCACTACATATGTATACTCACCCTATGCTTGCGGAGGACTCGGAAGGTTGAGACAGATCCTAGTCTGACTCCAGCATGCCAAAGGAGAACTCCAATGGCCTAACCCATGAATAGATATTTTATAAGTCTTAATGCCCATTATGCAAATACATGAGAGGCTCCTCCCTCCTAATAATATCTTATCCTCCTCACCCTCATAATGTCGGGGTATTCTTATCCTTTAGGTTAGTGTATTAATTACTTTAGGCCCATTAGCATATGTCAACTAGTTACCATGACTATCTACAGTTAGGCATCTGCTGATGTTTTCCCTCGACAAGACCCTAAACTAGTATCAACTGACTCCCTGCATTTACCTGTCAGCAATTTTATGCTTCGTTTCAGCCAGGGACACTGGAATAAGGGTGGGAGAGGCAGAGGGCTATGGCCCTATCACTTTTTACTAGGGTTGCCAGATGTCTGTTTTTTAATCGGAACACCTGGTTGAAAAGGGGACCTGGCGGCTCAGGTCAGCCTCGCTGACTGGGCCATTAAAAGTCCTGTTGGAAGTGCAGCGAGGCTAAGGCAGGCTCCTTGCCTGCCCTGGTTCTGCACAACTCCCAGAAGTAGCAGCATGTCCCTCCTTCAGCTCCAATGTACGGGCAGCCAGAGGGCTCTGCACGCTGCCCCCAGCCCAAGCGCCAGTTCTAGAGCTCCCATTGGCTGGAAACCACGGTCAATACGAGCTGCAGAAGCAGTGCCTGTGGACAGGGCAGTGTGCAGATCCATGTAGGAGCCGGAGGGGGGACATGCTGCTGATTCTGGGAGCTGCTTGAGGTAAGTGCCACCTGGAGCTTACCCTCTTCACTACTTCCCACACCCCAACGCCCTGCCCCAGCCCTGGTCCCTCCAAACTCCTCAATCCCAGCCCAGAGCACCCTCCTGCACCCCAAACCCCTCATCCCCAGCCCACCCCAGATCCTGCACTCCCATCCTCAGCCCCACTCCAGTCTGTACCCCTAGCCAGAGCCCTCACATGTAGCAAGTTGGGAGGTGGAACTGTGAACTCCAAAACTGCAATAAAGGAGAAATTACATTGGACTAGAAACCTGGACTAGTAAACCAGAATAGCATTACAGAATACTGGACAGAATTAAAATGATCTAATCAGTTTGGAACATAAGAACGGCCATATTAGGTCAGTCCAATGGTCCATCTAGCCCAGTGTCCTGTCTTCTGACAGTGGCCAATTCCAGATGCTTCAGAGGGAATGAATAGATCAGGCAATCTTCAAGTGATCCATCTCTTGTTATCCACTCCCAGCTTCTGGCAAACGGAGGCTAGGGACTCTCAGAACATCATGGTGCATCCCTGCCCATCCAAGCTAATAGCCATCAATGGACCTACCCTCCAGGAACTTATCTAGTTCTTTATTTAACCCTGTTATAGTTTTAGCCTTCACAACATCCCCTGGCAAAGAGTTCCATAGGTTGACTGTGGAAATGAATTGCATACCAGTTTAATAAAAAAAATGATAAATTCCAAGATATATGGGTCTGCCTTCTAGAAATATGATTAAGAGTAGAGAAAAAGGAAGGACAGACAGATAAAATATATTACTGCAAGTATGTTTAAAATATTTTGTACATGGCACACTTTTAACACAAAGCATGTGAACATGCTTCTATATACATATACAGTATATTTCAGAGATTATGAAATGGATTTAACTGATGAACATTTGTTATATTTTTATGTATAACGCAACAAAGGAAAACCTTCTAGACTTTAGTAAACGGTTCGCTATTTTTTCTAAACTATTTTTGATTCTGCCCTCAGATTTTGCCCATAGCTACACATCTCAGAATGTCTTGTAAAATCAGGATTTGCAATAGCTAATTTACAAAATATGGACCAGTACAGAGATGACAAGACTGGGCACCAAAAGTCAGATTTTTAAAGGTAATTAGGTGCCTAAAAATGCAGATTGGTGCCAAAGTTGAGATTTTTCAAAAGTGCCAAGGAGAGTTAGGTGCCTAATTTATATACATGCTTCTAAAAATCTCATCCTAGTGGCATCAATGGTGTGTTCAAGCACTTTTAAAAATGCCATGGGGTACATATCTGCACTCTAAATACCTTTGAAAATCTGGCCCTGAGTCTATAAAAAGTTTGCAGTTTAAAAACTCACCTATTTTTGAGTTATCTGAATAAAAGTAAAAGCACATCTTTAATTGTTAAAAGACAGATATATTTTTCATGCTCTGTTCACTCAAAAACAGCTCAGTGAATTTTGTTTAAACTTTGCTAAAACTAAGCAGGAGAAAATAAAGACCAAAAGGAAAATGTTTGCGCATGCTACGAGAAAGTAAAAATAGTTTGATGGCCAGCTCCTCAGATGATGTAAAAGAGCTGAGAGCCATTGACTCCAGTGAACCTATGCCCATTTACACCAGATAAGGATCTTAGCTTTTACAAGGATTTTCTGCCTACGTTTATGATATCTATGTCAGTTGCTCTGTCCAGAGGAACCAAGAAATTGACAGCAGCCCAGATTCCTTTGATCCAGTTGTCTCAAATTTTAAAGTGCAATTCTAGTTATAGATTCAAACAGCTATATACTGGCATATGCTTTCATCTCTGTGGGTCTTACAGGCAAATTTTAGAACTCAATCCAGCTTCCAGCGAAGGCCAATTTAGATGTTTCTGCTAATATACTTACAGGAAAAAAGAACAAGGAGTACTTGTGGCACCTTAGAGACTAACAAATTTATTTGGGGCAAATAAATTTGTTAGTCTCTAATGTGCTACCAGTACTCATTCTTTTTGCTGATACAGACTAACACGGCTACCACTCTGAAACCTATACTTCCACGGTTATTTTTAATAGGCATCTTAGCACAAATTCCCATGCTCTCCTTTCCCTTATCTGGAACCTCCTCTACAAAACACAGACTGTACTAATATTTGTCATTTAATCTAGAAAACCCAAATCCCAAACAAATGATGCTGTGAATTCTTTTGTTGGGGGGATGGGTGGGGGAACTAGAGGGACTGTTTGGTAGTGGTGCACACATGAGTATCCTCCTCCTCCCCCTTCTCCCACTCACTCCTGGAACTGCATGCAGGTGTTTTTGCAGTCTTTTTTCAGTTGTCCACTTTTTCTTGCCAAGTGAAGGATTAGTGTCATGTTCCTCTATTCTATCTTGTAGTTGTTAAAGTCATGGAGTCTAAGGCCAAAAGGGACCACTATATCATGTAGTCTGACCTCCTGTTCATTACAGGCCACCACCCAGCCTCTGAATACCAAGCCCAACAACTGAAATGAGACCAAAGTGTTACAACAACCAACATGAGACTAGACTGTTATGTGCCACAAGCAGAGAATAAGAGGGACGGGAGTGCACCGGATTAAGGTGAACAGCAATGGTTAGGCTAGATGAATCTTTCAGAAGACTTTCAGCTTGTTTCTAGAAGGGATGATGTTATCGTAAACCCATCCACATCTTTTCCCCTCACCTGTGAGGTCCACTCTATCCCCATTCCTGGAGAAGGATCTTCACAGAGCAGGAAATAAGGGACTGAGGAGAAGACAGGGTGCTGCAGATGCAGCTGGGAATACACTGGATTTTCATTCTTGGAGATTATTCCATGGGGCAGAGTGCAAACCCTTCTTTCCCCTGATGACATAGTCTGGTACTTAGCAAAGGAAACCACACAGAATTTCCTGTCACCTGTGTAGGTTTTTGTGCATAGGGGTGACAATTTGAGTCTATCAGCAACAAGAGCAACAGAATATAGATGATTCCACCGTTTTTTTTCCTGCTACAACTTTATGTTTTTCCAATTTAGATTTACTACTGGCTTATAAATCTTATAAATTAAATGTCTTATTCCCTATCTGTATCCCCGATTTCCACCAAGTGACAATGCTGTCTCAGAGAGAATAAATACGATCCACCTAATGATATGTGTCTGTTCCCCTAAGACACTATAGGCTTTTCTTTGATGCTTTTATTCCAGTCTATCTTTAAAAGTTCATGACAAAAATATGTCCCTTCCAAAAAAATGTTTAACATAAAGATACTTATTAATGGGAAACTCATATTTCTAATCCAGTACTTTGTTCTTCCACTGTCATTTCCGAGAAAAAACTCTGACCTATGTTTCCACTTTTTTCAGAATTCAGCTTGTTAAAGGGAGGACTTGGTATGCAGTGCAGAGTTTCTGCCAACATTTCATTACTTTTTAGGATCCAATTACTCATGAAGTTTTTTTTTTTTCAACTTGGTGTAAGTTTCCCTTTTCTGAGGAGGTTATACTTTAATTCCCTCCAGCCTGAAATGCCCTACAATTATTTAGTGTTACATTAAAAAAATTATGGCAAAGTTACAAAATAAATAAATACAACCTTTTTAAATAAAACTGGAAAGCAACCAAATTCAGGTGAAATGTGCCTCTTGGAGTTTCTAGTGAAAGCAACACTAGAGGAGATTTAATTAGACCTTTGCTAACACCACCATCCTTTTTAATGGGACATGGATGTATCTAAAGGCTTATGATCTGCTGAGTTAGGAAGTTAGCAAGATGGAGGGTTTACCACAAATTCTGAGACCCAATCAGCTACACCACATATTATACACACCATGGAAATTACAACCTACCAGATAGCTTTTGTGTAATTAATTTGGAATGACTAGATTTGCTCTCAAAACAAGACTTCCAGGATGCAAGAACCACACATCTGAATGAAACCACAATTCCCTGTATGCAAACTATCACATTTTATACAGTACCGTGAATTTAAAGAATAATAGCCAAGAGAGATGTGGAGCCTAGTACAGCCCATGCTCAAGTCCGTGCTACTGTGGCTTCACTGCTCTGGGATCCAAGCTAGCTCGATTAAAACTAGCTTGAGTATGTCTACAAAACCTGCAGTTACGCCCTCTGATTGTAGTGTAGACACACCAAAGAGAATGTGATACTTTGCAAAGAATGGGTAGCAGCAGAGTGTTTCCATGTGGTTTTATCAAATTACTTTAAGGTAGCGTAACCCATATGACTTACTTTTTGGGGTTTGTTCAGATGCTTTGTTATTCTTTGTAGGATTTTTGTATTGTTTTATGGCATTAATAAAATTGTAATATAATTTAATTACAAAAAATCCCCAGCAACCACATTTGGTGAGTGAGCAAACTGAACAACCTTTTAAGGTTCACCCGTCATTGTTTGCTTCTCTTTTTTTTTATACCCTGTCTTTTAACAGCAACTAGTACAACATTTTACTATTGATTAAAACCTCATGTGAGTCAACCTTTGGCAGTCACATATGTGGGAAGATGTGGAGGCCACATGTGCAAGCCACCAGCCTCCCCCTGCCTTGGGACAGTGTATCACTTCTGCAGTGCATCTGCACTTCTAGTTACAACCTCATCAAGGAGCCACTTCCAAACATTTAAATGGTTATGGCCCTTCCTGAGCCCATGGATCGCAACATGCTTAGTTGTTAATGATACCCAAAGTTGCAAGTGAGCCCAACAGATGATACTGTTGGGCACTTAGCTGGTGTGTACCTCATCTGTGAATCCTAATCCCTTCTGTTTGCTTACATACTGACATAGTGGCTAATTATAACAGCAAACTGAAAGCTTATCTGTTTGCCCTTGCACATTGTCAAACAGAATTTGATTTGACATGTTGCGATAATATCAATATGCTTGCACAAAGGGTACTATGTAAATCAGATGATAAAAGTTTTTAAAAAGTTATAAATAATTTTTCACTGTACTTAGTAAAAGAGAGTGGAAAAAATAGCATTAGCTATTACAGTTTAAGTCATTTTAATGCTAGTATGTAATATTAGAGCTCTGGCTGAGGTTTATTTTCAGATTAATAAACAAAACAAAACTTTTGTCCACTTCTTAGCGTATAGAAAAAAAAATTATATTCAAGGGTAGGTCTCTGGTCCCAAAAGTTCTACTTAACTAGTTGTTGTAAAAGATAGGGTTTGAAAAAGAGGGGGAAAACAAGAAATACATTTAAATATATACGTGAAAGTTTTCAAGTAAAGCTTTGGCTCTGAGATCTTAAAATTGCTTAGGTTCTTTCTCTCTGGCTCTGCCAACACTTTTGGACATACTTAACTTTTTCCTTTGACTTGAATGGGTCTTCTGATGTGTAAAATTAAGCATGTGTATTTGTCTTTGCAGATCATGGCCTACGTTTGTCACTCCAAACTGTGTCTGGAACATATGACCACTACCCCGAACATAGCAGAGATCATCGATGTCATTGTCTTACAGGTGTTAACTCTTGCTACCCTGATCAGCAGGCATCTTAAATGAGAAAGTGAGCAAAAATTAAGTATGATATATATTACACACACACACATATAAATATAATGTTTTAATCATTCTGAAGAGTAGCTGAATCTGCTGGGGTGCTTTTCTAGTTGAGCTATAGATTTTTAGATATATTTTTGAGCTGGTTTGATAGCCCAAGCTCACAAATTTTGAGATGTAGCAAATTAGAAGCATTGGAGAGACATAAAGGTTAAGATGGGGTTCAGGATAACCACCCCAGCAGCCAATAGGAGCACTCATTTGCTCCTAGCATGCTCATTTTCTCCTTCCATGCTTATTGACTGAAAAATCTAGGAAGAGGTTGAAGCATCCAATCAATAACAATTTTTTAATTCATGTTGGGTTGCTATCACCAAGTTCTCTGAGCACAAATATATCTTTCATTGCTCAAGACTGAAAGTAAATTCCGCCATCTTCTAGTCAAGTGAGCAAAGCATAGAGAAACGTGTGTTTAAAGGCTGTGCAGTGTCTAGGTTTATTTGTCTTTCACTGCAGCTTCCAATATGAAGTGACACATGTGCCTCAGGTTTTGTGTAGTGTTAACATCTCCTGTAAGCTGCTGAGTGCCCTCAACTCCCACTGACTTCTAACAGAAATGCCTCCTGGTTTGGTTTTTTTCCCGAATAAAGAGAAGGAGGGATCTTTAAAAATACCTTTACTTTCTCCAGCTTCCATCCTCTCCTCCATTATAACAAACCACATCATCTCTCTTCCCTGTCTGTCTCTCTCTCCTTTATCACCTCTCAGACCACAAATGAAGTCATGACCAGGAAATCTGGATTCTACTGCTTGTGAACAAAGAGGTGAAATCGACTATGGTCTTGATTCTTCTTCCACTGAGGGCAATGACAAAACTCCCACTGACTTCAGTGGGATCAGGATCAGGCCCAATGAGTTTATTTCCACAATGATCTATGTTATAATATAATATAAACCATTTCACTAACTTCACCTGACTAGTGCTGAAATCTTTAAGCAAGGATTGCAGGAAACCAACTCTTCTGCCTGAACTGTACTGCCTCTAGCTAACAGTGGATAAGTTTGTCAAAGTGCTGAGCTTCACAGATTCCTAGTCACGAAGAGTAAGTGGGCTGGGTCATTTGGTTCAGGTTTTTTTCATCTTTTACAAACACACGCTACTTATTATTGTACCATGCTTGATTAGATTTATAGTTTATCTGAAAGTTCAATCCTTTATTGCATCCAGAAACAAAATATGTTCATCTCCAGCATGGTGCTGAATAACACAAACTGATTTTGAACTTTGTGTACAAAGGCATCAGCACTGGTTCAAAGGACAGTGCAGCCTAGTTCTGGATGGCAGATGCATTATAGTTCAACCATTATTCTTTGGGCATTGGTTGTATTCTGACAGTCTGCCAAATGGTCCATGTGCCTCTGTTTATTGCAACATTTCTTAAAGGCAGTCTTTTTAATTGGCAAAGAAAGTGTTTGTGTATGATTTGCAATATGGTTTGTGACAACTGATTTTAAAAAATGTAAAATGTTGTGGCTATTTCTCTTCTACAAAATAATTCTTTGAGATTTTAAGAGGAAGGGGAAAACGCCAGATTGTGGTATTCTATTTAATCCCACGTTAAACTAAAATATTCTGCAGAATATATACAGAACTTGGATCAGGTCTCAGGAGAACTGTTTGGAGAATACAAAACTACTAAACAGTATAAAGAGTTGCAAAGACAAAAGACAAGCTCAACAATCAAGGAACATGTTCCTTCCCCGAATACAAATCACCTTAGCATGCACTTTCCACCTCCAGATCAGCTACATGTTGCATCTCCTTGCTGCATGGCACCGAATAAAACAAATGTCTAAGAATGAGCTTCTGCAAGATGGATGAATTCCGAGCACAGAAACTCAAATGGGGCACGGCAAATTTCTAGTTTCCATCTCCCAGAACTTACATACCCCCCAGCTCCTCCTGAAGATTATAAAATGGCTCCAATCCCAAAGTTCTTTGGACTTACATCTTAAGCATTGGGCCTTAGCTCCGTAGGAATAAAGCAGCAGAACTTTCCTTTGGCAGAACTAAAATATGTCCTGTTAAGTATGTCCATATGACACGTTTCTCTTCATTTCTTCCCATTTATAATTATCAAAGACATACTACTTTTTAAACAAAGGTGCTATCCGAGCTCACAACCTCTCTTCATATGCTTGATTCTTCAATGAAGGCTTTATTTAACCATATTTTGCACTTATAGCACATGCAATGAATGAGGAGCTGTTATGTAATACGAATATAATAATTTATGAACACTGTATGCAACCTGGTCAGTGAGGTGAAGCGTTTGTTTACTGGATTATAAGAATCCTGTGGCACCTTATAGACTAACAGATGTTTTGGAGCATGAGCTTTCGTGGGTGAATACCCACTTCGTCAGATCTGACGAAGTGGGTATTCACCCACGAAAGCTCATGCTCCAAAACGTCTGTTAGTCTATAAGGTGCCACAGGATTCTTTGCTGCTTTTACAGATCCAGACTAACACGGCTACCCCTCTGATACTTGGATTATAAGACTTTCCTGTAGGAATGCATTGATCTAGCTTAATTTTGGGCTGTAGAAAGAACAAACTGAAAAGCAAAACACTAGCTCCTCAAGTAAGCACCCTCTGCCCAAACGTGGGGGGCAGTTACAGGACAATGGCATACTTCTAGGCTCTGAAGAGACACAGCTGTTTTGCCAGGTTGGGAACTAGAGATAAAAAGGGCAGCAAATGGTTAAAAAGCCTTTCGCAGAAGAAGCAGCAGGGGTCAATTGACAGAAGCTATGGAGGGAGATAGGCTGATGCAGGAAAGACTCTGCGGAGGGACTTGGAAGGAATTGGGCTTTCCCAGATTCAGGGAATAGTGAGCCTCGGGGGAAAGCAGGCATGCATACAGACTTGTTTTATTGTTTTAAAATATGTTTTCTCTAAAATGCTTTTGTTCCAATAAATAATATTCTTCTTTAAAAGGCTGTCTGGCCACTGACTACCATGGCTATTGCACCTGGAGGGAAGAAAATTGCAAGGTCCTGACATGATCTCCTGAGGTAATCATGGTTGATACACAGGGGGCTGCTGCCAGGGCCCAGTAGGAGAGTGGGAGAACCACGTGATTCCACTCCTAGCCAGTGACAACTAGAGGCTTGAGATCTGAGAGGGGGTTTATTTGAGGAGACCAGAAGAGGTCTGAGATACACCTCTACCCTGATATAACACTGTCCTCAGGAGCCAAAAAATCTTACCACGTTATAGGTGAAACTGCGTTATATCAAACTTGCTTTGGCCTCGAGCATCTCCATTATTAATAGTCAGCAAACAACCCCTCCCCTTATCTGACCCCCACCTACTTCCCACCCCTGACTGATCCATCAGAACCCCTGACCCATCCAACCCTGCCCACCCCTAATCATCCCCAGGACTCCCACGCTGAGCCACGCGCCACTCTGGCACGGGCACTAGGGCCTGGGGAGCCAGTGCACGGAAGCGCTCACACCCTCTCGACCACATCAGCTGGGGTGAGCTCCAAGGAACTGGCCCGGTGGCCGCTGCCTTGTCCACAGAGTGCACCCAGGCTGGTGCGGTGGCTGAACCCACAAGGGGGAGCATGGCAGGCAGCCTCGTCTGAGGTGCCCACTTGTGCCTGGTCCCCGCCCCATGCCCACATGGTTCCAGGGGAGGGTGAGCCATCGGCAAGCGGCTCCTGCTGTGTTTGCCTGCATTCACCCTTCTCTCCTTCTCCGCAGAGACCTGTGCAGCCCATCTCCGGTGAGGATGCTGTGCCCAACTGCCTGCCAGACCCAGAGAGCCAGCCCAGCCCAGTGTTGCTGTGAGTGGGACACGGCCTGCCAGCTGGGCCTACTGTGTGCCGAGCCCTCCAGCATCGGGACAGGGGCATCTGCACTGTGCCATCTAGAACAGGCACCTTTCCCTGCCCTGGATCTGCAACTTCCCTGTGTGGACCAGTCTTCCCCAACTTCTCGGCTCCAGCTGGAGCCCACGTGACGTTCTCCTGCACTGCAGCTCCCCTCCTCAGGCTGTGGCTCTCCCCAGCTCCCTGTCCCCTGACCATCCCCCCCCCCACCCCCGAGACCCTCTGCCCCTTATCCAACCCCTCGGCCCCGGCCCAGCACCCTTAACACGCTGCTCAGAGAAGCATGTCGGAGCCAGACACGCTGATCTGCTGCAGCGTGCAGCCCTGCCCCCCAGAGCACTGCTTTGCATCCGAATTCATGTTATATTGAGTCGGTTATATCGGGGCAGAGGTGTACCAGGAAACCATGACAGCGCCTTCCGTCTGAGCTTCTCATTGTGCCTTGCAAACATTAAAGACCTAATTCTCAAACTTGAGGACCTAAAGTCAGGCACATAAATGCATATTTAGGTACCTAAATACCAGTTTTTAGGCACTTCAATTCTGACTTCTACATCTACAAAGGTATATGCAAACCAGATATTTAGGTTTAATTATATACACCCAAACTGGAAAATTAGACTGTAAGTAAGTCTTCCAACAACTCCATAAAACAGAATTAAAAAAATTATAAGGGATATAAATTGTCATGCTCAGGACATGAACCAGCCACTGCCTCTCTGAGGTGAGGAAGAAACTTGCATTAGGAGCACTTTATGCCACAATTTTTTAAGAGAGTTTCTTGAACGATCTGGTATTGATCAGTACCAGAGGCAGGAAGAGAAGAAAGAATGAGCCTGCGTCTACACTTGGACCTTAGAGTGTGATTCCAGCTCGGAGTAGTCCTTGTCAAGCTTGTGTGCCAAGAACAGTAGCGTAGCCGTGGTAGCATGGGCAGTGGTGAATAGTGGCATGGGCTGGCTGCCTTAAGCACAAACTCATCTGCACCACATGGGAGTGCACTCAGGGCAACTAGCCTGTGCCACCGACGGCCGGTGCCCATGCTACTGCCACTACACTACTGTTTGTTGTGTGCTAGCGCAATGAGCGTTAGTGTGACTATGTCTACTTGGGCTGGGAGTCACACCCCCAGCTTCAACTGTAGATGTAGCCTGAGAGAGAAGTGGACAAGACTCAATAAGTTGCTTAGTGCGTAAATAATTTCTTTTTACCCCCAACATTATTTCTCCTAAAATATCAGTTTGTCTCACAAATCCAATATGTTGCATGATTGATTTATTGTTCTCTTCCTAGTTCCACTCCCTAAAACTGTCACTAGTGAGCAGTCAATTTGGTCTGGCAACAAACAAAGCTAGTGTGGGCTCTGGCCTGCCTACACAGAAGCATCTCAACGAGGGGTACCAGGGGTTCTGCCACACCCACTGGCTTGAAGTGGTTCCCAGCATATCCAGCGTTTACAGTTTGGTTCAATGGCTCTCAGCACCCCCACTGTACAAATTGTTCCAGCATCCCTGCATCATGACAGAAAGCTGGGAGATGTGGTTGTCCCCCATGAAACTGCTCTGACTACACCAGAACTGTAGTAACATATTCAAGCTTGGGTAGCTGAGTACCAGAAAAAACAGACAAATTGGGAAGGGTTGAGGAATGAGTGCTAAATATGAATGGGAGCAGAAGGGGCTGAGGAAAGGTTGGAAAAGCTAGTAAATCTGGACAGCCTGGCTAAGGATTGGCATGATAACCCTCTTGATATTTTTCAACGTTACAAATACCCAAAATGGAAAGAGATGTCCAGTGATGTAGGAGAAGTAATGGTATGAAATAGAAAAAGGAAAACGTAGGGTAACTAGCAGGAAAAGTTTCCTGAGAGTACACTTCCAATGTAGTGCTGATATGCACAAAAAAGAAGCCACTCTTTAGCTGAGACCACCTTCTGTGGTAGCTTTGGGCCAAATTTTTAAAGGTATTTAGTATCCTTAAGAAGCAGATAGGCACCGAGTGAGATTTTCAAAAGCACCTATGCACCAAACTTCCATAGAAATTAATGTGAGCTCAGTGCCTAGGCATTTTTATAAATCTAGCACCTATCAGCACCCTGAGGTCCCTAAACTCCTTTGAAAATCTGGCCCTTCCTAGGTTTTCTTACTAAGAACCCAATCTTGCAAACACACACACCTATTCAACTCTACACACAAGAGTAGTCCCACTGAGCTCGATTAGATTACTCGTCTCCATAAATTAACCAAATATGGATGCAACATCAGGACCTAGCTCTCCTCAGAGAAGGGTTGCTCCTTTATAGGAACTATTTCCCAGCATGCTGTTCAGAGGCTGGCCCTTTAAACTGGGCAGAGCAAAGCAGCTGCAGGCCTAAAGCAGATATTTTGCAGCTAGTTGCTGCTTGCTACACCTTTTCCTCTTCCAGCTAAGTACCTGTTATATTTTCCCCACAGCTTTTCTGCCCTTATTGCTAATGAGATGGAATATTCTCAGAGATCTGTTAAACCACATAATAAATGGGACATTTAAAGCTGATAATACAAGTGGGGGATAATACACGGTAGGGCAGTGGTTCTCAAAGCTGGTCCGCTGCTTGTTCAGGGAAAGCCCCTGGCAGGCCAGGTCAGTTTGTTTACCTGCTGCATCTGCAGGTTCAGCTGATCAAGGCTCCCACTGGCCACGGTTTGCCGCTCCAGGCCAATGGGGGCTGCAGGAAGAGAGCGGGGCTGCAGAAAGCAGCTTAGGCTGAGGGATGTGCTGGCCGCCCTTCCCACAGCCCCCATTGGCCTGGAGCGGTGAACCACCACCGGTGGGAGCTGCGATCAGCAGAATCTGCGGACGTGGCAAGTAAACAAACCGGCCCAGCCTGCCAGGGGCTTTTTCTGAACAAGCGTCAGACTGGCTTTGAGAACCATTGCTGTAGGGAGCAATACTGCACTGTCACAGGAATGGACTAGATGACCGAGTGCCTCTTTTTCCATCTCCAGTTTCTGTGATTCCATATTTATACGGTGAAATCCTAACTCCTTTAGAATCAATAGCAAAACTCCCATTGACTTTAATGGGCCAGGTTTTCACCCACAGAGCCTTAGTAAGGGGAATCTTTACTAACTGTAAAACTTCTAACTCCAATCTGAGGAATTATCTGCTGTTATAAAAGTAGTTGTTGTCATTTTAGTACTATACTAAGTAATTACATATTGAACATTGGTCTATACAAATATAAATTCCCAGACAAAAACCTGTATTCACTTAAAGTTCAGGTGGTTACACTAACATAGTTAGAGAAAGTAAATATCAAGAATATCACAGGTGGAAACAAATTTTTAAAAAGCAACCATTAAAAAGTATACCTGAGTAAATGCACTGGTTAACTCCAGCTGCTTTGCATCATTTTGGTGCGTCACTACAGAGCAAAGTATTTGGAGTATACTAGGTTTTTAATTATGTTTTAACAAAATGTTAACCAACCCAATTATACAGTATAGTAGAGACAGAAAAAGAGACATTTGTTCCTAGTTATGTTTCTGTCTAATTTAGAATTATGAAACTTAGTACATGTTAAAATATGATTGAAAAATCCTAATGTAGACAAGGCCAAAGACTGAAATACCATTATAGTTCATACATTTTCTGATGCAAATCTGTGCTGGAGCAGGAGATTGAAGGCAAGTATTTCACATCCCAAACAAGCATCCTTAACCACTGGACTATCCTTCCTCTGATTTACATCAGCTGAGGATTTGGCCCTCTCAGAGTTCTCGGGCTCAAAGTTTTCAATGCCAGATGGGTTGAGCTGAAAACTTCCAGTGCTGTGACTGGGAATAGAAACGTGATGATGACTATGATTATGATTAATTTGTGGATTTTTTAAGGAAATTACTGTATGCATGAGTGTTTGTCTTCAGATATACATGTACAGCTGTTTTAAGAATATAAAGCTTCCCATTTTGTAAGTGGAGGGAGCCAAAAATACTCATAACAGGTTTTCCTTCAAATGAATAATGGAGTTAATCCCTGAGGCACAAGTCTTCCTGGGGCTCCCCCTAGGTCAGTTCAGCGCCACACAACTCCCAGCTCCGGATTTTGTCTAAGAACCGCTACCTAGTGCTACTTCTAAATACATCATTAATGTATGGCAAAGTCAATGCTGTTTAGTGTTCTCTCTCATCATTGCAGTATGGAAAAATCCTTGCAGCAGTGCCACAATTTAATTCGCATAAAATATTTGTGGCATTGTTGATGACGTTGTTTCTTTGCAAAGCACATTTCTGTATTTTTTTTTTTTAATTGGCTCTTCGTTGACTGTCTTGCAATTTGACATGTGGTTACGATTGCTTTTAAGAAATCCACACTTCTTAAAAATAATACACAAGTCAACATGCCAAAGTAGCTCACAATAATTAGAACTCAAACACATTTCTAGTGTTTAGAGTTTTCTTTCTTAATTGGCAAAATTGAAGAAAAACAATTGTCTCAAAATCATGCTAAAAATTACATCATCCTGCTAGTGCCAATTTGTATGTGAAATGGCGAAAGTCAGATTTGATCGTAACCATGTGCGCAGCAATATGAGTGATCATTTAGATCTGCTGCATGAATGCCATCAATAATATTCCTATCAAAGAGCCTGGAGCTTTTCATTTTATATGAATTACCACTATCATCTGCTTTCTTCAGAAGTCAAGATGACAAATCAAGGCCTTCTAAAGCACGAATGAAGTAAGGTCTGAACTTAGCAAACATAAAGCCTGTCCTATACCTGTTAACCTGTGATGGGAGGGATGTTATTGTGGAAGAAAATGTGTTTAGAATCCAGTCCAAACCACAAGACAAATATAACACTGATAATTACCAAATGCCCAAATTTATCCCTGGATTACTCTTTTCTAGGTGTGCTGTATGAAGTATGTAAATTAGTCAGAGTGTTACATGCACTGCAACCTTCCAAGTTATTGTGGGCCAATTGCGATATAGCAAGCTAGATTTTCATCTTGTGTAAACTGGTGTCAGTCCATTGACTTCAGTGAAGTTATGCCAATTTACATGAGTTGAGAATCTAGCCCAACAAGCAAACCCTCTCATTATGGGAAAAGGATTAGGTATCAATATTATCCATGTTCTGAGAATAAGCAACAATCTATTTGTATATACAAGACATCGGAGAAAAAATTTAACAACAAATACATCTTTCCCCCTAGGTATTTATAGATGAGATACTCTGAAGGGGTGCCTATGAGATGCATAAATATGAAATAACATGAGAGAGATGAAAGAATATTCTAACTGGAGAAATCAGAGCGAAAAAGACCAAAATGATGGCTTGCTTGTATGTAATACAAGACAGAAGCCCTAGGAAGTTAAGAAAGTTTCATACCATGTGGCAGGTTGATTTCCAGCTAGAGAGAACAGCAAAAGGAGTTGTATAAGTTATAGCATAAGTAATGACTCAATGAAAACTGCATTATAAACTGCGTATATCTAACCCCCATATTAGGGCCACGTACTGAAATACCAAAAAGTATTGGTACTGCAACAAAGAAATTGGATATATTTAAAGCATTATCACTGTCACCATATCCTGACTATATGAAAGATCATCAAAAATTATACACAAAACAAAAACAAAACCAGAGCATTCTGGTACTCTGAAACTGTTTACTGAACATAATTAAAGGCATGCAAGTTTTAGTTCTGTTTAATGGTGTGGGTAACCCGGTCACCTCAGAAGTTAGACAACAGAGGACATACTGGAAAGATACACATTATTTATCAGTGGTTCTCAAACTTTTGTATTAGTGACCCCTTTCATGCAGCAAGCAGCTGAGTGTGAGCCCCCTTATAAATTATATTTAACACTCTTATAAATGCTGGAGGCAAAGCAGGGTTTTGGGGTGAAGGCTGACAGCTCATGACACGCAATAAGCTCGCAACAGCATAAGGCCTCACCACCCCCAGTCTGAGAACCCTGGGCTAGACTGTGGCTTTCTGAATACTTTCAAACTGTAGAGTATCAGAGGGGTAGCCATGTTATTCTGGATCTGGAAAAGCAGCAAAGAGACCTGTGGCACCTTATAAACTAACAGACATATTGGAGCATGAGCTTTCATGGATGAATACCCACTTCATCGGATGCATGACATGCGTCCGATGAAGTGGGTATTCACCCACAAAAGCTCATGCTCCAATACGTCTGTTAGTCTATAAGGTGCCACAGGTCTCTTTTCAAACTGTAGACACGAAAAAAAGCTTCAAGGAAATAAGATTTGTTTTATTTCCTAAATTCAGACAAAATATGGAAACATTTATAACAAACTCAGACTTCTCCCTTCCTAAAATGTGTGTTTAGACTCCTGGACCAATCAGAAGCCCAAGGAGTGTATAACTTACTAACTAATCTGCCATCTTCTTATGTAGCGGATTATTCCAATGTACAATTTTTTCATGTGTGTATGTGTAAAATAACATTTTAAAATACCTAAGTTAATAGGAGGTGCATAGGAGAGAACCCAGTTCCCCCAGGTGTTAGTCAACTTCCTTAACAATGTGACCATTCCTCCTCCTCCTGCAATCCCTACCTTTTTCACTGCACACCTTCCAACTTCTGTAACACACGAGGCAGGAATCCTACACACAACAACATTCTTCACTACACAACCCTGATCCATCCGCAGAGCAGGCTCAGCCTGTGCACTGATGAGGAAGGGGTCATGTTGAAAAAACAGTGTGTGTTAATCTAATTCAAGAAAGTGTGATAATGCATATGCACACAGACTTTTAGAGATGCACAGGCAACTTTAATCCTGGCATTTCCTAAATGTTGAATGGTTTAGTTTTATTTAACATATTTTACTATAATTTCCAAGTTTAAAAAAAAGTCTGGAAAAAACAGAATTTCTATCAGGTGGACCCATATTGACCCCCAAATTGGGTTGTCAGCAAGGTTTGAACCTTTAGCTCCATAGCATATAATCTATCTTTTCAGGTAAGGGAGTAACTGGTAACAGTAGTAGTTTGGTATCCTCTGTGTGGATCAGCACTAGAGGAAGATCTCATACACATACTTTGTGAGTGGGTTGCAGCTATTTGCTGACAGCAGAAGAATGTGGAGAGTCAGGACCCCTGAGTTAAATTCCAGGTTCTGTAGGAGTGAGTTCTGCAGCGGTTATAGACCTTTCTGCCCCGTGCCTCCATCCTGTTTATCTCTCACTATTCTTCTCTGCCACACCAGGGCTCCATTTTACCTCTTCCTCTGCATCTATCCACCCCCTCAGCGTACCAAGGCCGTGTCTACACTACAGAGTTAAGTCAAATTAAATTATGTCGACAATCATAAGTCACTTCCATAACATTGGCAGAGCACATCCACACAACGCTCCTTGTGTCAGCTGAGTGTATCCACAGTCATTGCTCTTGCATTGACAGAGCGTATTGCATCATGGGTAGCTATCCCACAGTGCAACTTGCCATCCTCTGCCACTCAGAGCTCTGGGAATGGATTATGGTGCGTCATGGGGATGTGCTCACTGTCCCATGATGCAGTTTTTTCCATCCCATCATTCCATGGGCTTCCTCCTTTGTTTTGTGCCATTTCCCAACAGCCCTTGTAAACTGTGTGCCCATCATCTCTGCCTGACAGTATGGATCCTAAGATGCTCACCATTCTGGTGATGAGCATTATGAACACAACACGGATGGTCCTCCAGTATTTCATGAACTGCGAAACAGAGAGTGAACCAGTGATTCCTGCCCTGCTGTCTTCCATGAAAACAAATAATTCAGGATTGCTGCTGGCATTCATTTAACAGCTTGCCATGGTGGACCATCAGTATGAGGCTTGGGAAACAAGAACTGAGTGGTGGGATTTCATTGTGATGCATGTATGGGATGACAACCTGTGGTGCAGAACTTTCAGACTCCAGCAAAAAAGAGAAGAAAATAAAAGGAGAAGTGTTGGAAAAGGAAAAGAAACTCCTTCTGGGTTTCTCAATGTGTTGTCTATCTTAAACTATTAGTTCCTGGAGGTAGGCACCACATCATCTTTTGTGTCTTGTACATCCTTGAACACACTTTTGGCACAGTCATTATACCATGCTTCCAACTGTACAGATCTCTGAGGGAGGGAAATTTTCACGTAACATCTTAGAAATCTCTCAAATTATCTAAAGAAGACGTTCTCCATGTAACGTTATGATTTTAAATTCCATTTTCTTGGGGCCTTTCCAGGGTTGGAAACAAGTTCTGTATAAGCCATTGGAAAGCTGTGAATCTCCCCGGCTTGTGGCTCTCATTTCTTACCTTGATATGTAACTAGATATTGGACCTTAAACTTGTCACTGGTGCAAAACTAAATATTGGTTTGGTGGTCATGCCAGTGTAATTTTTGGAGGGATTTGTAGGTAGAAAATAAAAGAAACATGTATCTACTTTTTAAAAATGATGTAAAAGATCAAGACTGTTTAGCACTGCTCAGAGGTTTGGGATGATAGATTGAGTCCTGGGAAGGTAGATGAGAAGTGAGAGTAGAAGGCAGTCAGCGGTGTGTGATAAACTTAGTTTATTCATGGTTCTGTAATTTATCACACAGATAAGAGCACCAATTTAGGATAGACAGGCAATTAGTTTATGCCTTTTTCCATAAGTATGTTTTCAAATAAGGCTATACTTTATATTTCTTCCACTGGCTGAGAATTCTATTGGCTAGTATCCTTTGTTTATCTCCTTTTTTAAAAAAAGGAACAGCATTGACTTGTTTTTACTAGAACTCATTCATCTGTTCTTTAATTGTTTGGAACAAGTTTGCACATTGTCACATTCTAAAGTAGAGCTTTTGTTAAAAAAAGTCAAATGTGGGTTTTACTTACTGCAATATGAGACAGTTTCTAAGACCTCTAAATGTCATGTGTGTCACAGTAGTTGTTCATTTGATGCTATGGTAGTTGTAACATATAAACATAGCAAATTCAATTGTCTCATATGTAGCAAATAACTGCTTCATTGACTTCAGGGGGACTACTCAGATAAGTGAGAACTGCTTGCATTGTAAAAGTTGCAAGATCAGACTCCAGATTCTGCTCTCAGCTACAATAGCACAAATCTGGAGCAGTTCCAGTAAAGTCATCCAAGACAGGTCTACTTTACAAAGTTTTTTCAACATACCTACATCAGTCAGTAGTATATGGGAAAAAACAACCAACCAAAAAAACCAACCAACAACAACAAAAAACACCCTTAGCCAACATAGCTGTACCAGCAAATCGCCAGTACAGACACAGCTATGCTTTGCCAACAAAAAAATGATTCTGTCAGCACAACTAATGTTGTTAGGGGATATGGTTTACTCTGCCAACAGAAAAACTCCTCCTGTTGGCATCTGCTGCATCTATACTAGGGAGGGTCTGCCAGTGTAGCTGTATTGGCAGAGTAGTGTAAACTAGCCGTTACTTTGTTTTTACAAAGGAGTTACTCTAGAATGAAGGCAATGGCATTACTCCAATTGACACTAGTGTAGGACAGCAAAATTTTGCCCATAATTTATAAATCTCTTACAAAAAAAACACAAGTGGTCATACTTGATCATTCTGGTTATCCTGCCTTTGGCAGTGACCAGTATCTGATGCTTCAGAGAAGGCCAATAATCTACCGAGCCAACTGTACAATGCTGTACACAAGAGGAAAATATCTTTCTGGTACTTGCATGTGATTAGTTTACCCCTGAAGTATGAGATGTCATGGCTTATATCACTGCCATACTTTGCATAGCTGCAAACGTTATTAATGGCCATAAAGTTCTCCAATCCTTTTTAAAAATCCAGCCATGGTATTCGGCAGGACTACCACCTACAGGAGCGGATTTCACAAGTTGACTAAACTGAATAAAGAAATATTTCCTTTTATTTGTTTTACTGGCCACTGATCTCTTCCTAGTGTCTCTCTAATCTATGGAGTTATATGGGTGGGATTTTCAAAAGAACGCACTGTCCGCCTAACTCAGCTCCCATTGAAACCAATGGTGGTGGTAACTTTTATTTCAGTGGGAGAGGAGTTAGGCCAAAGTTGAGCGCATTTGAAAATTCTACTCTGCAGCTCTTAGAGCTGGGCAATGTATTTAAAGTGAAAATTTTGTTTCTTAGTGTAACGGGGTGATGATTCACCACAGCAGCACCTCCTGCTGGTCGTCCAGGGAATTAGCTTGCCAGACTCCAGAGCGCCTTCTGCAGGCCTGTGTCTTGCTTGCCATTGGCCCTCCCAGACCCAGGTGCCCCTTCTCTCTGGGTTCTGTCCCTGCACTAACCCCTCCATCTCTGGGTCTCCCCTCCCAGGGGAACCCTCAACCCCATCCCACCTCACCTCAGTCTTTGGCTACTGACAGTCACCATCTAGCCCCTGCTCACTGGGGCAGACTGCAGTATAATTGCCACTCATCATTGGCAAGGACGGTTTGGATCTGCTGCCTCTGCCTACCCTTGGGCTGCCCCTCTGCAACCCAAGTACCCTTCTTGGCCTTTAACAAGGCCTGCAGCCTGGGGGTTTTTCAAGCCAGAGTTCCCCAGCTCCTCTGGCCTTTCCCCAGCCCGCCTCCACTTTAGGTACCTTGCTCAGCTCCCAGCAGCCAGGCCCATCCCTCTCCACAGCTAGAGAGAGACTGTCTTTTGGCCCCAGCCCTCTAATAAGGCCAGCTGGGACCTGATTAAGCTGGCCACAGCTGTGGTCAGCTACCCACTCAGCTTCTCCAGCACTTCTTAATCCCTCTTACCCTGCTGCAGCCCTCTCCAGGGCTGCTTTTACCCTTCCAGGGTCGGAGTGGGGTGATCACCCCGCTACAGTCAGATTTAGCCTTTTTGTTTGTGAATTGTCTTGAAACAGATCACAAGTGGCACATATTTGTTCATTGTTCAGATTTGTTCAGGAAATGTTTTATCTGGACATATTTCAGTCTTTGGGTTGCTTGCGAACTGTTCACATATGTATGGCTGTGTGCATTCAATTGTCATAATTTGAAATTCAAGCCGTTTTTATTGGCTTCAAGGTTCACATTGGTGTGTCTCTGTTCTCTGATTAGATAAGCATAAATATTAAATTTGTGGGTCTGTTGTTAATGCCCCAGGGTACATCTTCAATCTAGAGATTTACACCTGGATGTTAGTACCTGACTTAGTATGGCCTAGCTGTGAGCAGCCACTCTGCAAAGCCAAATCTGAGTTATGTGTCCACTCTGGAGCTGCACTGACCCATGTGAGGCACTAGGATTCCAATGAACACCACTTCCTTCTTTGGGTGACCAGTTTGTAGTCCCAGATGAGCCAGCCAGCCCAGATGTAAAGCAGCACTACTCTTGAGTGAGAGGTTTTTGTGTGTGGATAGAGGCCAGATTAGAGACAATACCCAAATTAAGAGCCCAGGCTAACTCTGCAGTGAAGATATACCCTCAATTACAAATCCATAGTTCACTTTAAAATTGGCTGTTTCAGTGAACAGTCCTGCCAGTCTATATTTGATAGAATTTTAATAGAAAGCAAACACACAAGGACACAAGCCTAATCCAAGTATATTCATTTAAGGCAGGAATCGGCAACCTTTGGCCCATGGCCCACCAGGGTAAGCCCCCTGATGGGATGGGATGGTTTGTTTACCTGCTGCATCCACAGGTTTGGCCAATTGCAGCTCCCACGGGCCGTGGTTCACTGCTCCAGGCCAATGGGGCTGCAGGAAGTGGCAGCAAGCACATCCCTCGGCCTGCACTGCTTCCTGCAGCCCCCATTGGCCAGGGATGGCAAACCATGGCCAGTGAGAGCTGCGATCGGCTGAACCTGCGGACACAGCAGGTAAACAAACTGGCCCAGCCTGCCAGGGAACTTACTCTGGCAGTCTGCATGCCAAAGGTTGCCGATCCCTGATTTAAGGAATTGAGTGAAAGCTAGCATTAACTTTTTAAAGCAATCATCCAGCTCTAATCATACTTGCCTGATTCTGCTATCTCACCCGTTTTGTGCTGACATTACTGTATTGACTTCACTGGAGTTACTCCTGATTGACATTGATGTAAATGAGATTAGAATTAGACCCTATATATAAGGCTTGTTTACACAGTGGGGTAAGGTGCGCTACAAGGTGTGATTTCTAAATGGCACAAATATGTTTTGCATTAATTAGTCCATGTAGATCTTGCTGGTGCACTTTAGCTGAGTGCCGGTTTAAATAAAACTATGTTAAGGCGCACAAGGGAATCTTTAATATGCACTAGCGGGGTCAACAGGGGCCAATTAATATGCAACACATTGGTACACTTTAAAAATCACATCTCCATAGAGTGCATTATCCCACCAAGTAGACTAGCCCTAATACAACATATAATGGCTCTGAAACTTGTCCCCTAGTTTGTTGTCACAATTCATTGTGCCAGGCAGAAACCATAATCAGGTTTATTGCTGTTGAGCGGAATGGCAGGTGCAGAACTTTTGCAGTCCTTTACTGGGGCAACTCCAAACCCAAGAGAGTGTGGCCAGGTTAATAAAAACATTGAGGACAGGCTTGGGTAAAGTTCAAATTATTCAAACAACTAATGAATGTCAGATTAGGATCAGGAGTAACTTCAAAATGTACCTTTCAGTTGAAAGTGACCATAGTATTAAGTAACATGTTCTGTCTGACACATGATCAGATGTGTAGCTTTTTATCAACTTTATTGTTGTGGCAGTTTAATCTCTGGTTATTTTTACTACCAAAGTAAACTGCTATGTGAGGTTTGTGTGCAGATAGGATGACTCGTTGTGTATGTCCAAAATGTGTTTGCTTTAGGTTGGGTTTGCTGCTAGTAGATAGACTACATCTAAAGCACTAATGCTCTCATAAACTGGTTTGTGCTATCTGATCATTTCTTTTTAACAGAGCTTCTACCCAGCATCAAAAACATTAGCACTTTTCAGAGAAACCAGATCCTTCAGCTTTGACGCATGATTTAGCATTGTATAACACATGGTTTCAAAGTCACTGTTGCAATTTTAAACATGTGTGATGCTACCCTGACTGCACTGTCTCTTTCACAAATGGTGCTGGGGAGTATAATGAACATCTTTTTCAATTAATTTTCCTGGCACTTTAAATATAGCTGTCTTGAACACCATGGAATGTTTAAGGGCTAAATTCAGCTAAATAGCACTGCGTGGACTAAGCAGCTGCAACTCATAATAAACTATATGGGCCAAATTCAGAAGTTTTGCAAACAGTGACTTGAGTTATTAAATGTTGGATTTAAGATTGGTATAAAATGGGTGAAAGTGGTAGATTACTCTGGTTTGCCCCATTTTGGCAATCAGCAAGTGTCCAAAGCAAGTACAGTATAAATGCCCATGAAGTCTGAAAAGCAATTAATAGTTGGTATAAGATAAAGCCCTTTAATTTCCACCTACAGTATACCCAACCTTTCCGGAGACAAAATCAGCCCTACTATAAGCTGATAGAACTCCTTTTGACCACAGTGTAGTTTTCATTTCCTTATACCAGGAACTTATACACACTCATTTTTCACATCCACTGAACATGAAATTGGTGCAAGATACTCCCAATTCCCAACATGTAACTTGTGCAACTGCTGAATTTGGCTCACAAATTCTTGATTTTCACTGACCTGAAGCAAACGGAATATTTCTGCATCACCTATACCAATAGGAATAAGCTTAGTGTTCAAAATTAGGATAGTTACTTTTTTGGCCAAGTACCTGCCTAGTGTATCTAATTAGGTTCCCGTTGGCTGGGAATGGTGAACTACAGCCACTGGGAGCTGCAGGCAGCCAAGCAAATGTAAACAAACTGTCTGGTGGCCTGCCAGCGCATTACCCTGACCAGTCACAGCTTGCCCACCACTGTTTAAGGGTTCTAAGAAGAGTCAAAAAAAAAAAGAAAGAGAAACATGCCTGTCAGACTTAGGGAGTCCAATCTATTTAATTCATCAGAGTGAAAGGTGAGAGGTGAATTGATGATCTGTAAGTACCTACACAGGGAGAAGATATTAGACCTTAAGAGGCCCTTTAATTTAGCAGGCTCAGAGCTAAATTTAGATTGTTTCAGAATGCGGAGCAGAGAGCCTGGGCAGCAGCCGGGAAGGGAGAGATGAGTCAGGACTTGGGGGGCAGCCTGACTCCAAGCGGGAAGCAGGGAGTCTGATGGGCAGCTGGACGCCAGCCCGGGTGACAGCCCGGCTTTCTTGTCAATTTCACAGCTCCGGCGCGGCACTGACAGCCGATGTAAGTAACCTGCAGAGTCTACACAGGTACTGTGTCGTCCTAACTACACCAACATAATAAGCCCTATGCCTCTCATGGAGGTGGAGTTATTATGTGGGTGTAGTATGGCACTTATATTGGCAGGACCGAGGCTGTAGTATGTACAGTGATATAATTAGGTCAACATAAGGCAGTTTACATTGACCTAACGCTGTAGTGTAGACTAGGCGTAAGGCTATGTCTACACTAGCACTTACTGCTGTCGCTCAGGGTGTGAAAAATACCTAAGTTATGTAGCTACCACATAGTTAAACCGACAGGAGAGCTCTCTCCCATTGGCTCTCTCTCATTGGTGGTCACATTAGAGACCTTACAGCAGCGCCGCTGCATCGCTGCAGCTCCAGCACCGTAAACGCTCTCATGTAGCTGTAGCCTAAGGGATAACAAGATCCTCTGTTTGGAAGCCAAAGCCAAAAAAAAAAAAGTCAAATTGGAAATGAAATGTAAATTCTTAACAATGAGAGTAATTAACCATCAAAATAGATTAACAAGTGTGGCAAAGTACCTGCCTCTCCATTTGTTAGCTCAGTCCCTTTTAGCCTCAGAGACACAGGCTTGGGCAAAGTAAAAGAGAAAAAAAAAAACCTTCCCAATCTCACAGGGTCTGGCTGACCCCTTCTCAGACAGCCCCTTGCTCTAATTTCCTCTCCTTCTGGGGAGGATGCAATCTGCCTTGCAAGAAGAGTCTCAGAGTTTAGCTACCCCTGCCGCTGCCCCTTGCTCCCCTGCCAGGGAGGTTTTAAAAAGGTTTCCAGCAATTGGGGCCAGCTGAACCTAATTAGTTCCCTGCTAACCCCTGTCCCAGCTGAACCTTATTCCTCCAGGGCTAAGCCTTCCGGGACCAATTACTACCCCTCTCCTGGTAGCTAATTGTCCTGAGTTTGCCACACAAGGGAAATGGTAAATACATCATCACTTGAATTTTTTGTGCTGAGATGGAATGGCTTTCTAAAAGATATGTGCTACAGCTCAACCACAGTTTATTTGGCTCAATGACATTCACTTATGTAACAGGGAAGAATAATTCCCCTCCCTCCAGGAATCACTGGGTGCAATTCTGTGACTTGTCCTACTGCACATGTATGAATTTAAATACTGCTTTCTTCATTTCACAGTATTCTCTGGAAAACTCCCCACAGTTCTGTTAAGGAGAGAGGAGGTGGCAATATGTTGGTGCCAATTGAGATATGAGCCAAATTGCTGCTGGGCAAATCCGGGGATGGGATTTAAAAATGTCATGTCACCATAATAGAGAGACAAGTTGGATGAGGTAATATCTTTTATTAAACCAACTTCTGGACATCACCCAGTTTGTTTCTGTAATATCCTGGGAGCAATATGGCTACAACTACAGTGCATGGCACCATAGTACATCATCTCCCCCACAAATGACAAGCTTTGGGCTTGTCTACAGCGGCAACTTTCTCGCTCAGGGTGTGAAAAAACACCCCCCACCCCCCACCCCCCCAAGCACAGCAAGTTTCAGCACTGTAACACGCCAGTGTAGACAGGGCACCAGCTCTGGGTGCTACACCTCTCACGGAGGTGGGTTTTTTAGAGCTGTGCTGCAACCACACAAGGCACATTAAAGTAAAATTATAATAAAGTATAATAAAGTAAAATTATAACTATACATATCCAGCATCATCTTGTGCTTTACACCACCTAAATACCACCACAACATCAATGAGAATCCTCTGCTACACAGCATTCCTGTTTAAATGGGGCAATCCTCAGGGAATATGTTCCACACAATACTCTTCAAGGACTCTAAACAATGATAAAATGGCACACCTAGTCGATTTCAATGGCACTATTGTTGTTATCTGGAAGCTGTTTATTGTACTTAACAGGCGTGAACAGCTTTTTGTTCTCTGAAGCCCTTTGTTCACTTCACATTAGTCCTTGACCTCTTAAGACAGATAAAGGAGTTTAGAAGCAGGGTACTAATCACAAGGCAGAATTTGGCCCTAAATATTTTAATTTGTACAACTCTTCATTTTTGATGCAGTCTTGACATTCCAATGCCTACGGTATCTCCCAGCATAATAAATCCCTATGAGCCTCTGGCAATTAGGATGATCATTTAGCTGGCATGTTTCTTTTCAGCTAGAGTATGCCAAATAAGAGGACTGTGCTGTATCACCTTATCCAATTGTGAAGGTATCTGTTATCCTGGGGGCTAACTGTAGTCATCCAAGTTTTGCTGCAGATGTTAACACTAATTGGCTGTAAAAGAGAAAAAACATACCTGCCCTCCTGAAATGTAACTTACAGTAAGATGGGAAACTCATTAGGAGTTCAGGGTCTGTAGAATTACAAAAAGTGCTTCAGAAACAAGGGCAATATGTTATTTGCCATAGTGATGAGAATGGATGGTTTTTGTTTCTGGTATGTCTGGGCTGCAGCTTAGCTCGTCCATTGGAGTGAGAATTAATTATGTGTTTCAATAATTATAGCTAGTTATCCTAAAAAAGATGGCCCTCACTCACTTTTATAGAGCCTGAAATGAGCTGGTAAAAACAAGCATATGAGCTCCAAGCATATTCAGACAGTGAAACATCCACAGCGTGCTTAGGCTGTAAACTTGAGGATTGTCTTTTTGTTCTGGGGTCCCAGTTCTAGGCACTCCAGTAATAGAAATAATAAAAAATGATAATTCTCAATATGCAAGACAAAGAGTTATTGTTTCAAACACAGGGCATCAAACCGCAATTACAGCATGAATCCAAATACACCATGAATACAATCCTAGGCTGATTGTACCTACTGCTAACAGGCACCCAAGGGACCTGCTTCTGTTACACTTTGGCAATACTTGTCTAGCTTGCCATGCTGGTAAAGTCTTATTGGACAAAATTGTATAGATAGGACAGGCTACAGCACTCCTGAAAATGGCTGTTCAGTCCCGATTAAAGTATCACTCGTCTTGATGTGACATATCTCACTCATTCTTTTCTTAGCCTGTTCCTCTTTGTCTAATAATTTTCCAGTTGTCTATCTCCAGGGTCTATAAAATTTGACCTGGAATTTCCTGTTCTGCATGGGAGAGATGTTTCAATGGCAGGAGACAGCAAGAATAGAAGATAATGCAGGACTCATGAGATACACAGTCAAAACAGTGAAATCATCATCATCACGTCAAAGTAGGAGGTAAAACACATTTGCAATAAATTATAAGTTAGCAATAAAGAAGTCCACTGCTGTCATCACCATGACTCTCTCAGTCAACTGCGTGGAAATGCTATATCCATCTGTTTGAGGCCCATCCCAAGCACCTGCAAACACGTATGCACATACTTCATTCTGCCTCAGCACAGGAGGCTGGGGTAAATGACCTCCTGGGATCCTGTCCAGCCCTCCATTTTTATGATTTTACCCACCTTGTATGGTATCATAAAGCAGAACTTTGCAAAGCTGCATATTATTAGAAGCATTGAGAAAGTACAACCACTCTGGTCCTCCATTTGTAATAAATGGGGAGACAAAAATAAAGCAGAGACCTTTGAAGTATTAGGACTAGATTCAACCCTGAGTGTGCAGCTAGCCTGGTGGAAGCATTCACCCACAAGGAAGAGAAGGTGTTGGTTTTGGTCAAAGCAGCTTTAAATTCATAGGAGCATGCTACTGAAGCCCTACCAGAAATTTCAGCACATCTTGTGGCCAGTCTGATTCCACCTACTAGGTAATCATTCCTCTGCTAGCTGGGCTGGATTACAACTGATGATTGTAAAGGTGTGATAATGTCTCTGTGTTAAGGCAGAGTTTGGTTTTACAGCAAACTCTTTGTACAATATGTTCCCCCTCCACATACACACATACATTTACAACCCATAATCTGAGTAAAGAGTGGATTTTCCTCAAATGTACTTTTGAAGAAATTAAGCTGTAATTAAACAGTTATTTTTGATAGAAAAAAACAATTTCCTCCATTATATTCACAATTTTCCCTAACTCAAAATAACTGTCATTTTTCATCATTTGCAGTGGGATTGCAGCTACTCAGACCCTCAATAAAGATATTAGGTACAGCCTCAGTAGTATTTGGGAAGGTGCTGCTAGTAAAGAAAGCAGCTGTTTCCTATTGTTTCCAGTGGGACTGAAGCCACAGGCTGTGCTCAGAGAAGATGGCTGCTTTTTCACTAAAGCCTTTGGCACCATAACTCTCAACCTGCCAGTGCGAGACAAGCCATTGAAATGTCTGACAAATGAGGGAAATGCAGAATGCTCACTTTTTCTTACACAATAATATCATAGATTATGGTGTTAAGGGTTTTTTTTTTAATTATAAAATCTGTTTTAAAAGATGTTTTCTCACTGCCTGGGGGCAGGAAGTAAAACGTACAAAAACAAAAACTTGAAAAAATAGAGATTCTGTCACAGGCAACTGTAAGGGCCTGAATGTGTATTGTCATTCAATGAGATTTGAACTTGAGACATTCAGACCTCCTGCACAGCTCTTAACTTTACCACCTACTTGACTCTTACCAATGAGTAACTTGTGTAATCTATGGATTAGCTATTAGAGGGGAACATGACACAGTTTTGGCAATGGGTTACCCACTTATTTCCTAGACAGCCATAGAATGCTGGGAATCAGAGTTTCTGTTTTTTAGTTCTGCATGAGGCATATGGATTAGGGGTTAGAGCAGTGGTTACAGAAACCATAGTTAAAAGCATGTAGCTTTGGCAGGTTCTGAGTGAGGGGCAGAGTGACTCAGTGTATATAATTGAGATTACCATATTAGAAACATATGATGTATTTCTATCTCTCCTAGAAGTGCTTTTGTAACTTTAGTTCATTTACACGTAAAGTTGTGTGGTTCATCACTGACTACCTCCTGATGACTAACATTTTGAGCTGTCGCTCAATAATAAGTGCACAAAAACATAAATAACAAGGAAGGCAAAAGATGAGATTTGAACTCATGGTTTGCTTTCAGCTCCAGGCTAGTTACAGGGTATTTGATGTGGATTGACTATTCCACTCTTCTTAAAATGAGAGCCAGTGTGATTCAGCTGAACTGCAAAATACTTACCAAGTGAGGGGCCTTCTTTTGGTTCCAGTGGGGCTGAAGCCACGAGCTGCCTTAGGGAAAGCTGCCCCCTATGCTATATGGTTAGAAAACTATGAAGAAGACAGTTTATGACATTAACCCATGGCTAGGTCAGGGAACACAAACTGGGGTTCCTGGATTAGAAAAATGACCAGCTTCAGTGCAGGGGGGTGGCTCTCAAACCTTTGTTGAAGCTGCTTTGCATGTCCTCTATGAGGAGCTGTGGCCCTGTAGAGCAGATGAAGCATTCAAAAATCTCCTAGCCACCTCAGGATTGGAATGCCAGCACTGTTGTGCTGGAATTAGGGAGGGTAGAGAGATGGATCCACCAGTTCCCACACCATATTCACAATTAAGCCTTGTCTACGCTAGAAAGAGATGGCCAATATAGCTATACTGGCAAATCCTCCTAGATGACATGCAGCTTATACCAGCAGAAGCATTATTTTGCTGATGTAGTTTACCGGTTTTCTGAATTCAATAATCTATACTAGCAAAAAGACTTTTTGTTGTTGGCATAACTGCATCTACAGTGGGGTTTTAGCCTGCACAGCTGTGTTGGTTGGGCTCTGGGGGGAAGGTTGATTTTTTCACACTCCTGACTGACATAGCTATGCTGACAACACTTTTAAGTGTAGACCAGGCCATAGGTCAGGTAGGCAGTTTCCTTTGAAGAAGAGCTTTGAAGCCCCCCCAACAAGCTGCCAGTGAGTAATAACAGAGCCTACCCTACCTCCTATGCTTTTTGGTTTCCACTTAATCTCATTTCATTACATCATGTGAGTCCTATTCCCGAAGAAAATGAAGCAGTTGTGTACCAGTTTCCTCATGTCTCCCGTATGCTTGCTGAGAGAAAAAGGAATGCTATTAAAGGTGACTATTGTTTGTTTTAAGTTCCTAGAACTTGTGTGAATAAGATTCTAGGTGGGGGCTCAAGCCCAATGCTTGTTTTGAAAGAAACTGCCAGTTGTAACCTAACCTAAGCATCGTGTTATAGTGAACCTAGCCCTTTTTTTGCTGTTGTTCACACCTGAGTTACACTAGAGTAGACAGGCCTCTGGTGTTTCAAATACCATGTGATCTAAATATGCTCTGCTCACCATCATTAGCCAATCTACTCTGGTGCTCCCAGCATTGCTACCATTGCTGGAGCAAAACCAGTGGGGAATTTTTAAGAAGAATCCTTGGGTAGATAAGGCCAGTCAGGCCAGCATACAGACCTTATGCTGATGTTTCAGGGGGGGTTGGGTCTCTGTAAAATAAAGTCACAGGCTAGCCTTCCCTTGAGGGTTTTAAGTGTCTGGCTAACTGCTGGCGATTGCAGGGACATTCTCTGGGGTAGCTGCAAAAGCATCTGTAGTGCAGATAGGGATCAATTTGGTGTCTCAGAAATGGGTGTTTGAGGAATAGGAACCTGTTAGTCAGACCACCACAGTAAGCAGTTCACTTCCCCACAGAACTCAAGCCAGTCCTTAGTCTCTGAGCAAGGAGTCCTTGCCTCTCACTGCCATACCAAATGTCTGCGGATTGGAGTGGTAGATCTCACTAAGAGGCAGAAAGCAGTTAGTGCTGTGTGACCCTATGGAATCTTTTCCATCTCATCTCTTCCTCCTAGGAGAAAAAATACGCACTGGTTGGAGGGACTGCAGAGCCCGGGGTCTTTGTTTTAGCGGAGACCTGGGTTCTGTTTCTAGCTCTGCCTGGAGTGATCTGGTGTAAGTTCTCTGTGAAACTGGCAAATGATATCTTCCCTCATTCCCCCCAAGTTATGAGACTTTGGTTTATAAAAAGGGTGGTGAAGGGCACAGAAACAGAACAAGTGCCAATGTAAGAGCTGGACTAAAACTCATGATGGCTGCATTTGCAGTTTACTTCATGTGGTCTGCTCAGGGCCGGCTCCAAGCAAAAAAATGTTCCTGCACACCCCCCCGGCTCCGCCCCAACTCCACCCCTTCCCTGCCCCATTCCAACTCCTTCCCCAAATCCCTGGCCCTCCTCCTCTCTTGGGCATGCCACATTTCCCCTCTTACCCCTCCCTCCCAGGCTTACCTAGGAGGGAGGGGGAGAAGTAGAACAGCGGGGTGCTCGGGGGAGAAGGTGGAGGTGAGCGGGGGGGGCAGTTCCTCTGCCCCCCTGGGGTTACTTCCTGCGGCCCTCCCCACGTCTCCCACTGCCGCAGCTCACCTGCACTCCTCCTGCTCCCCTGAGCACACCGTCGCCACTCCGCTTCTCCCCCCCCTCCCTCCCAGGCTTGCTGCAAAACAGCTGATTTGCGTGTCAAACCTGGGAGGGAGGGGGGAGAAGCAGAGCGACGGCGCACTCAGGGGAGCAGGCAGCAGTGGAGCAGAGGTGAGCTGGGATAAGAGCAGTTCCTCTGCCCCGCCCCCGGGTTACTTCCCGTGGCTCTCCCTGCGCCCCCCACCACTGCAGCTCACCTCCGCTCAGTGTCGGCTCCTTGCTTTTTGCGCCCCAAGCAAAAAAAAAAGGAGCCAGAATGCCACCCCTTGGAAAGAGCCACCCCAAGCACATGCTTGGAGCACTAGTACCTAGAACTGGCCATGGGTCTGCTAAGCTACAGGACTTTGGTCTGAGAGAGTCTCTTTCTTGTCTTTTCTTCCACAAAAGTGTGTGATGGCCAGAGCTTTTCACATCTTTGCAAGACTGCCTGCAACAGCTGCCAAAACTGTGTTATTCGTGAGAGTTGGCCACACTGATTGTTTAACGGGCCTCTGGAACCACCAGAGGGTTTGCTGAAAACCCATGCCAGGTCTGGTCTGCCTGGTAAGAGACAGCCCCGCTCCAGATTGCTGTGGTTTTAGCAGAAAACATCCACTTAAATAGCTCTAGGTCATGCTTCCCAGGGCACCCATTAGAAGCGTATAGATAATCTCATGGGCCCAGTGGAATGTTCAGCACCATTATGTCAGGAAACTGGTCTTTTTAGGTGGTTTTGGCAGCTCTATAGGCTTCCAAGTAGAGGAAATGTACTTGTGACATTCCCTGAGAGCCTCTTCTGCTTGCTGCCTCTCTCTGGGAAACCCAGTGATCAAAGCACAGCACAGAAGAAAAAATAGTAACATTCATGTTGACTGTGTTCCTAGAGATTTCCTTCTCCTGTAGGTGGTGACATGATTCATGTATACTTGAACCTGGGGGCATGTGGGTATTTCTGTTGTGAAAAATCTAAGAAATTGAAATTGGGTAATAAAAGCAGCATTTAGTGGCATCACCCTCTTCTTAAAATCCTAAGTGCTGGCAGAATGAACCTTGCTGCTATCGTAGGCTGGCTACCTGTGTCTGCACGGAGGGCTAGTAACAGTTATGGCAACTAACATAGACCAATTATCCAGTATAGAGTTAGTTTCTTATATAAAACTCTCATAAAATCATATTTAGAATATTGTTCCAAGAGGGCTGCAAGGCTTCTCTGGTGCTTGGAAAGTCTGTTTTACAAGAATAAGCTGATTATGTTCAGCTTTGGAAAAGAGGGTTGGGGGAGGGACACGATTGCAGAGTGTGTTTAAAAGTGTTATTCCAGGACCTTGGGAAAGTCCTGTTCAAATTACAAAGGGTCAAGCTCAAAACAAGAGGTCAAACTCTGAAGTTGGTAAAGGACAAGTTTAAAACTAATATCAGACAAGTTTCTTCTCTAACAGTCTTTAATGACTGGAGCAGGCAGTACAGTTGTGTTCAAAAATAGACAGACTTGTACTTAGTGCAATTGTGTTACATATATTATGGAAGTGACTAAAGGCCCCAACCAAGATCAGAACCCCATTGTGCTAGTCACTATACAAATACATACTACAAGACGTCTTTACCCCCTACCCCACCAAAATAATTGCCATCTAAAAAGCCAAGACAGACAAAGAATGGGAGGGGAAACATGATTAGCCCAAGGTCGCACAGCGAGTCAGTGACAGAGCTTAGATTAGAATCTAGGTATCCTGAGCCCTAATGTAGGATCTAGTTACTGGGCCATGCTGCTATTCTACTAAGGCTTTCCTGATGTGAGAACACAGCAGGTGAACCAACTGTTCTCCCTGTGCTTAGATTTCTGTGCATATATACACTCTGGAGACAATACTCAGGCCCAGATCAGGCCAGCCCCAATGGGCTAGTCCCTCAAATGGACTTGCTCCCTTAGCAGCAGAGTTGTTTCCAAGCAGGCATACCAACCCATGGTGTCCTGCTTGATTTATGAAGTCAGAATGAACTGAGTATTAATACTTCTCTTGTGTTACTCAGCTCACTCTGCTAGACTCCAGAGGTGTAAGCCCACAGACTGAGTGCCTCTCCATGAGAAAGGGAAAGGAGGGATGTTCTTGATTCTCCTCTAAGGAGAGGAAGAGCGGATCTTTGCTGCCCAGCTCCTTTTCCCTTTGTGGAGAAGGGAGGAAGAAGAATTGTACAGTACTACTCTTCCCAGGCAAGCGAAGAGTTCCTCACCTGCAGTTCCCTTCCTCTTGCCTTTGGAGAAAGGAGAGAAATGCTGGTGCTGTACTAACTGCACTCATAGGCATCAACTTCTCCTGGCACCAATGGGTGCTTGTGCCCCCCCACCCCTGGCCCTGGCCCAACTCCTGCTCCGACCCTGTCCCGTCCCCATTCCAACCTCTTCCCTGAGGTACTCTGCCCCCTCCCTGCCCCTATTGGATTCCTTCCCCAAATCCCTGCTCTAGTCCCACCTCTTTCCCTGAGCATGCTGCATTCCTGCTCCTCCCTCCTCCCTCCCACAGCTTGTTACCTTGCGAAACAGCTGGGAGAAAAAGCGGGGAAGGCGCACTTAGGGGAGGAGGTGGAGGCGGAGGTGAGTTAGGGTGGGGGAGGCAGGGCAGGGAGCTGCTGGTGGATGCAGAGCACCCACCAATTTTTCCCCGTGGGTGCTTCAGCCCCAGAGCACCCACAGAGTTGATGCCATGACTGCACTGGCCAAGGCACTTAGGATAAGATCTACCTAAATGTGCCAGCTGCCTTCCACCAACAAGGCTCTATAAGAATAGGTCACCAGATAGCCATTATGAAAAAACGGGACGGGGGTGGGGGATAATAGGCACCCATATCAAAAAAAAGTCCCCAAAACCATGACTGCCCCTTTAAAAATGGGACATCTGGTCACCCTACATAAGAATCCCACCTGCATGTTACAGCTGCCTTCCCTTGACAGACCCCCATGGGAGAAGGGGAACAGGGCAAACGCTGCCTGCCTCCCATGGGAGTGAATCTTCTGTTGAAATCAGCCCCTCCCTGATTCAGGGGCTGCAGTCTACAACATCAGCAGTGGGGAATTCAAGCCCTCTGCATTCTCAACAACACATCTCATAAGCATTATTCTAATGAGACTAAAAATGTATGCAATGCTTTAATGTAATGGTGCCTGCCACAGTCTGAGTACTATAGCTGCCACTACCAAAAATAAAAAAGGAAAAATAAATTAATAAGAAAGCTGGAACAAGTCTGATGTTAGCAACTTTCATATATAAAATAGTCTACAAATATCAGGTTTTCAGTGCAGAAAAAAAAGAGTGCCGTACCTGCCATATTAAATTACTCTCGGTCATGTTTTTATTCCTCCTCTCCACCCTGGGATTTTAAAAATCTTGAAGAAATATGTGTGCACTCTTCAAATATTTCCTGAAGTCAGTGGATTCCATATGTTCTTAGGAAACAAATTGTTCTTTCTGATGGTCATTCTTGATGACATTTAATTTTTTTAACCAGTACACTTAGGCACTGTGCTGTTTGCTTTTTCTTGGACTCAATAATAGAGACTTTCCCCCTCTAAAATATATTGGACAGCAATACAGTGTACATTTTAAGGGCAAGACAAAAGAAATACAGTATTTTTCTTAAACTAAGGAGGAGGGATAGCTCAGTGGTTTGAGCATTGGCCTGCTAAACCTAGCATTGTGAGTTCAATCCTTGCAGAGGCTATTTAGAGATCTGGGGCAAAAATCTGCCTGGGGATTGGTTCTGCTTTGAGCAGAGGGTTGGACTAGATGACGTCCTAAGGTCCCTGGCATTCTATGAAATAGCTTGATATTACTTGTACGAGTGATTACATACATGATTTCTAAATTTAAGAGTCAATCATTCTCAAGGTAAAAATGATACTTTTAAAAATCATTGTATTACCTATGGTGGTATTTCTGCATTAGAACACTAAAACAGAAAACATTTTCAAAATCTAATTCATCCTGTTAGTGGCTGTCCCCCTCTACCCCCCCACACCCCCAGAAGCCTTCCTGCAACCAGCTAAAAGAGCACTTCTTTAGCTTTCAGTGGCAGATGAATGTGTTTGTGGTGCTGAAGGACGAAAGTTGCAGTCCTAGCTCCCCAACACTGTGTGATTTATGTAGTGATTATGTCTGTTATAAATATATATAATGCCCAATCCCGTACCGAGAACTGTGAAAACACACCCTTTTACCCATGTAGAGCCCCATTTAAGTCAAGTCTCATGCAGGACATTGCAGGGTTACCAACTTTCTAATTGCACAAAACTGAACACCTTTGCCCGCCCTTCTCTGATGCCCCACCCTCACTCACTCCATCACCTCTCCCTCTGTCGCACACTTTCCCCCATCCTCACTCACATTCACTAGGCTGGGGATCAGGGTGTGGGAGGGGGTGCAGGGTCCTTGCAGTGCAGGAGTGGGCTTAGGGCTGGGGTAAGGGGTTGGGATGTGGGAGGGGGTGCAGGCTGTAGGAGGGGGCTCAGGACTGGGGCAGTTGGATGGGGTGCGGGCTCTGAAAGGGAGTTAGGGTGCAAGAGGGGACTCAGGGCTGGGTGTGCGTGGTACAGGCTCTGGGATGGAGTTAGGTTGTAGGAGGAGGTTCTGAGCTGGGGCCAGGGGTTGAGGTACACGACGGGGGATTGGGTGTGGGCTCCAGCCAGGTGCTGCTTACCTCAAATGGCTCCCAGTCAGTGGTGCAGCATGGCTAAGGCAAGCTCCCTGCCTGTCCTCGGCCCCACCCCCAGCCCGGAGCCCCCTCCTGCACTGCAAACCCCTCATCCCTGGCCCCACCCAGAGCCCGCATAGACAGCCGGAGACCTCACCCCCTCCCACACCCCAATCTCTGCCCCAGCCCAGTGAAACTGAGCGAGTGAGCAAGGGTAAGGGAGAGCGAGCAAAGAGAGAGGGGGATGAAGAGGGGGACAGGGCCTGGGGAAGGGGTGGGGCCTTGGGGAAGGGGCGGAGCAGGGGGCGGGGCAAGGGTATTCAGTTTTCTGCAAACAGAAAGTTGGCAACTTTAGCATTCTGGGATATCTTTTTCCAAACCAGGAATTGTGAGAAGATTTTTACAGGGGAATGTGATTTTTTTAAAAAGCCGCCTAAATTTATTTCATAGAATCATAGAATATCAGGGTTGGAAGGCACCTCAGGAGGTCATCTAGTCCAGCCCCCTGCTCAAAGCAGGACCAATCCCCAACTAAATCATCCCAGCCAGGGCTTTGTCAAGCCTGACTTTAAAAACATCTAAGGAAGGAGATTCCACTACCTCCCTAGGTAACCCATCCAGTGCTTCACCGCCCTCCTAGTGAAAAAGTTTTTCCTGATATCCAACCTAACCCTCCCCACTGCAACTTGAGACCATTACTCGTTGCTCTGTCATCTGGTACCACTGAGAACAGTCTAGATCCATCCTCTTTGGAACCCTATTTCATGTAGTTGAAAGCAACTATCAAATCCCCCCTCATTCTTCTCTTCTGCAGACTAAATAATCCCATTCCCTCAGCCTCTCCTCATAGGTCTTGTGCTCCAGCCCCCTAATAATTTTTGTTGCTCTCTGCTGGACTCTTTCCAATTTTTCCACATCCTTCTTGTAGTGTGGGGCCCAAACTGGACACAGTACTCCAGATGAGGCCCCACCAACACCAAACAAAGGGGAATGATCACGTCCCTCTATCTGCTGGCAATGATCCTACTTATACAGCCCAAAATGCTGTTAATCTTCTTGGCAACAAGGGCACACTGTTGACTCACATCCAGCTTGTCATTCACTGTAACCCCTAGATCTTTTTCTGGAGAACTGCTGCCTAGGCACTCGGTCCCTAGTCTGTAGCAGTGCATGGGATTCTTCCTTCCTAAGTGCAGCTCTCTGCACTAGTCTTTGTTGAAACTCATCAGATTTCTTGTGGCCAAATCCTCTAATTTGTCTGGGTCCCTCTGTATCTTATCCCTACCCTCCAGCGTATCTACCACTGCTCCCAGTTTAGTGTCACCTGCAAACTTGCTGAGGGTGCCATCCACACCATCCTCCAGATCACTAATGAAGATATTGAACAAAACCAGCCGCAGGACAGACCCTTGGGCACTCTGCTTGATACTGGCTACCAACTAGACATGGAGTCATTGATCACTACCCGTTGAGCCAGGTGATCTAGCCAGCTTCATCTCCAGCTTATAGTCCATTCATCCAGCCCATATTTCTTTAACTTGCTGGCAAGAATACTGTGGGAGACCATATCAAAAGCTTTGCTAAAGTCAAGAAAAAATATCTCCTCATACACAGAGCCCGTTATCTCATCATAGAAGGGAATTAGGTTAGTCAGAAATGACTTGCCTTTGGTGAATCCATGCTGACTGTTCCTGATCACTTTCCTCTCCTCTAAGTGCTTCAAAATTGATTCCTTGAGGACCTACTCCATGATTTTTCCAGGGACTGAGGTGAAGCTGACTGCCCTGTAGTTCCCTGGATAGTCCTTCTTCCCTTTTTTAAAGATGGGCACTACATTAGCCTTTTTCCAGTCATCCGGGACCTCCCACAATCGCCATGAGTTTTCAAAGATAATGGCCAATGGCTCTGCAGTCACATCCACCAACTCCTTTAACACTCTCGGATGCAGCACATCTGGCCCTGTGGACTTGTGCTCGTCCAGTTTTTCTAAATAGTCCCAAACGACTTCTTTCTCCACAGAGTATTGGTCACCTTCTCCCCATACTGTGCTGTCCAGTGCAGTAGTCTGGGAGCTGACTTTGTTCGTGAAGACAGAGGTAAAAAAAGCATTGAGTACATTAGCTTTTTCCACATCTTTTGTCACTAGGTTACTTCTCCCATTCAGTAAGGGGCCCATACTTTCAGTTCCAAGTTACTCCCACAGCCTAGTTAGCAGGTTTTTCAGCATATATTTTTGGGCTTAATGTAATTTTCAATTTAGCTTTGTAGTTCATCTTTACAGCTGTTGCATTTGAAACAGCATAGAAAAGCCACCTGATTTTAAGCCTGATCGATTACATTGCTCATTATCATCACAGCCTGCATCTACAGAAGATGTATTAATTTTTTTAAATGAGTAGCACCTCTTCATATTGGACAGCTGGATGGAAATCTCCAAAACAATGGAGTTCACTGAACAAACGCTTCATACAACATTTTTGAGTAAAGCAGCTATTCAAAGGAAACTGTTAGGAATGAGAACAGAGCCGTAAAAATGAAAAATTATTTTGCAACCTTGTCCATTTTGTTCAGTATTCTAAAAGTTCCCCTGGTGAAAAACATTTCTTGTCATGTATGAAACACAAAGGGGCTAGAGTCACAAAGGTGACTGTGTATAAATACTTAAATATCCATTGGGCTGGCAAGTGAATGGTAATGACTATGTAGCCTAGTGGTTAGGGCACCCATCAAGAAGAGCTGGGTTCAAATCCCTACTCCCCATCATACAGAGGAGGGATTGGGCCCTGGTCTCCCACATCATAGGTAAATACTGTCATGGCTCTGCTATTAGGTAAAAGGGGGATGGTATAGCCACCCCTGTTTTACGTGAAGGGTTAGGCATGCTCTGAGCATGTCACCTGGCTCATGCCCTGCAGGTGAGATGGAGGGGGGAGGGGGAATGCCTACTTTGTGAACCCCACTGGGGTTAGGTCTGAATGAGGGGCATAGCTGCTCAGTGGTGTCATGACTCTGAGATAGCTGGGAAACTTTGGTGCCTATGGACTTTGGGCACCTCCAGGGCTAGGCTACAGCTGAGTGGAGGGTTTGTAAATGCCGGTGGTGCCTAATTGTTGGACTTTTCCCCTTAAGTAGCAGTCAGGCACCTACATCACCTTTGTGAATGTAGCCAAATCTGGGTTTGAAAATGTAGATTTGCTTTACTTATATTGCCATTTCTGAAGCTCTTATCGTTGTTATTTATCTGTATTGCAGTAACCCATAGAAGTCCCCTCCCCATGGCCCAGGCCCAATTAGCCACTGCCCTGGGGGCTTGCAAATACATAGCTAAAGCCAGTCCCTGGCACAAAGTGACTACAGTCTATACAGGAAAATCGAGTGGAGTGTAGGAGGGGAAATGGAGGCACAGACTGGGGAGGGGACTTACCCTAGTCACACAGCAAGTCACACTGCTTTCCATAAAAGCCCTGTTTGATAACTACCATCTTGTTGAAGAGCAATGATGTTGACAGAAGGGGAGACAAATGCTAGTGAATGAAAACCAGTCTGCTATGTTTACACTGAATTTTCAATATATAACAGAAATAAAGATAGGCCCACATTACAAAGTTCACAGCTAGATTCATAGCCCTGGGTTCAAGCTCTCCCACATTCAGAGGTATTTTCATTTGAGATTTTAGTGCTGGCTCATATCTAAACAAAGATTGGTATTAAGGAAAGTGACATAACGAGTTTTATTGCAATAAATAAATGTATAAAAACTAGAATGATACTGAGGCCCTGATTGCAGCATATAATTACAACCTAGTGATTGAGGCAGAGCAGAAGTGCCCGACCCCTGTAGAAACACAAGGAAGCTCTGTGCCTAAAGCAGGCACAATATCTCCTAGCTCTGTGGACAACAAAGAGAGAGCTTCGGTGGGATACTTGTATGCATAACCAAGGACAGTATTTAGCTCTAAGTATCTACATAAAGTGTGTTTTGTCAAGAGATTATATTTGGAAAAAATGTGCACAGAGAGTTTCTGCAAGTTGTTTAAAGCAATTGTCACATTGTCTACACAAATCATCACCAATTACTCCAGCTAATCTTTGCAAACTATTTAAGCTTTCGATTCAAACACATCACACATGTTTATGTTCAGATCAGAAGCGTTATTCAGAATTTTTGACAGGATATGAAAAAATGTCAATAAATCTGGAAGTTTGTGGGCTGACAATTCCTTCTACTCGAAGTGAAGACACGTCAGCTGAACAGAATATAATAACACAAAGAGCTGTTGAGATGCCTTCCAAAACAATAAGAAATAACGCCACCCTATAAAAGTAAACTGGGCTATTACTCAAAGGTATAACTGGGCTAGGATCAAACTGGTCTAATCCCAGGGCTGTCTCTCCTTATACAAAGCAGAAGTGTTTGTTTTTAAACTTCATTGTAAAACAAAATGACTTTGGCCCAGATTCTACAGTTGTAACTCAAACAAAATGCCCATTGACATTAATGAGAGTTTTGCTTACGTACAACAATTAAAGAATTTGGTATTTTAATATTTGTATTGCCTTTTCTTTGTCTTATTTCATCTTTTTCATTCCATGCCCTTGTGTATTTTTTTTCTTTTTTCTCAAAAGGCGACCTTTCATACCAGGAGGCTATCTCATAGTTACAGATGTTTCCAGGCCAAAACCAAAGATCTGAAGTTCCTCCAAATCTGAGCAAGTTTGAATATGGATGCAGATTCAAATCCATGCTGTTTCTTTCTACATCCTTGTTCTATTTATTTTATTATCCTTGAAATTTTACTTCTATGTCTTTTAGAACTTTCTTTCCATTTTTCTAAAAAAAACCCCACCTGCATTCAAAGATATGATGCACAGCAAATGTTTTCCTTACCTCACTTACTCTCAGATATAAAGGCTTTGGGATAGTCATCTTAAATATAAATTTCACACATAATGGTGTCCAAATGAAATATCTCGATTTCACCAGTTTCATTTATTACAGGTTTCTCTTCTCGTAAAATATCTTTTTATTTAAAAAACATCTGCAATAAATACAAGGTACCAGATCCTGCTCTGAGTTACACTGCTGTAAATCCAGCGTAACTCAACTAATCTGAATGAAGTTACACTGGTATAAATCTGGAGTAAGTCAGATCAGACTCTGACCACGCTCTCTGGGTAGAGGTGCCAGAATTTAATTTTGTCATGAGGATGACGAGTTCTCCTTTTGTTTGCTTTATATTTTTTTTGCTGAGCGGGGTTGAATTTGGAGCTTTAGTTCTGACAATGAAGGACTGATAGTATTAAGGCCATTTCCAAACAACTCTGTCAGTGCTCCTCATTTCTAGCCCACAACACCCTATCCTGAACTTCTCCTGAACAGATTCTGCCAATCATCATAAATTGTGCGAAGTTTGTGATGGATTTGTGATGCAGAAAAAAAGTCCACGAGGGACTAATTTGGCACCATCAAACTCAATTTCCCTTTATTACCCTAAGGCAAGATTTAAACTAGTTTCCAGAGATGAGAGGTCAGTACATTAACCCACAATGCTCGCCCCAGCAGGATTCTACTTATACAGTCTTGAGCACTTTTAAAGTGCTCTTCACTACACACTTTCTCTTGCTTTCTACATCCTTTTTTTAGTTTTATTGTAGGGTTACTGGGCTAGTCCTTTTTTTTTTTTTAACGTACCCCCTCCTGTTACATTAGTACCTAACTTTCTTAGGGCACAATTCTGCAACCCATTTCTCATACAAGGCGGCCCACTGAGTATGGCTTATTTACTTCAGTGGCACTATTGTTGATGTAAATGGTGCTCAACATGAGTCAGTGTGGCAGAATCAGGCCCACAATGATTTAGGACCTCCTCCCATTAAAGTCAATTGTAAAACTCTCAATAGCTTCGATCAGACTCGCTCTGGTAAGATAACTCCGGATGGACACACACTCATGCCTCTTCTGAGTAGGCTTTGCAGTGGGCTAGTTTAGTTCATGGTCCCTGCATTTCTATTTTGTTCATAAGGAATGACTATTTTTCAGCAACTATACACATGATATAGCGTTTGCTGCAGTATAAGAATTGAAAGAGGAGATAACTAGAGTAAACCACCTAGCAATGACAGGCGAGGTGTTCCTTGTATGACATTTTGTAGTGGAAGTCTGAGTATTTCCAGTGGCTAGTAAGACCGTGGCTCAATGCCATTTGGGGAGGTAATATTACTATGTTGCCTGAATGAGGGATTATCTCAGCAGGAGACGATTGTGAGTGTAGACACATGCATAAATAGGTTAAAGCCTTTAGTTTACAGAGTTTTGTCAACAAAAGGCAGCTTTTGTCAACAGAACAGTGAATGCATACACACTGTGATGTGACTTTTAGCGCAGAAATTCCCTGTTTTGGCGACAAAATAAAACCAGCCCAATGAGAGACAAAAGGCTTTTTGTACAAAGTTTTTGTCTACAAAGTGCCAGTGCAGACACCACCATGGGAGGTGTGTGAACCATCAGCTGGAGGAGGCTAGCCCCCAGCCCTGCCCATTCCATGCCCCAATTGGAGCCCAGAGCCCCCCTACATCACAGCTGCCAGGCCCTGCTCCAGGCTAGATCCCCCAGCCCTGGAGGACTGGGAAGGTGGGTGATGTGGTCCAAGGAGCCAGGGCCACCCCACAGGGAAATTGGAGCCATGTGGAGTGAGAAGCAGGAGGGGGGATCTAGGGGCAGAGCCATGCCTCCCCCAGCCTTTAATACCCATCACTCATGAACACCACACTTGATTTTATCTCTTTACTTGGCCTCCAGGAAGTGTCCCACAATGCCCATCCTGACCACTCTGGTCAGCAGTTTGAACTCCACTGCCCTGCAGCCAGTTAAACCACCATCCACCCCTCCCATAGAATAATAAATGGAGATAGACCTATCTCATAGAACTGGAAAGGTCATTGAGTCTAGTCCCCTGCCTTCACTAGCAGGACCAAGCACTGATTTTGCCCCAGCTTCCTAAATAGGGCCCTCAAGGATTGAGCTCACAATCCTAGGTTTAGCAGGCCAGTGCTCAAACCACTGAACAATCCCTTCACCCAGAGAAGCCCATGCAATTTTTGAAAATCTATTTCCTGTTGGCTTGGCTTGGTACGGTCTCATTTCATCTTTCAAGGTGACCATGGCAGGTTATTGCAGCAAATGCTCTCCTGCTTGGACCACTGCGGAGCTGCTGGAGCTGCTCAACATATGGGGAGAGGAGGCTGTGCAGTCCCAGCTGCACTTGAGCAGAAGAAATTTTGATATCTCTGGGCAGATTTCTTGAGGCTTGTGTGAAAAGGAGTATGATCAGGACACGCTGCAGTGCAGAGCGAAGATAAAGGAGCTGAGGCAGGCGTGCCATAAGGTGAGGGAGGCAAACCGTTGCTCCGGTGCTGCATCTAAGATCTGCTGGTTCTACAAGGAGCTGGACACTATCCTCAGTGGTGACCCCACATCCATCACCAACAGCCCAGTGTATACTTCGCTCGGCCTGGAGGTGGAAGACGAAGGACCTAACCCAAGGACAAAGTCATTGATGAAGAGGTGGAGTTAGATGACAATGTGGAGCTCCCAAAAGGGTCACCCGATGGCGCAGGCAGTCAGAAACCATTCACCACTCCAGAGGTGTCTAGCCAGTCTCAGCAGTTGCTCTGTGATGAGCAAGAAGCAGGAAAGGAGACACCTGGTAAATGGCTGTGGTTTGTGTAGTGCAGAGTTGGGTTCTGGGTATAGAAATATAGAAGGCTGGCTGTGTTTCTGTGTGCTGGACATTCCCCTATGCAGCTAATCAGTACTGCAGAACAGGGTCTTGATGCATGCTGAGATCTCATGAGAATCCTCCAGGAAAGTTTCCTGGAGGTACTCGGCAATCTTTTGCTGAAGGTTCCTTGGCAGAGCAGCTTTGTTTCTTCTTCCATTGTAGGAAACTTTCCCATGCCATTTGGCAATCACTTGTGCAGGAACCAAAGCGGCACACAGGCGAGTAGCATAGGGACGAGGGCGGAAGCTATAAGTGTGTAGTAGGTTTGCCCTTGCTTCTTTGCTTATTTTCAGCAGTGAGATATCTGCTAGAATGACCCCCGCCTGTGGAAAAATGTTGGAGAATTTTAATTTTTTTTTCCCTAGTCGGTTGTAATGCAACCCTTGCGGGTGATCTTTTCCCCAAGTGGAACATTCCCCGCCACCCTGCGCAAATGCTCACCATGCTTTGGGTGTTCACAGAGATGTGTGGTTGCTAAGGGTCAGTGAGAAAGTGATTAAGTTACCAGAGATGTATTTTACTGAAATGTTTCAGTGCTTCATGTGAATTTAACAATCATGCTTCTGTGCATTGTTCCTTGTGCTTCAGCAGATGTGTCCTTGAGGAACACCCCACATACACCAGCTGAGCATCTCCACAGATAAGAAAGTGCCCAAGATGGAATAAGGAAGACATTGGAGGTACTGCACTCCAATGCAGAGAAAAGGGAAAGCAAGGAGTGGTGGGAAGCTGAAAGCCAGGACAGAAAAGAAAACAAAGAGTTTTTTAAGGACACTACCGAACAATGGTTAAAATCATGAAGGAGCAAACACAGTTGCTGAAGTCCTTAATAATGCTTCAGCCTGAGCAGATGCATGCCTGCCCTCCCCAGCAGCACATTCAGAACTTTTTTCCATGCTCCACCTCAAACTCCACCCACACAATCCTTTCCGCTTTCCAGGACTTCTCCATTTCCCCTTCACCCCACTCCCTCGGACAACTTTCAAAATGATAGATGAACCTACACACAGCTCTGAAAGTCTGCCCTTCCCTGGTATCTCCTTTCCCACCAAGCGTTTTTGTGTGTGTTGTTTCTCGTGTAATAAAAGTAAAGTTTTTGAATGATAACTCAACTTTATTTGTTTCCTAAAAATTGAGATAGCAGGCACTACCAATACATACACAGGCAGTTTATTCATGTGTTTGCTGGAATGTCAGACCCCAGATTTCACCATTGCTTCTTAGGAAAACTACATGTAATGTAACGTTGCAGCACCAATCACAGAGATATTCATTACTGGTTCTCATTTTCAAAGCGTTGCCTCAAAGCCTTCCTGATTTGACTTACCTCCTTCTGGGCCCCTCTGATAGCTCTGGTATCTGGATGCTCAAAATCAGCAGCCAAGAAGTCTGCCTCAGCACTCCACCCCATAGCAAATCTTTTACCCTTAGCTTCACAAAGATTGTGCAATGTACAACATGCGGCTATGACCATGGGAATATTATCTTTACTGAGGTCTAGCCTGCCATAAAGGCATCATCAGCGTGGCTTTAATCTGCCAAAGGCACATTCCACTGTCATCCAGCACCTACTCAGCCTGTTGTTGAATTGCTGTTTATTGCAGTCCAGGTCTCCCATGTAAGGTTTCATCAGCCATGGCTGCAAGGGGTACACCAAGTCCCCCAGTATCACTATGGGGATTTCAACATCCCCCACTGTAATCTTCTGGTCTGGAAAGAAAGTCCCTGCTTGTAAGGGCCGGTGTTGCTGAAGATGCATGTGTCATACACCTTCCCAGTCCACCCCACACTGATGTCAGTGAAACGCCCACTGTGATCCACAAGCCCCGCAACACCACAGCGAAGTACCCCTTCCTATTGGTTTACTCCGTCCCAAGGTAGTCTGGTGCCAAAACTGGAGCATTTGTGCCATCTATTGCCCTCCACAGTTAGGGAAACCCATTTCTGCAAAGCCATTCACTATTTCATGCACATTTCCCAGAGTCATGGTCCTTCATAGCAGAATGTGAGTAATTGCCCTGGACATTTGCATTAACACAGCCCCAACGGTCAACTTCCCAACTCCAAATTGATTTGCCACCAACCCGTAGTAGTGTGGAGTTGCCAGCTTCCACACAATGATTGCTAAGCTCTTCTCCACTGATAAGGCTGCTTTCATTCTAGTGTCCTCATGCCACAGTGCTGGGGTGAGCTCTGCACACAGTTCCAAGAAGGTGGTTTTCTGCATCCAAAAGTTCTGTACCCACTGCTCATCAACCCAGACCTGCATGCTGATACAATCCCATCAGTCTGCGCTTGTTTCCCAAGCCCAAAAGTGATGGTCCACTGTCTGAAGCTGTTCCATGAATGCCAAAAGCAATCTAAAGTTGCTTCTATCCATATCACACAGCATGTCAGGTGACTGGGAGTCTTCTTCAGTTAGGAACTTCGTGATTAAGCGCACTGCCATCTGACATGTCTTCATGACAGTTATCAGAGCATATGAGAGCAGTGCGGGATCCATCCCTTCACACAGAGATGGTGGGGTGAACAGCAAAAAAGGGCAATTGAAAAATGCCATGAAAGAAAGCTGGAAGCCCATGGAATGCTGGGACAGAAAACAATGCATTCTGGGACATTGAGTCTCATCCGAAGATGCACTGTGATCTGCTCTGTCTTCCCACAAGACCTAGCAGCAGAAGGTATCAAGCTGGACTGTGGCATAGGTACCCACAGTGCATTGCTCATACTGCCAATGATAGTGCCCCACCTGTGGACATGCTCTGCCACCAGAGGAAGCGAGTGTGAACATGGAATACCAATTTTTATTATAGCGCTTTTTGAGTGGCGACATCACTTTTGTCAACGACGAAGGACGAGGCCTAAACAGAGATAATGTTTGTGTGGGGTTCTGTGAGAAGTAATTAGTTAATGTTTGTAAAAGTTGTTCGAAGATTAAAAGTGCTAAGAGTTAAGACCTGAGGGAAGTTACATCTAGAGGGGCAGCCAGCCATCTAAATCAAATAAAGTACCTTGTCCCGGTGTTCTAAAGATGCTATTTCTTGGCTGTAGAAGAGGGCACATGCAGTCCATAATTTACACATGATAACACACACAGACTTCAAAGCACTAGTTGTTCTTGGACTTTCAGAAACCTAATTTATCATTTTTAATAAAAAAGATCTTTAAAAAAATACTTGCTGATCATATTTGCTGTTGGATTTAGGGACATGCTTCATATTAGCCCAAACCTGGTCTCCACCACTGTCAATGCTGATTATTTTGCAAGGCACATATATGGTCTTTCCAGCAGTCATAAGGCCTGTCTTGTTCCTCAGTAAAACTCAGTATCATGACTAGAAGGAGTTAAGAAGCAAAGTTCACTTAAGACTGTAACTAGTTCCCTAAAGGTATAAGAGGAGGGGGACAAGATCTGGTCGTCTTCCATTCCCACCACCCTCAGCCAAAGGCTAGACCAAACCTGATTACAATGGTCAGCATAAACAGGCTCTGTTTCCGGAATCACATTAGGATTAATTTCTCCAAGAGTGCAAACAGTTTGGTGACCTCCTTACCCAATATATGCCACTAGTTAATAAAAATGTCCAGCCATAATCACTGGGATATAAAGGTCTCATTTAATTATTTTAATAACTTTTATATTTTTTATACTTTAATGCAACATTTCTCAAACTGAGGTCCTACTCCAGGGGGTCTGCGGGCCTCACAGATCAACTCCTCTGTATCCCTCCCTCAACTCCTCCCCCTCCCTCTCAGTGCCTCCTGCATGCCAGGGAACAGCTGTTCAGCAGCATGCAGGAAGTGCTGGGAGGGACAGGCAGGAGTGAGGATGGGATGAACTCAGGGGAGGAGGAGGAAAGAAGTGGGGAAAAGTAGGAGTGGGGCCTCAGGGAAAGGGGTAGGGTCTGGGGCTGAGCATGAGGATTGGGGGGTCTTCAAAAAAAATTAAATCAAAATGAGGGCCCTCGGGTTGCTAAAGTTTGAGAATCACTGTTTTAGTGCATCTACTTTAGATTACTAGTCTCTTCCCAATGGCACTTGTATGATTGTCTTGGTAAGATAATTTTTAAGGATTTGTTTTTTTTATATAACATTTCATACTCATCATATTTTGCTTTACAAAAGAAATAGGTAGATGCTAATGCAGTGACTGTGGCACAAACATGGGGACTGATCATATCCCTGAAATCCACGCAAGGAGAGTCTCCTCCCTGTAGAGATACCTGTCACCTACACAGAATGAGGGCTCAGACACTTCTGTGGCCTCCCCCTCACTCGCCTTAGACCCAGAGTGTGTCAGAGGATCCATGAGTCTGGCAACGGGGCAGACTGAAAAAGAGGCTGTGAGGGACGTTCATTATTCCCCTGCAGCTCTAAAGAGATCAGAGAAAAAATGTAACGCAGACTAGGGCTGTACTATTGTTCTCTGGCTCTCCCTCTGTGGAGAAGATCCTTTCTGGGAGGAGTCCACAGATCTCCACCCGTTGCAGAAGCCCTGTGCTTGGAGCTCTGTTAGAACTATGGAGCTAAGGGAATCTATAGAGTTTCTGTGGGTTGATCATACAGCCTGTTCCACAGGCTGCCAAGCCCTATTTCCTCAGTGACTTCGGAGAAATCTCCATAAGGGGAACCTATGAGCATTGCCTGCCTTTAGTTCTCTGCTAATGAGCTTTTCTGCTGGATGAAAAATTGAGCCCGTAATTATTGTTAGAGACGGTTATTTCCTACTGTTGTTGAAGTGTCAAGAGATCTTTAACTTCCACCTGCACAGCTACTAAACAGAAGCAGAAAAGATTCCAGTCTAGTAACAGATGGTGTGGGTGTGCAAAGTGGAGAAAGCACAAGGAGCCATGGCTCTGCCCTCTCTGAGTCACATTCCCTCCTAAAGCTCCATCTAAGATGGTGCAGTTCTTCATCAATTCCCACATGGGTGTGGGTCTTAAAAACACAGTCAAGTGATCAATGTCTCATCCAGAAGCAGGAACATCTAATAGTGCTGAGGCACTCTAGTATGATCTGCATTAGTTACCAAGCCATGTTCTAATACAGGACTTGAATCCATAGCTTCTGTTCAAGAGGCAAGTGTGTTTACTGACAAGATAATGTTGACAGTTTCTCTCCAATGGTAAATTAGTATTACAAATGATTTGACATGTAATAGCTTGAGTAAATCGTAACATGGTTACATGATCCCAGAGATTAATTTAGGCTTTGTCTACACTACTTCTTTTGTCAGTAAAACTTTTGTCTGTCAGGGGCGTGAACCCTTCTTCCCCAACTGACATAGATTTCACCGACAAAAGTGCTCATGCGGACATCGCTATGTCAGCAAAAGAGGCTCCCTTGCTAACATAGCTAGCGCTGCTCATTGGGGTTGATTTCATTATTCCAGCAGAAGAGCTCTCTCCTGACAGCAAAGAGCAGCTACACTGGAGACCTTACTGCAGCACAGCTGTAGTGGTACATCTGAGCTGCTGTAAGACACAGTGTAAGACAGGGATCAACAACCTCTGGCATGCGGATCACCAGGATAAGCACCCTGGCGGGCTGGGCCAGTTTGTTTACCTGCCGCGTCCGCAGGTTTGGCCAATCGTGGCTCCCACTGGCCACGGTTCACTGCTCCAGGCCAATGGGGGCTGCAGGAAGCGACGCAGGCCACAGGATGTGCTGGCTGCCGCTTCCCACAGCCCCCATTGGCCTGGAGCGGCGAACCGCAGCCAGTGGGAGCCGCGATCGGCCGAACCTGCAGATGTACCAGGTAAACAAACCAGCCCGGCCCACCAGGGTGCTTTCCCTGGTGGGCCGCATGCCAAGGGTTGCCAATCCCTGGTGTAAGACATAGCCTGAGTGTCATCAGAGGACAATATAGTGACTGTTCCTACCTCAGGATCAGATGCACATGAATCAGTTTAGAGGGAAATATTTTTTTTAACTTTTATTATTTTTTAGGCTCTGTAAAACTTACCCAAAGTCTCCTCAAAAGCACCTGAAAAGTCTATGGCTCAATGCTTCTCAGATATTAGAGGCATGCAAAGCACTCAAAGAAATGGTCTGACTCAGAAACAAGCTCTTTCTCAGTCTGTTTAGTTTATAAAACTTTAAATTTACTTTCGTTTCTTTTTTAGTCGCCAGGGTTCTGTTTAGTTAAAAGTTAAAACTGATACTTGCTGGTTTCAAAGAATATTTATTCTTAAGACAGTGACATATGTTAAATAATGCTTTCTAAGTGCCATTAGCACACATCTGATCTGAAAATGTACAAATATATACAAACAAAAGCTCTATATTAATAGGCATGCCTAAAATAGATAAACAGGAAGCAAATAGAATGTTTCCAGAGAAGAAACAATGATTGAAATGCATTAAACATAAATAAGCTTTCTTAGATTTGACTCCCTCTAGAGTATTTTTAAGGAAAAGACTTGATAACAGAGATTTCTTTTCTATTACAGAAACCCTCGCACGTTAGTCCACAACAGTGCAGTTCTTTCTAAATGCAATCTTTTTATGGTGAATAGATTCTCTTACACAGAACGTTCCTCTCAGCACCATTCAGAGTCAGCCTCCTGCAGGACTCAGAGCAAACAACAACACGGGAGCAAAAAATGAAAAATAAAGCAATGTTCATTTTGAATAAAAATGTGGAATAACAGCAATGGTATATGTACCCATATTTACCAGCCAGCTAGGCCTAAGCCTGCTTGTCTCAGTCATGTAAGTGGGCCTACTGAAGTCAGCGGGCTGCTTCCATGAGGATGGGGAGTAGCATTTGGCTGATAATGACTGCATTAGAATATAAAGGACAGTTCTTATCAGTTCTTCATGTGCAAAACCCTCATTGACTTAAATGAGAGTGCCCTGGTAGAATTAGCTCCTGAAGCAACCTTTACCTAATCTTGGACAATAAAATGTTCCCAGTGGTTTCCATTCATGGTGCCTGACTTGTCAATTGTCAGGCAATGGTGCCCATCTAGTTAAACCACCAAAAAGGCCACTAGCTCTTCATGTAAATGCTAACAGGCGGCCTCTCACTTTTCAAGGACCATCTGTTCAGGACATGTTTACATGACACAGTGATAAAAATGTTGTCGGCTAGGGGCACGTTGTCTTTTTAATGCTGCTACTGTTGGTACCATTGGTGGAGCTGCCATGGATATGAGCAATGGTAGCACATTTATCAGAAAAAGGCTAGCATAGAAAAAGCCATTGATGCTGGGAAGTGGTGTTTAGCAAGTTGAGTTTTCTGCAGAATTCCTCTTTTTGTTTCTCTGGGTAGCAAAAAAAGACTAGCGTAAACAAGGTGTAGGGTCTTTCAAGGCAGATTATATCTTAATTTATAATGTAAAAACAAGCAGAATAACGCGTGACACTCTTGTCAAACTTCATACAGAAGCTAAAGAGGGCGCAATTTATTCACACCCCTACTCCTTTGCAGGTCACTTTGAAATGCAGTTAGGAAGGTACCCCGAGAAAAAATGCAAACATGCTATAGCTGTCTGGGTACTGAAATAAGAAATAGCATTTGAATGATGGAACATAAGCACAATTGGTGCATGAGTCACTGATTACTCCCCGTCATAGGATGGATCCTCAGCTACCACTTCCTTGAGATTGGTTAACACCCAGTCTTTGAGCACTAAAGCTCCTTTTAAGGAAACACTGGGAATTTCTAAGACTGCCAGACAAATGATTACTTACAGGGATGTGTAGATAGATTAATTTCTGCTGCAACTGCATTGACTTCACGGTAGTCACTCCATGAATAAATTTGGGCCATTATGCCTCAGTATCCAAAAGGTCAACATGACATATTGCATATCTCCCTACATTAAAAAAAAATCCTTAATGAAGTATTTAAGTACTCCTTTGTTCCCCTTTCATGTTATAGCTTCTTATGAAATATTTCAGTGGGTGATTTTGGCGGGTTTGCCATGTTTTGTGAAATCTATGTACGAATGTTTTGTTGAATAGAAGACAAGCTCTATGAGAGAAACCCTTTATAAACTGTATCTATTTTTCATATAATACTTGAAATGAAACTGATTTTGTTCAAAAACTTTACATCTTGGTGTATGCTGACACAGAACTGTTATGCTTGTTAAAATGTAAAACAAATTAAATAGAAATATAAACCAAGCATTTAAACCTAATCAATAAAAAATAAATAAATAAATTATTGCTTACTTGTTTTATAATAGCATTAAAATACTATTATTTGATGAGCAGTCATGTGCCTCTCAGATGTGTCTTAGGTGTTTAATTCATCTAGTCTATCTGTACCTGATGGATAGCAGCCCTTCAGATCACTGTTATTTAATTATTAACCTGACTGAGTAGCATCCCACAGTACCACTGCAGAAATGCATGAGGATGATAATGGTGTCTGAGATTATTTTTTTTAAATCATGAATAAAACAAATGTTTCACATTTAAACAGCTAGATAATATCTTTTGCAGGTTTATTGAGAAAACACAACTCTTGTTTCCCACAAATTGCAAAATGTGACAGCTAATCTGAACGCTATTGCAGTGGATGGGCCCGTGTGATGTCTGCTAATGGACCCTTCCTATCCCACAAACTGGAGTTACTTGCCTTTTTGTTTATTTAAATGACACTGTTGTTTGAAAGGATGGGGGCTTCTTATCCTCTTGAGTCATGCATTCTTTGTCTGGGATCCTCTGTTTAGGCACTTTTAGCACCTCATTAATTACTAACTACAACAAAGTCATGCTGTTTTGCAACTCTAGTGCCCTTGTTAAGAAATCACAGTCCTGTGTTAAAATGTGAAAAGAGACTGTTAACTCCCATATACCCTGTGTGACTCCATATTCCAAAGTGGACCTCTAGTTCCTGTAAATGTGCATACATCTACACTATATAGTAATTTAGTATATTCTGCTTGGGTTAAATAGCTTGCCAAGAGCATGAGGAGAAAACAAGATTCAATACTTTGATTCCAGACATTATGAATAATGTTGTATCATAAAGATACAATTTCTTGATGACTATCCTGCAGTTCCATTATAAAACACACTCTTGTTGCCTTGTCATGAATCTGTGACCATCGAAACCCTCCCATTTAGTGAATTATTTACAGATTAAATAGCTGGAGACTTAATTTCAGTTTCTAAAGCAGTTTTAGAGGATAATATGACCTAAGAAACTGAGAGGCCCTTCACCTCTATGTCTCAGGGAGTAGTAGTATTTTTGTATCTATTTTGTTTTGCTCCATGAGTATGTTAGATTGGTAGTAACTAAACGTTATAACTGTCTGATGACTGTGTTGTGGCATTTGTGAAATTAGTTTACTGATGCCAATGCAGCCCCAGTCGGTAGGTATCCAACTCACAAAATGCTTCATCACCATTGGCAGGCTGAGAGGAAAGGCCAAAGACTGAATGAATGTGGAATATGAGTAACTCCTCTCCACATTAGAGGGGTTCCCTCCAAGTCATAAATTAAGGATCATGGGTAGAGAGTAGTGTCATAAAACTTCAGTAGGACATGCTGAGCCCTCGTCTTCACTTAACATTTAGATTAACCTAGCTATGTCCCTGAGGAGTGCGAAAAATGTACACCCCTGAGTAGTGTTGTTAAGCCAACTTAACTCCTGTTGTAGATGCAGCCAAGTCAATGGAAGAATTCTTCTATTAACCTAACTACTGCTGCTTGGGGAAGTGGATTAATTACATCGACGGAAAAAAACCCTTGTGTTGATGTAAAAGGTATCTACACCACAGCGGCATAACAGCTGCAGCACTGCAGCTGTGCCACGTAGCATCCATAGTATAGACATGCAGTGAAATTTATAACATCTTTAAGGCCCTGATTCAAGAAAGCATCTCTGTCTAGGACACCACAAAGCACATACTTAAATCCCATTGACTTCAATGTGTTTAAGTGCTATCCAGCATAAGGATGGACATAAGCAAGGGATGCTTTCTTCAATAAGACCAAAGGGCTTTGCTGCATCAGAGCCACTCTTCAGATTTGCTATTCCAGAATCTTTCAAGACCTTTAATTTATACCTTTAAAATAATGAAAAGGGCCAGTTTAGTACAATAAGTGTTAATTGATTATTAAAGGTATTCACTGAGGTGTGCCACATGCATTGTATAATTACTAATGACTCTATGGGTAGTGATCAATGGCTCAATGTCTAGTTGGCAGTCAATATCAACCGGAGTGCCCCAGGGGTCAGTCCTGGGTCTGGTTTTGTTCAACATTTTTATTAATGATCTGGATGATGGGATGAATTGCACCCTCAGCAAGTTTGCAGATGACACTATGCTGGGCGGGGAGAGGTAGATAAGCTGGAGGGTAGCGATAGGGACTAGAGTGATCTAGACAAATTGGAGGATTGGGCCAAAAGAAATCTGATGAGGTTCAGCAAGGACAAGTGCAGAGTCCTGCACTTAGAATGGAAGAATCCCATGCACTGCTACAGACTGGGGACCGACTGGCTAAGCAGCTGTTCTGCAGAAAAAGACCTGTGGATTATGGTGGATGAGAAGCTGGATATGAGTCAGCAGTGTGCCATTGTTGCCAAGAAGGCCAATGGCATATTAGACTGTATTAATAGGAGCATTGCCAGCAGATTGAGGGAAGTGATTATTCCCCTTTATTTGGCACTGGTGAGACCACACCTGGAGTACTGTGTCCGGTTTTGGTCCCCCCACTACAAAAGGGATGTAGACAAATTGGAGAGAGACCAGCTAAGAGCAACAAAAATGATTAGGGGGCTGGGGCACATGACTTATGATGAGAGGCTGAGGGAACTGGGGTTATTTAGTCTGCAGAAGAGAAGAGTGAGGGGGGATTTGATAGCAGCCTTCAACTACCTGAAAGGGGGTTCCAAAGAGGATGAAGCTTGGCTGTTCTCAGTGGTGGCAGATGACAGAACAAGGAGCAATGGTCTCAAGTTGCAGTGGGGGAGGTCTAGGTTGGATATTAGGAAACGCTATGTCACTAGGAGAGTGGCGAAGCACTGGAATGGGAGCTGGTGGAATCTCCATCCTTAGAGGTTTTTAAGGCCCAGCTTAAAGACAAAGCCCTGGCTGAGATAATTTAGTTGGTGCTGATCCTGCTTTGAGGAGGGGGTTGGACTAGATGACCTCTTGAGGTCTCTTCCAACCCTAATATTCTATGATTCTATGATTTATCTAAATTTAACAAAGTATCATCCCTCATGACATTATAATAGTCATCTTCATTTAGCAATCATCACTATTTTACAAAATCCTAATTAAGGGCCAGATTGTGGCAGAGACCTTCCAGTGTCTCTTTAAGCAGGGATCAGCCAGTGTGTCTACAGAAAGGAGCCACTCTTATATTCTACTGTTGGCAGTAGAAAAGAATGGGATGATGGTAGGATTATGGCATCAATACCCATGCATCAGTAAGCACAGCTTGCTGGGCAGACGGTGGGAATGCATGCTACACTTGTTTAAAGAGCAGTGGAGTTGCTTTTGCAGTGTGTGCTTATAAGAAATCCAGCAGGAATTCTGGCTGACTCAGCCAGAATTCTTGTTGATGGCTCTCATTGCAGCACAGCTGCTCTAGCATGGGACATTGCTGAAAAGCCACAGTCTTGCCTTCTGTGTGCAGTTGAGTGCATTTAGGGACACAATTCCAAGTGTGACCCATACATTTAGATGAGCCAAAAAGCAGAGATGCCAACTTTCTGCTAAATGCTAAGGCATTTTGTCTACAAGCACTCAAATACTACCAGTGCTACAGAAAAGCAAATAAATAAGCAAACAGAGTCAGAGCCTGGGGTCTCCATGAAAACTTTTGCTCTGTGTTAACCGTATCCTGCAGTCTTACTCCTTCAAAACTCCCACTACCTTGGGGGCTTGCCAACATGGGAAAGTTATACCGGTATATAGCAAGGTGTGAATTTAATGCAGTCAAAGTATACTGGAGTGTCTCCCTGCATGGTCCCACTTACTCTGACATAAGAATGCCTTTTTTCAGTCTAGCTTATATAGCGTTGGAAGGGATTTAAGAAAAGCCGCACACTCACAAAAAACCTGACTCTTGTTCTGGGATGTGTCCACGCAGGGGATTATCGTAGTATCATTACATCAGTTTATTTATTATTATTTATTTGTGTTATTGTAGCAACTGGGGGCCCCAGTCATGGATCAGACTGGGGCCCCCAGTTGCTACAATAACACAAATAATAAACATAGAAACAAACAAACAAAGTCCCTGCCCCAAAAGAGTTTGCATCTAAGCATAAGAGGAGGCAGATGAGATACAGGCAGATGGGGGAATATAAGGAAACAATGACTTAGCAATGGTTTAATCAGGATAATTATACAGATATAACTAGTAAAACTTTCCCATGCAGACAAGCCCTCAGTTTTATTTAGGTACTGATAATGAGAGCTCACCTGCTTGCACTTTCTTAACTGGGCTGCTTACTAAGCATTCGTACTACAGAATCTGCCCACATTTCCTACAAATACTCTTTTATTCTTATATACCATAAAATAGAAAGTCAGCTAATTTCCAATAGCATCTAGATGGCCTGACCCGCAAACCACTGACACTGATGGAAAGACTTGCATTAACTTTAATGGGTTTTGGATCAGGCCCAAAGTGAGGGACACTCTGAGCTAATTTGCTAATTTAGGGCCCAGGGCTCCAGATTTTACACAGGCAAAACTGCCATTGGCTTCAATGGGCTTTTATTACAATGACAGAATTGCAGACATTAGAGATGGGAAAAAACAATTAGGTCATCTAGTCTGTCTCCTGCCAATGTAGGATTGTTCCCTATTGTACATTTTTACTAATACCCTGTCATTACATCTGTTAAAATGTCTAAAGTATAAGTTGCTTCTCAAAGACTGCAGGACTGGAGTTTAAGGAACCAGTTAATTTAAAAAAGTGCAGCAAACAAACCATTGTAGCTCGAACTTATTTCAAGTAAATCATTTCTCATCACTCATTTCTTCCAGTTTATTTAATCTATGAGATCATAATTCCCTATTTGTGATATTAACAGCTATTGAGAATGCTTGCAATGTTACAGTAGATTAAACTCCTAAATTGAACGACTCAAGAACAAATGGGTTATTTTAGGAAGCACACACACACACATACACACACAATCCTAGTTATTCCCTTCTGTGTCCTTCCCAGCAGCACGTCCGGGCTGCTCTGTGTCTATCTTGTTTAGTTTATAAAAACTCTGGGACAAGGACTTTATTTTGGGTCTTGTGTCACCAAGCATATTGTCAGTGCTTAACAAATAGTAATAGTAGATGTGCTGGATTGTGACTGGGAACCTGCCCAAGGCCTCCTGCAGCCCTTCCTCTCTTTGGTGTGCATTACTCACTAAAGTAGATGTGGTACTTCTGTGAGTAAATGCTCACCAATGTGAGTGTGAGTTGCACAGTCTTAGTGCAGTGAGCAGACCTGAAAAGGAAAGAAGATGATGGTTCATACAGTAGGTTTTATTTCCCTTGGGACTAAGCATCAAAATTACTCTAACTCCTTCATTTCTTGTGCTCTCTTCTTCTAAAAGAAAAGACAAGTTGATGATCCTTTTGTTCACTTTTAGGCAAACTGTCTATTTCCAGTGTGGCGAGGAATGATAGAGGGTCCAAAGTCAGCAATCCATGTTCAAGTGGGTAGTTTTTGACCAAAATATTTTTAAAATGCAAAATATCAATTAGCAATGGATTTTTAAAAGAATATCATGATTTTAAATTCTTATTTTGGATGTAATCTGAAATTCTGGATATTGGCTCCTTTTTATTCCAAGATAATTTGAAAATCTAATCATGCCAATATTACATAAAATGGAGCAGTTAGCTGTTTTTAAGTCTAATTTTTAAATTTGTTTTATATCAATAGAAAATTCTTAAATAAATGTGCAGTAATATTTGCAATTTGGAAACCAGGACGCTCTTCCTCTTTTGATTGCAAGATTTATTTTGATTAAAAAAAAACAAAAACAAAAAAACCTACAATGCACAGCTGATGTTGGAATCCACTGCTGCTAGTTTTAATGATACATCAATAACACAGCAAGCTAAGAAATCCTTCACTTTCCTGAAGCAATAGAGGTCCTCGGTCATTTTTTTTCTTTAATAAACTCAAATGTACACACACACACACACACACACACACTCCCCTAGGAACTGCATCAGTTGGTTTAAGTTGCAAAGAACTATTACATTCAACTCTCTTTGCTGTGTATTCTTCTGGCTCTTCATTTCACAGGACCCTAGCAATAGCAGCCTTTTAAAAATGATTCGCCTCCATGCCTGCAGCCCCACCGGCTCTGACTCCTGCAGGCACCCTGTACAGCTGCATAGTTGAGCACCCAGGCCGTGCATGTTGGATTTGTGATAGAATTGATGTCCGCATGAACTTTGCCATTGATAGCTCATCATGATGAGTGACATTAAGGTAAAATCTCATGCCAGACTTTCCCTCTGGCACAAACTCCTGCCACGCGCGACAGCCTGACACTAGCAATATACATCTCATTTTAGCACATAACTGCAGCAATTGGTAAAAATAGTCCGTCAGAGGAGTTGGTTTGAAGCGGTAACCTGGCTCTCTGCACATTGCACACTAGTTCAGCTTCCCTGTCGCCTGGACTCCGGGCGGTCTTTGCAAATCGCATTTCTCTGATCTCACAGAAAAAATAATTCCCTGCAGTAGAAAGTAGATATTATTCTGCTAAATAATAAAAAGAGATTTTAAAAAGATCTGTATAATCTTGGCTATGTTTGGACTTTTAGCCATCTAATAAAGGTCCCAGCATATCTGATTGAAAGGCAAACGGGATACAAACATGCATGTTTAGTGGGAAATGGTCATAGGTATGCAAAAACTAAGCAGAGAGTAACTTTTCCCGTTGAGAAAGCTTGCATCAAACCATACATATTCTATATGTTCTGTTCCCCGCCCCCCCTCCCCCCCAAAGCTAGCAGTCAGTCCCAGCGCGTTCCCACTGGGGTTCAGACGCTGAGTGCCAGGTTATACCAATCGGTTAAATGGGCACATGAGGTTTTTAACTTTGAAGGTTTGTGGAAAGAGACTCCTCTGCGCCTCCTAATGATGATTGTTTATTGGATTAAACCTCAACATCGTTAATAAGAAAGGCTCGTAAAGGGGCGAGAGCTCAAAAAACTATTCCTAAAAGAAACCCAACCAACCAACCAACCAGTTACCTTTCCTAATCCTACAAGACCTCTGTTTTCGAGGCGGAGAAAACCGAGTGTGTGAATCAAGTCCCTTCTTTAAAGGGCCCTCTGGGGGGGAAAAAGTCTAATCCAATGTAAACTCAGTTGGATGGGGAGAGGCAGAAAATAACACTTAAATCTTGCAGGACATTTCTCTGCTACTGAAATCCTGCCAATGGGGTGTTCTGTTTTGTCGCTCTGCCAGTGTCCTCCTGGAACTGACAAAGCCAGACCCTCAGTATTTCCAGAGAGGGAAAAGTGGCATCTCTATTGCCCCCTTCCCTCGCCCCAGTTATCTTCGTTTTGGGGCATCTTCTGAGGCAGTCTGTGGTGAGGGCTGGTCGCTCTGGGGAAGGAGGCAAGACACAATGGCATTTCCACCGAGAGGGTGCTGGGCGCACACCCACACCCGCGCGCATCTCTCCCTCCCTCTCTAATCTCAGGCAGAGCAGCCAGGCGGCGATTGGAGGCTCCGCTTAGGACTGCCCCACGGCCTATTGGAGTCCGCTTTCCACGCTCCATGTGGGCTTGAAAAATCCCACCGCGGAAGGGGGGCCGAGAGAGGGAGGCAGAGAGATTGCAGTCAGCCAGCCCAGCAGTGCTGCCAGGAAGGAGGCTGCAAGCAGGGCGAGTTCCCCTCACGGTGCAGCAGAGGGAGGAATTGCTGATGCGAGCTGCAGCTGTTGCCTTTTGAACTCAGAGCCGCTGAAAAGACCCAGGTTGTCCAGAGCCTTCAACCCCACTGTGCTCTGGGCGGGCAGTCCCGGAGCGCTCCTCATCCTCGCACCCCAGCCTGCGGCTGCTTCAGTTCCCTATTGCGCTCGCCCTCGCCTGCCCCTGGAAGATGCTACTGGTGCAGACTCCTCTGTGAGAGTCATAGGGGAATCCTTGACTCCATCATCCGATCTGCGTGGCTTATTCACTCCCGCCCCCCAACAGTTGTCCTGCACGGAACCCCCGCATCCTGTGCCACTCTCCCCGGGAGAACTTCAGCAGACTCAACCAGCAGCTCCTGCATGAGGAGTGGGGGGTTCAGTGGCAGCCAGGAGAAACAGCGGGTCCCCACCCCACCTGCCCATGGAGGCTGTAGCCGAGGTACTGAATGTGAGCTAAGCAACCCTTGGCTGTAGCGGAGTTTGAGTCCCCCCCCCTTTCCCCCTCGACGCCGCACCCCCTAGAACCCTGCAACATGCTGCCTGCCTTTGCAACAGCATGGACCCTCGCAGCTGGTTCAGGGTTCCTTCTCCTCGGTGACATCCCTCTGAAATTTGCAGAAGACAATTGTTCGGACAATTTGAAAGTGCAATAGAGGAGGAAGGACCTGGATCTCAGTGGGAGACATCAGTGCAGGTATCTCTACTGCGGTGTTATTCCCCACCCCCCAAAAAAGAAGAGAAGGAGAACTATCCCGGGGTTACTATGCAATTGCGACTAATTTCTTGGTTTTGTATCACTTTGAACTTGATGGAATACATTGGAACCCAGCACGCCTCCAGGGTACGGCGACAGGGAAGAAGTAAGTGCGCAGAGATTTATACCTGCTAACTTCTAGTCCCTTCCTCTGCTAGTCACCTGTTCGGTAGCCTCCTGTCTCCCCAGATCCTGCTGCCCTGGCAAAAGATATAGACAGGAACAGGAATTAAACTAACCCTCAGGTATTTCAAGTTAGATTTACTGAGACTGTAGTCCTTTTCTGTAGCTCATTATCATTATTATTGTTAATTATTAATTATTATTAATTAAGGCTGGTCTGGGAGGTGATGTAACGCGCTGGAATGTTTTCTTTCTAAAGGTAAAAAAAATCCCCCGAATATCCTCCCTTATTACAAGTGGATCAGATTAGCTCAGAATTAAATTGCAGTTACCTTTCTGGAGCAATCGCATTACCCCACCCCCTGCCATCACTCAGGGATGAGGAAAAGGACATTTTTCACTCTCGACATGGACTAACCCTGTTGCCTTCTCAGGCATCTTTAACATCACCGGTCCAGCGGTGAGTCACTGGTGCTGGGCTCCTGATGCTTGCCTTTAGTCATCAAGATTTTTCACCTGAGTTCTTGCGAGTCCTGGCGAGAAAGACCCTAGGGGTTTTGCACCACGATTTTTTCCTAGAGTACTGAGGAGACCGCTGGTTCTAGTGTTAAGCTCGCTATTGTGAAAAGCCCTGGAATGAAGAAAGTTAATTTCTGCTTTCTTATCCTGACTCTAACAAATCAAACAGGAGCCACATGGCCTTGGGGTGGGGTGGGGTAGATCTACAGGGAAAGTCATGGAAGAAACGCAGCTGACTAGAGTGAGTGCGCACTGCTCCGAGAGAGGATGGGTTTGAAATGCTGGGCGCAAGCAGGCGGATTTTGATCTCCGCATTGTTCGCCCGTCCAGGTTAAACTGTTCTCTTCTTTTGGTTTGGCCAGTGAGGAGCAGAGCAATTCGGGGTCAGAATCCAGACTCAAGGCAGAAAAAACCAACCACCCAATCAACCAGAACCCCCCTTAGAAAGCAGCTCGCAAAGAGGAGCCTGCCCAAATCTTGGGCAGCGGTGGGAAGTTTTATAGTTTTCTTGTATAGTCTTCTGGGCCAGACTTCTCCCAGTCTACACCGTAGGCACGTTAGGATCTGATCCAGAATCAAGGGGAGCCTTTCGACTGACTTCTATGGGCTTTGGATCAAGTGTCTGATTCCCCTCAGAATAAACTCCCACGAGAGGGGGAAGAAGGGTGTGACTGACAAGTCTGGAAAGGACGATGCTTGCAGAAGAGAGTCAATTAGCCTAGTAAGAACCGTTCTTCTCGTTCATTTCTGCCCAGGCCTTCTGATCTAGAGCGAACCCGGCTTCCTTTGACACTTTTAGCCACGCTGCTTGAAAAGGGGCTGTTTATTTCTGTTTGCCCCGACAGCTCCTGATACGAGGGGGGAAATGTCCGAACACAACAGCCGCCTGTATTTCATCAAACAGTACACGGGGTTATTTCCTAGCTCTTGCTCCGCTCTCCCCTCTCCACCTTGGCATAACTGGTCCTTGAAAGCTTCCATTGTATCACTGGCCTCTTGAATGCGAGCTTTGATTCACCTAAAGTGCCCTTGAAACGTAGCTCCGGAGTGACAGCCCCGGGGGCTGAAGTCTGCACAGTCCCCAGGGCCGCTCAGAGAGGGAGCAGGGCGGGCAAAGTAAAACATATCAGGACGCTCGATTTATTATCCTTGGCGAGAGAAGGGCTCGTGTTCTGATAACTCCCCACCCGCTCCTGGAGCTCCTAGCGGGCACAGTCCCAAAAGGAGAGGCTGCCCTCCACAAATCAACCACCTTCAGGCCCGAAGCAGCCTCCCTCCGCCCCGCCAGACAAGAAAGGGAGAGGCCGAACACCCGCCTTGCTCCAACTGCCCCGACGGGCTCAAGCCCTGGGATCTCATCCTGGCAAGCTCCCATGGAAACAAGCACTAACTCAGGGAAGCCCTGGGGATTTGGCCTATGAACACCCAACACTTGGTCCTTAGCCCTGTCTCCTCCGCTCTGTGCATTTGAGCCTCCTGTGGGTCACTCGATCTGTGCCAGCAGCTGTCAAGTGGGTGGGAGGCTGTGTGCAGGTGGGAACCTCCCTGAGGCTTAGACTGTAGCTGAGTCCTTAAACTCTCCGGGGGGAGACTTTGCCTGGCAGGGGTGGGGTCGGCTGATGAGCACAGGGCACCACAGTCTGTTCTCTTTGCATGCACTCACTACACCGTGTCCCGCTTTGTGAGTGTGGGTGCTTAGCGGGCTGTCCCACAGAACTGAGAATCCGGGCTCATAGTTTCTTTCTCCTTTTGGGATGGCGGGGGGAGAAGGTTGAAGGTGGGGGCAGTAGCCACTGGGCAGTCCCAAGGGTCTTTGACTTTCTCCCTTTCTGTGCACCTTGCCTGCGTTTTCAGACGCTCGTGCAAGGCCCCAATGCCGGGGGAGGTGCGACCCCTTGTGTCCTCTGCAGAGACAGACCCTCTGCAGGTGCAGTTTTGAGCATGGGGTGTGGGGCCAGGTCTCGGCTATCGCCCCGCAGGCTGCTGGCTCAAGAGCTACCGAACAGGGAGGCGGTAGTGTCAAGAGAGCAGCCCCAGTTCAAGACCCCGATTCTGCTCTCATTGAAGTGTTGCTGCTGATTGCAATAGAGGCGGGATGGGTCCCTACGTGCTTGTCTCTGGAAAGAATAAAGGGGAGTAAAGTAATCAGGTGAGGCAGAACAACTGTTTACACCACATTGTGGAGATTCATTTCTTATCCTTTGGACAAACTAATCAGGGAAAGCAAATTGGGAAAAGGATTTACATCAAAGGTGGCCAAGCCCACTGGGTCTTTGTGTTTCAGTAAGGGCCTGATATTCACCAAGACCCAAAGCCATAATTTTCAAAATTGAGTGCCTAAACTAGGCTACTAAATCTCTGCTTAGGCATCTAAGTTGGAGTGGGCTTCTTTATCAAGCACCTGTAGCGCCAAAGGGATTTGTGGGTGCTCAACACTGTTGAAAATTGGGCCATTTTTATCAGAAGTCTATGATAGATTCAGCAGCCTAACTAGGTAGCCAGGTTTGAAAATGTTGGTTCAGATGTTTAACTGACAGTAAAACACAAATTATTTTTTTTAAAGAATGGATTCATTTCTGCAATTTTTCATAGGTCTAAAATACCGTAGTTAAACTAGAGACATGCTAGAGAGCTCTTTTACATAGCATAAAAAGATCAGATTGTTGGAAGTTGAAGCTAGAAAAATTAATGTCAGAGAAAAGGCATATATTTTTGATAGTGAAGATAATTACCCTTGAAAGAGTTTACCTAAGGGATTCTCGTTCCCTTGAAGTCTCTAAATCAAGACTGAGCATCTCTCTGAAAAATCTGGTCTAGTTCCACGACCAATTATTGGGTATAAAGGAGGAGCTCCTGGGTGAGTTTATAATTTATGTATTATGCAGGAGGTCAGACAGGATGATCACAATAGTTACTAGCCTTAAGACCTATGGTTTGACACCAGTGAATCTTCGAACCCTAAAATGATTAAGTGTGGATAAGGAAAACAACTGAAAAACCAATCTGTTTGGTCCACAAAAGATTTGCTCTAGACTTGTCATCTGCTTTACACTTCAGGGAAGCCTGATCTTTAAACCTGTTATTAGGAAAGCACTTTCAAAATTCACTTTATTATTATTTTTTTTAACAAAGGACAGAATACTTACAAACTATCAATCAAACAATCAGTATTTTCTCCTTTTATTAAACATCCAGACCACTTTATTAATTAGATTTTAGATTTGCACTTTTTAAAATACAGATAATTCAAAATATATTCGGCCAGCTCCTCAGTTGGTATAAATTGGTGTAGCGCCACCAGTGGCAACTGAGCTATGCTGCTTTATAAACAGCAAGATCTGGCCCTGAAACTCTAACTTATTTTATTTAGTAAATACAAAGCTCTGTAAAGTGTTTTTACCAACACAAAAGCTTGATCCTGCATTCCTTGCACAAGTAAAACTCCCACTGAAGTTAATGGAAATTGAGAGTGTTCAGTCTATTTCATGATCAAGTTAAATGCCCCGTCCTGCAGGCCCTATAAAGACAAAACTCCCATTGAAGTCAACAACAGGGTGTGGACAAGGGGCCGGGTCCTAATTCAGACATATAGCACACAATGGATAACAGTTCTAACCCGAAGACACAGTTAGCAAAGGGATCAGTTGTTTTATTCTGATAAGAACACTAACGGTTAACAAATTAAGTTGTTTATTCAGGCTCTGCAAGAGACATTAGATTAGAGTGTAGACTGACATAGATAATAAAATAACTTCATAAACATGGCAGTAGATACAGAATTTGCACAAAAAAGAATAGGATTAGGCAAAGTGAGTTATAAATTCAATGATTGTTCCACAGACCCTACATATGGGACCAGGGATATTTGTTTGTGTATAAGAGGCAGATAATGATGCACAACTGACATGCAGGTGTGGATTAGTGGGACATCCCTCCTGCTTCCTTTCTTTCTTCACTGGTGTGATGGTATGTTCACAACAGCTATTGGTCATGTAGAATTATAGATCTCCCTTCAGTGGACCATGGTAACCATTGTTAATTGAGGCCTCCGTCCTGCAAACATGTATGCAAACGCTTAACTCTAAGTACATGAGTAGTCCCACTGAAATTAATAGTGCAAAGCACATGCATTAAGGATTGGCAGGAGCAGAGCATGGGTGCATTTCTACACCAATAACAAAATAGTGACACATAAAGGAATTGCCATTTAAAACACTCCAGCATTTTGTTGCGTATCTGCATTGTTAACTCCCTCACTAGAGGACACCATTCATGTGGAAGTAAAATGTACATTTTATGTTTTTAACAAGAAAAGGCATAGCTTCTACAAAGCACAGTATGATAAAAAAATGTGCAGTTGCACACTGGAAGATTAATTTATTTGAATAGATATTTCCACCCACCAAATATTGAAATACATATTTTTTTTTTTTAAAAAAAGCCAGGACGTATTGCAGTTGACATGGAAATTTGACATGGCCTTCACAGCTGTAATACGCCACAGGTTCATTGTGCCATAGGTGCTGTCATCGTAGACGCTTTATGCTTATTAAAGAAAATAAAGGTTGTTACACCATCATTTTTAAACAGTCATTTGGGTGGGATTAAATTATCCATTGTGCATTTTCTTTCAAAGTATACTTTGTGTGCTCACCTGATGATGTTTTCTCCCTGAGGATTGTATCATTATATTGGTAGAGTAAATGATTTGCTGATGACAAGTCCATCTTTTATTTTTTTGGTGAAAGTACATTCCACATTTTGGGGGCTCAGATCCTGTTCCTCTTGAGGCAGACAACAGAATTCCCTTTGTGTTCATTAGAAGCAAAAGCCAACCCTCTGGGAAAGACCCATAGCAATGTTTCATCATATTTTCATGAATCACCGCCATCTTCAGCAACAGCTGCATTTAAAACAATAGAATATGTTGCTGAAGTCAATGGAAGTATTTCTTCCCCAACATTCTAAACATGATTTCTTTGGCTTGATTAGTTTCCTGTTTTTATATATACATACATAAATAAGTTTTTAATATAGTTACATGTTGTGAAATTATATGCATTATAATACTGCTGCTTTTTAAATACCAACATCTATCCCAAGAACAGAGGATCAGTATGAAGCAATCATAGTGTCAACATAATAGTGTGTAGTTTGAAATTTAAGCTACTGAGGCAATCATTTTCTATAGTTAAAATTACAATTGAACTGAAAAAATATTTATATACTTACAATTTCTTGATGCCCCTGAAATAAGACTGTGTACCAAGATTTTTAAAAAGCCTCTATCTTGCATCTGAAATGTATTAAATACTCTGTTTACAATGGTTTTAGAGTTTGAACCTGCTTCCATTGAAGGCAATGGAAAAACTCGAATTGACTTCAGTGGAGCAGGTCTGAGACCTTAGTCTTCAAGATCTCAAGAAAGGATTTTGGGGTTAGGAGAAATCCTGTATTTGGGTACTTGCAGAGTTTCCCAGCCCTTATGTGGGAGTTACCCATGTAGGAGGACATAAGGCTATGTCCTTTTTGTATCTATGCTTGTAGTACATCTGGTAAGGTGAACTTTCTCACACATAAAAAAGAATAACGATTTTACCACTTTAGCCCATTGTACCAACTCATCCACTGAAATTTCCACTGATGTCAATTGATTTAGCTCAGTGATGAATTTGTCCCTTTAAGAATTGATATTAGTGTGACAAATCCTGAAGTCCTCAGTCAGTTTTTACTGACTGACTTCTTACTCTAGCAACATTCTCACTGAAGGCAATAGAAGTTTTGCCTAATAAAATAAAAGTAAGAACTTCAAGATCTGGCTATTCATTATCCATTGCTTAGCCTGTTTGGATCCTTTTATCTGTGAATAATACAAACACTCTTTTCATTTCACCATAACTATCACCCAACCATTCACTGAGATTATTGGGGTGTTCAAATTTTTGTTTCTTTCATGTTAGGACCAATGGCCACTGGGAAATCTCATTGCTAATATCCAGGGATCTCATAAGAACTTTTTTCCCTGTCCAATGTTTGAGTAAATTGCCTTATCTTGGCCTTGAAATAAATTATAAAAACATAATAGGCTGGTTAAAGATATCAGATAGCTGATAAAAGAAAAATTTATCTCATTTGCAATTTTGGAGTAAGAATGAAACAGCATCATTTTGCCATCTTTGTACCCATATTATTCATAACAAAATGCTCTTATCAGATAACAGGAGGCAGCTGAAACCATACACAGTTATATTAAAGTCTGTCTGCCTGCTGTTACCACAAGGAATGCCTCAGAAAAAAATTATTCTGAAGAAATTCCACCATGCAAAAACAGTCCAGTTTTCCAAGAAATGCTTTGTAGATAATTTAAAAAGTTGGACTTTTGGCAATGGGAAAACTTTTCATACTGGGCATTCAAAATAATTAATTAATTATTAGACACTTTGTCAAAGTAGAAAATTCCAACAAGATTTATTTAAGATTCCCTTAACAACAACATTTTTGTAGCAAATAGTAAGCAGAGTCATATATTGTGCTGTTGCTCAAAAATAAATAAAAAGATAGACAAACTTAATTGTATTCTATGACAAACTGGTTAATATATATATTTTTAGCTGGTGCATTTCATTACTAATTTTTGTGATTAAAAATAACACACGTCGAACTAAGGAGCCTCATCATTTAAGCCCCTCCAGTTGTGCAGCACAATATCACTACTAAGGAGACTGAGACTGCAGCACCAATGAAGTTAATCAGGATTTTGCTTTTGACTTTGGTTGAATGAACCCATCCTGGTCTCCACAGTAGCATTATGTTACCTTGGTATGTTACAGACTCACTGAACAAAATAATGATTGGTGACAACAGAAAAAAAGTATATATTTATATTTAAAAAATGATAATAAAACCCTGAAAGATGTGTCTAAACTAAATAATGTTAACATATAGCTATAAACTTCACCCTCCCACCACCCAGCCTCACCCTGTTGTTTGTCACCGTCACCCCATGTCATGATTTATATTTAGACTTGAAAGATCTCTTAGACAGGGGCCATGACTCTTGACATATTCTATGCGTGCATAGAAGATTCTTGGGCTTTTATGTAAAATAAAATAGCTTATAGGTTTGGTCTAGACTAGTGATGAGTGAATCCCTTCGGTCTATAAATTGGGCTAGAAATCTCATGAATACAGACTCATGATTTCCGTGGCTTCTCAGCATATGCCAAGTTAGAAACACCTAGAGAAGAGCTCTCTCTAGGGTGTGGGGACTAGTGACTAAGGAAAGCTGTAGTAATCTTCCACCGAGGCAGCTGCTGAGGACAGGAAAATGCTGGATGAGGATGTGACAAACACAAGGTAGGAACTTTGAAAATAGCGCAAATCCTTTGTCAAGACATAGGGCATGTCTACACTGCAATTAAAAACCTGCGGCTGACATGCCAGCTGACTCTAGCTTGCATGGCTCAAGCTAAGGGGCTGTTTAATTCCAGTGTTAGTTGTTTGGGCTTGTACTAGAGTCTGGCCCCTAGGATCCTGCGAGGTGGGAGTATCCCAGAGCTTGGGCTGCAGCCTGAGCTGGAACATCTACACCTCAATTAAATAGGCCCGCAGAGTCCAAGTCGGCTGGCATGGGCCAGCCACAGTTGCAGTGCAGACCCTAAAAGTCTTTCTTTAATTTGCCCCTCTGTTACCAACACAAGGCCTTGCAAGCTTCATTATCATAATTCACCAGTGGTGCAGCTCTACTGGTGGTAGCAATGATGGGAAGCTGCAATACTGGTAGGACTGAAACATTTTTACAACAGTGTCATCTAAGCCAACCCTGCAAGATCAGGCCCTGTTTTAAGTGTATAGCTGTAAATGGATGAAAATGCAAACCAGAGATGCAGGAGTAACCAGCTGGTATAGCAATACTTGTAGTACATCTCTTGACGCTCACATCAGATATCAACACAAAACAAAGCTGGTAAAACATGACACATTAATACGTTTATAAAGTTTATGTCTGTTATCGGCACACCCAGTAATCCCAACCAGATTGATGATAGCTTACTTTAATAACAACATTTTTGATTCATACCAGTTCAGCCAAACAGAGGGAGGAAAATCAGCCAGTGTCTGCACAGTGTGCCTCCCACACACACTTCACTGCGTTATTGCATTGCTTGTTCACTGCGGTTACAAAGATCAGTACTGGCATGTAGTTCCTTAACTTTTTCTAGGCTAGGGAAGACAGGAGGTTTACTTATTTTTTTTTCATCTTACATTGCTGAATAGAATATTAATCTACATACTCAATATAGAACTAAATGAGATCACAGGATATTCATTTCACATGAGAGTTGGAGGGAAATATTTGTATATGCATTTGCTAAACAGCAGCATTATTAGATCAGCGTGACTATTGCAATAAATATTAATATTAGAGTAGCACCTAGAGGCCACAACTGAGATCATCCCTTTTTGTGCTAAGTGCTGTACATACACATATTAAGAGACTGTCCCCATCCTGAAAAACTTAAGATCTAAATAAACAAGACTGACAAAGGATGGGAAGGGAAACAAAGACTGTTTCTGCAAACATTCGCTTGCAATTTGAAATGAATTGGCTTTGTCTTTAGTCATGCCGGCTTTGTGTTTGTGTTCCATTAATGTTCTAGCAAGCTAGCTTTGCTAGTGTTAATACTTGTGAAAAGTGAATTTTAAGCTCAGATGCTCCAATACAATCAGAAGTGAATATAGAATTCTATGTTGTAAAATTTGTAATTCATGCTGTGTTACGGCCGAGTGTGTGTGAGACCTGGAGCCCTGGTTAGATATGTTACTTAAGTCATCCATATAGGGAACTAAAACAATGCCACATGGTGTAAGTAATTAACCAATATGATGCACTTTTTAAATATTTGCAGCAAACCATTCATGAAGGATTTACAGGCCACAAATGATTTGCTAAAGAAAGTGACAAACAATTTTGGCTAAAGAATAAATTAAGCAAATTGCTAACTATTCCTCAACAGAAAATGTCACAGGATAAATTGTCCATTCTGAATCATTCACCCAACTGTAATCATACATTCAACGCACTATATAATATTGCTCTGTCTGTAGGAGTCACTACAATTACACTTTCAATTACATTATTCTTCTAGAGAAAACACTAAGGCCTGGTCTACACTACATGTTTAAACCAATTTTAGCAGCATTAAACCGATTTAACGCTGTACCCGTCCACACAATGAGGCCCTTTTTATTGATATAAAGGGCTCTTTAAATCGGTTTCTGTACTCCTCCCCAACGAGAGGAGTAGCGCTAAAATCGGTATTACCATATTGGATTAGGTTAAGTGTGGCCGCAAATCGATGATATTGGCCTCCGGCGGTTCCCACAGTGCTCCACTGTGACCACTCTGGACAGCAATTGAATTCAGATACAGTGCCAATGAGGAAGGAAAAAGCCCCGCGAACTTTTGAATTTCATTTCCTGTTTTGTCCAGCGTGAGAGCTCTGATCAGCAACGGGTGGTGAGCAGCCCAAATCTAAAAGAGCATCAAGCCATGACTGTACAAGAAGATACTGGTGCTGATTGCTGTATGGGGAGACAAATCTTTCTATCAGAGCTCTGTTACAGCGAAGCGAAATGCCAAAGCAGTGAAAAATCTCCAGGCCTATGATACAGAGTCCCAGTTCAGTGCTGCCGTGACATGCATAACAGAAAGCCAAAGTCAAATGACGCTCATGGAGGGAAGGAGGGGTACCAAGTTACTCCAGCTATCCCACAAGTCCCCACAGTCTCTCGAAAAGTATTTGCATTCCTGGCTGAGTCACCAATGCCTGTAGGGTCAAACACATTGTCCGGGTGTTCAGGGTCTATCTTGTTTAATTTACCACCCCTACCCCTTCCCATAGATAAGAAAAGGGAAAAATCGTTTCTTGACTTTTTTTATATGTCACTCTATGTATTAACTACATTGCTGCGCTGCGTAAGACATGGTGCCTGCAGCAGATAAACAGTAGCATCCTATCTTCTCCTCCTCTCTGGTGGAGACGTAACAGTGCAGTTAGGTACTGATAGCGGATCTTCGTCATGAGCCATGGAGTCTCCTGGCATGCTCAGGTGAGGCCGGCTGGGGCGGCTGGGTAAAATAGGAGATCCTGGTATTCCCATAGATGTAGTTGCGTATCTATTGAACAAGGCTGGTAACCATCGCTCATCTAACAACTGGGGGGCTGAGCTCCATCAGCCCCTCCTTTCATGTGTAATAGAGGAAGTTTTAATACTGCCTGACTATCAAACAGTGGATGCTGGTGGGCTCCTCTCCCCCACATGCTAATTCCTTGCTGCGAACTATATAGCCAGTCTGATGGCGCCTTCCCCCTCATTTATTATCTCGTAAACCAAGTCAGTGTCTGTTCTGCATTCTTATTACTATCACACAAAATGGGGGGAACTGCCACGGTAGCCCAGAAGGTTTGGGAGGAGGGAGCACGGGTGTTGTTGCGGACATCCTAGAATGGCATGCCGCTCATCATTTCTGTGGGATCTGACACGGAGCGGCTGTGCTCTCTGATACACTGGCTCTCTAGTATACTTGCCCCATATTCTAGACAGGACTGACTCCATTTTTAGATACCATAAAGGAGGGATTGACTCGGGGAGTCATTCCCATTTTTGTCTTTGCGCCCCCAGCCGACCTCAGCCAGGGGCACCCATGACAGCAGCAGATGGTACAGAAAAAACCCCGTCATCTCATCGCCAATTCACAATGGCGCAGCAGACGGTACAGAACGACTGATAACCATCTTTGCTGTCATGCAAAGGCAAATGAATGCTGCTGTGTAGCACTGCAGTATCGCCTCTGTCAGCGGCATCCAGTACACATATGGTGACAGTAAAAAAAAGCTGAACGGGCTCCATGGTTGCCATGCTATGGCGTCTGCCAGGGCAATCCAGGGAAAAAAGGTGCGAAATGATTGTCTGCCGTTGCTTTCCCAGAGGAAGGAATGACTGATGACATTTACCCAGAACCACCCGCGACAATGATTTTTGCCCCATCAGGCACTGGGATCTCAACCCAGAATTCCAAGGGACGGGGGAGACTGCGGGAACTATGGGATAGCTACCCACAGTGCAACACTCCGGAAATCGACGCTAGCCTCGGACCATGGACGCACACCACCGAATTAATGTGCTTAGTGTGGCCGCGTGCACTCGACTTTATACAATCTCTTTTACAAAACCGGTTTATGTAAAATCGGAATAATACCGTAGTATAGACATACCTTAAGGGTCCAACACTGCTAAAAGCTGTGTGACCTCATTTCCCAGTAAAAATAATGGGATTTGAGAGTATTTGACCCCTTCATTTCAGTTTATCATAGAAAAATGACCCTTTACATTTTTTTTCTTAAATATTGAATATCTCAGAACAACATACATTGTAACATAACAAAATGGATGAGCTGGGTTCTCAGCCAATAATGCAACAGAGACCCAAAACATATTTGGGTATTTCATAGTTGTGTGATCTCTTCAAGGGCCAGATTGTGTCTGATCCCTTCACGGATGCAAATGGTAGAAGGAGGTCTCAGCGATTCTCCCTTTCTGTATCTCCTCCCTAGGCAAGGATTGGTCACACAGATGAGCACAAAAGTTGAAGGCCTGCACAAGTGGGCACAGCTTGGCAGGGAAAAGATAGTCCTGTTCCCATTTATGTCAGCAGTGTTGACCAGCCATCTGTCAAGATGTGGTGCAAAGGCCAACACATCTCTTCCTGAAGCACAGTTCTTACCCTGGCTCCCACTGGAGCAGGGCTACTCACACCAGCCTCAATGTAAGCCACAACAGAGCCCAAATTAAGTAGATTAATCTGAGATTCCTTTTTGTTTTCTTCATTTCTGTGGTTCATTTGTTACATAAAAGAGGCAGCTAACCAAAGAGAGAACCACCACTAAAGACCACAGCAGATCATGAATTTCCAGAGTTATTTCACAAACCATCAGTAAGTTATTGAAAAGGAGGCTGCAAGCCTTCCTTGATGAGTCTTCAGAGCTAATCCTACAGTTGTCTGTAGTTGCTGCTGCATGCCATTCCTGCCAAACTGGTGCTTTCTAAGATGAACAATTTATGACTGCCTGTTTTAGCACCATTTGCCGGTAAGTATTATATTGTTTATCCAGGAGACATTGAGGTCTGCCTTTTCCAGGGAGTAGTCCTCTCCAGAAGAGGTCGGTCATAGAAATTGCAGAACTGCCCCCACGGAGGAGAGTTTAGACCGAATGAACTCTCTCAGTCCATACCCAATAATTCCTAATTCTCTGGGCTATCTGTCTCTTTCAACCCCTAGGACCACTCCATTGACTTTCAAAGGGACTGGATCAGGGTGAATTACTTCACAAAGCCGAAGAGTCTGATGCTGCTCTCAGATACACTTGAGTCCAGAAGCAAGTAGCTCCACTGAAATCCATGGAGCTATACCAGTGAAAAAAACCTATGTGAGATCAGTGTCCTGCCCAAGTGTTCATACATTACCAATGACATGCACCCTCATAAATTAAAAAGCATGGTCGTTGCTGGGGGATTTTTGTTCACAGTCAGTGGTGGGAAGACCAGCAATGTATTTCCTTTGAGAAAGGTGCCAGTAAAGGGAGGAAGGGTATCCACCTATAACAATTGTTGTAAATAAGACATCTGCAAATTGTCATTAAATGGGGGGAAGCAACACTTGTGTTGCTTTCCTCCTGCTATAATTTCTCACTTTCCCCACACAGCAGTGTCGATGACTACAGCACGCTCTCTGATCTCTCATACTTTCTCACTGTGCTACCTTCCCAGTCCTAATTAGCATCCTGCCTTTCCGCTGCCCCCAGGAATTTACATGTGTTGAATTTGGTGACTGTTTCAGAGAGTGCTGATTTTCCCAGAGCAAGAAAAATCTTTTGACCTCTTGCCCTGGGATCTCCAAGCAGCCAAGCATGTAAAGTTGCTCATGTGCATGTTTGATGGATAAGGCTGGCTAAAGGACAAGGTGCAATGAGTGAATGTATCAAACAGGAGAAGTGGGGCAGGTGGGAGGGTGGGAGCGGCAATAATAGCATCACGCTGATACTTAGGCTAAATAATAATATGCTCAGCTTGAGAGTTTTTGTTCCTTTAAACATTTTAAATTATTTAAAAAATTCCCTATCAAACCACTATTCTTTCTTAAATACCCATTACCGCCCTCCTCCCAGAACAAGTGATTCTGAGTTTGCTGCTGATTAGTTTCTATTAACTAATATCCATTAGTGCCCTTCCCTCTGAGGTATTGTCCCATCATGGAGCACCATACCACTGAGCCCAGAAGCGACCACTGAGACAGAGACTACTGTCTCTGTTGTTGTCCAGGAGCAGGATGGAACATCCATTGATTAATTATGGAGCACATGCACTGTAACTCAGAGCTCTGAAAATTGTCTTTAGGCCTGCCCGCTCCATAACCATTCCAAATTCCTGCACCTTCCCCAGCAAGTGCCACAGAACACCTCAGTGCCCAGAACTGCTGACCTCAATGTAGATAGCCATCTTTTTTCCACACTTTGTGCACATCTGTATTCTCTATCATGACTGCAACTGAATAGCATCCATTAAAGGAAAAAGCTACCTCCACTTCTTGGCCTGCTATGGAGCAGTAAAATATAACAGTCAGCGCATGTGAATTTACTGGAGAAATGTGTTAGTCTGAAGCCACTGAAATAGTGGCTCACTAGTTCTCAGCAGGAAGTACTGTATTCAGTATATTCTGGCCAGTGTTTCTCCACTTTCTTCTAGGTAGCCTGTACTGATGAGAGGGTAGTTGAGACTCCAGCCCATTCAGTCTTTGTCCTCTTGCTGAGGTAGCCAGCAAGACTGCCAGTTCTCAGAGCAGTTTTTATAGTGTGGACACATCCAAACAAATATCAGAAGACAGACCAGGGCTGGATTTCAATTGGTGATTTATTGGTAAAAGTCATCAGCTCCTATTACCTGTTCACTGAGTCATCTGGTCCTTTGGCTTCCAACAACTATAGGGAGTATTTTTGTTCCTATTGGCATTTTGTTGCTGGCTACAGTGGGAGCTGGGGAAGGCCTTTAGCTTTCCAACTTTCTGTCCATGTGCATCCAGGTTTCCATGAGTGTCTGTGGTTTTCCTTTTAAAGTAAGTTAGACATTAACAAATTGTCTGGGCCCACACCTTTGGATATAAAAAACTGCAATTCTGATTCTGCTCTCCTTTACACCAGTCTTTATAGCTTCAGTGGAGTTACTCCTGATTTACACTGGCCAGAGCAAGAGCAGAACCAGGTCCAATATTGCTTATGGCTGTGTCATTGCTGCAGAATCCTGAGAGCATTCATGCCATCCCAGCATACATATGGATATATTGGAGTTGTCTGGATGCTTTTAAGTTATTAACCATTGAAACAGACTTCAAAATTTCAAATTCTAAAGTTGAAATAACAAAGAAAAAGAAGGGCCGGGGGGAAGAAGGGAGTCAGCTGCCAGGTGAACCACCATTTTCACCAGTTCATGGGAATCTCTTGTACATATTTTACTACCTCTTGTGCACTTTCTTTGCCTCTTCAATAAATATATTCCCCATGATGTAAATGAATTGCCTGCAAGCACAGTAAAGTTAATATAGAAGAATAAATCTCAACTACCTAATGTCAGGTCAGAAATATAAATCTTATCTAATATGCCAGGTCAGAAAGGAAGAATACTTTCAGCTGAAAATAGCAAATACTTTCCAGTACAGAGCACTAACTTTTTTTCCTCTAAAAATGTGCTGCTACTAATAAGATGAGTTGAACAGTCTCCTTTTAGAACCTCCAAAAGAAAAATAAACATGCAGAACAGAGTTAATTTATAAAATGCTCCAACATTTATCTTGGCAGCACAGTTTCAGGCAGTGAGATTTCTCTCTCTCACACATGCACATGCATGCATACACACACACACATATTTGCATACACTTCCTATAACAAGGGCAAATCCTACGAATAATGGATATTTGAGCAGGGCTCTCCTCTGCTTTGAATTAACAGGACAAATCCCCAGATTCTTATTCAAGCAAAACTCCCAGTTTGAAATTAATGAAAATTTTACCCAAGCAAGGCCCTGACCCCGCAAATACTTTTGCAAGGGACTGATCCAAAATCCACTGAAGTCTTTGTTTTGACTTCAGTGGCCTTTGTGTGTATCTTTACTCAGGCGAGTAGTCCCATTGACTCTCTGAGACTGTTTCTGGGAATAAAGTGAAGCATGTGCATAACTGTGTGCAGGATGGAGGCCAAAGACCCAAGGGCCCAATCCTGCAAAGTAGCAAGCACCATGGTAAATTCAGGGCACTAAGCACCTTGCAGGCCTGGGCCCTAAGTAAACATCCACAATTGTCTGGAGTTCTCCCATCTCTTGCAGCAGCTGCCTTCCTTACATACAGTTTATTTACTCCAGGGTCTACAAAACAAACAATCACTTCCCTTAAGACTAGCAGTGAGAGCGAAGTTTTTACAAGGGTAAGACACAAAAGTGGTTCTCAACCACTGTACGTGAATGACTCTTATTCTAGAAGTACCTTTTTGTTATGCAATCCCATCATGTTACAGAAGGCAGACCCTGAAATATTAAGATCAACATAAGAGTGTAGCAACAAAGCTGTATTTTTCCCCTTCCTTTTTTTTCCATCTGGGAAAATGCCAGCAATTTCCAGCACTCATTCTGACAACTGTTCTGCTGTAAATATTTAGATGAATCCTTTCCATTAGAGATTAAACAAAGTGTAAGTAACTGTTCCTAAGTGATAGCTCTTATTAATGTTTGTAGCTGCAGGCATTGTACAAACTTATATGTGGTGTACCTCAACACTCCACACAGAAAAAGACAAGATAGAAGGCAGGAGCCAGAACGAAGTGTAATTTGAGCTTCACTCTGTTATCATTATAAATAATCAGTGCAGAGACAGCATTCTGTAATGTGTGCACACAATGTTTGGAGATCTTCCTAGATAGTAACTGGCAGATCATGCTAAGGAAGTACACCAACCAGTACATTCTAAAATGATATATATCAAGCTGAAAATATACTCCTGTACAAAGATCTCACAGTCCCGGGTTGAATTTTTTCTTTATATGGTCAGCATCTGTGAAAAATAAAGGGCAAAAAAAGTCTTTGCTTGAACAAAAATACCATATCTTAATGTCACACATTAAACCATAAAACAATTACTTTATCAGCAAGGTCTGTGCCTTAGGAGCACTAATCTGGTGGAACTCACCACGTGTATCATATTCCATGCTTTCCTGTTTGAACAGTGTTTGAAGTGTTTAAGGTGTGCTCTGATATCATAGACAGTGAAGTGGTAAATGGCATAAGTGGCCTCAGGATGCAAGTGAGGCACTGGAGTAGTAATATTTACAGGGTCTTCACCACACTGGAGCCAATTCGGAGGTGAGGGGAGAGACTTATTTACAGTGAGTGATTTGGCATTTGTAACAATCCATAGGCCCATTACACTGGGGAATTTCACAGGTGAAAATATACACAGGGCTCTGTGAAGAGGATGAACATCATGCATATTATATTTCTATCATTGCAGAATTTAGTTAGCCCAAACAGTGAAAGGTTTTGATCCTGATTCTGTGGTCTTTACTCAGTTTCTTACCTCAGTTTGAAAACAATGAGAGTTTGCCTAAGTAAAGACTAAGTAAAACACTGCATAAAGAAGGACGGTAGGATTGAGCCCCAGGTTTACGGTATTGCACTCCTCACTAGGTGGTTTTAGTTTTCATTGGGAACCCCCCCTTTCTCAGTTCCTTGCACTGTGTGACACTGCCATTCACTATTGGGTCATAATTTTCTTGGTAGTGCTCCAGTCAGAGAAGACGTGTGTAGTAAAGCTTGCAGAAGGTGCAAGTGCTATGTACAGTGTCTCAGGTCCCCAAGGCTGGAAGGCCTGCTGCTGACCTAGGCTATCTGCTTTTCGAGGTCAGGTATGCAGGAATCATCCATGTAAGGTATTTCTAGTGCTCCTATCATCATAGTATGTAGGTGTCAAAGAGGCAGGCTGCTCTCTCTTTTCATGGGACCCCTCTCTTTCTTAAGGAAATGTTCTTAGCAGGTCAAAACTCAAAGGTGGGCTTTCAAAAGAAGTCCCCTGCCCTCCTCTCTGACAGAAGAAGGATGTCAAGAGGGTGTCAGGCAGTGGGGGCGAAGAGGAATACAATGGTTACTTCAGTTTTGTCTATGCTGGGCGCTTAGTAAATGGGGCTAATGGGGCAAAAAAACCTACCGGTGAAGGACCTGCAGCAAGTTGCTTAAGCATGTGCTTGACTTTAAGCATGTGAGTAATCTGACTTAATTGAAACCATTCACATGTTTAAAGATAGGCATGTGCTGTAAGTATCTTGTTGAATCAGGGCTGATGTCACAACTATGAAGTGTGGATGAGGTATTGCAGGGTGCAATACCACCTGCTGCCACTGAGGTAATGCCGGGTGGGATTGGAGCTACTTCTGGTGGGACTTCTGGCCCAGCCATTCCCAGACTTTAGGTGGCAGAGGGAAGAGGTCTACAGTAACAAGGGTTTCTGTAGGGCCAGCTCCACATAGAAAGAGCACAGGGTTGTCTGATATGCTTCCTGCTGCCTCTGCTTCTGTATTATCATACCCAGCAACAAGTAAGGGAGATTTCTGAGCCTCATGGCAGTGGTGGGTATCAGGTAGGAGGGGAACAGTTTTGAGCTTGAAGATAGGTTTTCTAAGCTGGGTTGCCTGTATGTGGGTGGGTGGTGTATTTGGGGTCTGTGAGTGTCAGGCAGGAAGGGTACAGAGCCCAGGGAGTGGTTCTGAATGTGAAGAAGTTACATGGGAAGAGGATGGGTTCTCAATTTGGATACATTGGTGAGGATTGGGTTGAAAAATGCTAAGGAGAATTAGGGTCGCAGATAGCTAGTCAAAAAATGTCAACGTTAAAAATGTTGGTGCAATTTTTGGCCAAAATTTTGGATTGTTGTCAGTGGAAATAGTTTCCTGTCTGAACTAGTGATCCAATGGAAATAAAGTGTATGTTTTTAACAGTAAGAGTAATTATCCATTGGAACAATTTATGAGGGTCATGGTGGATTCTCTCTCAGTGACTATTTTAAAATCAAGATTGGATGTTTTTCTAAAAGATCTGCTCTACGAATGATTTGGGGAAGTTCTATGGTCTGTGTTTTCCAGGAGTCAGACTGGATGATCAGAATGGTCCCCTCTGGCCTGGGAATCTATCAAACTAAGGTGATCTTCCATCAGCAAGTTAGGCAAAGACTACGTCATTTTAGAGAGATGTTTTTTTTTTAATATATTATTTTTGTAGCATAGTCAAATTAATGTATTATTTAAGGTTGAATTTGGTAACACAAACATCCTCAGTGTTACTGGTAGTTTTATAGTTTATAAAAATAATTTATAATAATAATTGGTACATATGTAGCATTTTATCTTTTCAAAATATCCTATCTAAATATCAGTTAATTATTTCTCTAATTATACTCATAGCAGATTGGTAAGAAGATATTATTGCCGTTTGACAGATGGGGAAACTGAGGCAGGGAAGTTAACATCTAAGACCAACATTTACCAATGAGAGTGGCCTAATTTTCAGAGATGCTGAGTACTTACAATCCTTGCTGAAGTTAAGAAGAGTTGTAGTGCTCAGTGCGTCTGAGAATCAATGGTTTACAGATGTGACTAAGGGCTTGTCTACACTGGCACTTTACAGCGTTGCAACTTTCTCGCTCAGGGGTTTGAAAAAACAGCCCCCTGAGGGCTGCAAGTTTCAGCGCTGTAAAGTGCCAGTGTAGGTGGGTTTTTTAGAACACTGGGAGAGCTCTCTCCCAGTGCTGTGCCATGACTACACAAACCACATCAAAGCGCTGCCGTGGCAACAGGATCAGAGCCAGGGTTTCTGACACCCTAGGCGGACGGCCGTTTCGCTGCCCCCCGCGGCCCCAGTGGAGCTGCTGCAGTCATGCCGGTGGGCGGTCTGCTGGTCTAAAGCTCCGGTGGACCTGCCACAGGCATGACTGTGGTAGGTCCGCCGGAGCCTTTAGACCAGTGCACCGTCTTCTGGCATGACTGCGGTAGGTCCCCCAGAGCCGCGTGCCACCCTCCCGGCAAAATAGCACCCCCCAAAAATTCTAGCGTCCTAGGCCATTGCCTAGGTCGCCTAAATGGTAGTGCCGGCCCTGCGTGGCAATGCTTTAACATTGCCAGTGAAGACATGCTCTTAGGAACAAATTCACTATTGCTGTAATTTGGTGCGACTCCATTGACTTCAATGGAATTGTTCCAGTTTACACCATTGACTAATTTGGCCCTAAATATGGATTTAGGGCCCTAAAGTTGAAAATATGGGCCTAAGCAACTTGCTTAAGGTCCCAAAGTAAGGAAGAGGCAGAGAGGGGGTTTGAATTCTGGAGCACCTAATTCCCGGATGCTTGCCACTCAAGTTTGGCCCATCTGCCCTTCTGTAAATTGAAACAGAGGGACAGATGAGCCACACTTGAATGGCACTGCACCCGCAATTGATTTGGGAGCCCTCTCAAATGAGGAAGCCTGGGGCAAACTGCCTTTCCCTCCCACCCCCTGGCAGCCCTTAATGCGAGAAATGTTCTGCTGCAACAAAGATAGGAGGTTTGGGGGGGGTCAGAGTAGGATAGTCCCATGAAATGCAAGAATGTTGGGAGGTCTGTAATACCCATTCCTGCACTCATTCCTTTAGATCTTAAACCTTCTGATCATGTGGACCACATCTTAGTAGAGATTATCTTGTGGACCAGTACCCCTCCCAGTCATGATTCTGCCGTGAAAACTGAAGGGATTTTTTTCAGTGATTTTCTCTCCCTCTACCTTTTATCTTGTGCTTTTATTTACAACAGTTCAGAATGGTAGCCCTTTGCACAGGTGTAAATGACTTTGCACAGTTGTAAATGACTACACAAGGAACAGGGTAGCGAAGAATCCAGCCCTGCATTTCCATTACACTAGCAATAGCCTGAAAGAAATGCAAAAAACTCTGTGAAAAGAAAGTCCAGAAAATTGAAGTTAGACCCACTGAAGGGATATGCTGATTTCTTGTTTGGACAAGTCAGCTGTGGCTCAAACTCACTGAACCTTTTCCCTACGCAAACACTACTTAGAAGAAAAAGATTTCTCGTGCCAAGATGAAAAGGAACAACATATATGTGACTCGGAGAAGAAGGGATATATGTGAAAGATGGATGTGAAAGATGGATGTGAAAGATGGCTTTTAGGCTCTTAACTAGAAAAAGTTGTTCCTTCTGCCTTTTGAAAGGATAGGAGGACTTTCGCTGTTTCCATTCCACCTATACAAAGCAGCTTTACATTCCCTCAGTAAGACACTCATTAATTAATGCAGCAAACTTACATGGTTTGAAAAAGGAGCAAATGTGTGATGCTGAACAACTGTATGGACAGATGTTCGGTATCTGGAAAAAATATGTAGTTTTAATTTTTCTTTCATTGTGCCAATAATTTCATGCAAAAGGAAGGCAAATCTGTTGAATTGCTTCAGAGCAGTCGGTTAGACACAACGAGAAAAATTACGTGAAATCAAAAGGATGATTTCTAATCTAACTTTTGAGATTTCCCCCTTGTTCTACACTAATGTATTGTGATAAAATCAACAAGCACCTTACCATTAGTTTGCCTATGCTGAGTTTCAATCAGTGGGTATGCTACATTAAAACCCTTTGAGACATGAAGATCCAATTTTGTTCATAAGGTAACAAATGTGGAGTTGGTTTTAAAGAAACTGGAGTTTATTTATGACAGAAAACTCCTGTGAGGCAAGCAGTTCTCAAATTGCAGAGAAAATAGTGAATCATTATGCCATAGTGAAAGTATTAATTTTTTTGTATTTGCTTTTATCCACAATTATTTCTTTCTCTCTTTTCTATTGATCTTCAGAGTGAGACTGATGAGCATCATAAAGCTCATTGTTAGCGACGAGACCATAATACTCCTGATGCTATCCCATGAAAAGTGCTAATGCCATCCACTGACTCAACAGTGTATACGAGCTCCAGCCACATGAATTATGTTGGGGAACAACATCTAACTATGTCTGAAGGGACCATAAGGATTATGTTACTGAAAACAGAAATAACCTCATTGCTTTCAATGTCTCCAAGTTATTCTGCATAGTGTCAAAGAGCTCTTGGTTGTTCTATATATTTCATACATTTTAAGGCCCAAAGAGATCACTGTGATCATCTGGTCTGAACTCCTGCATAACACTGGCCATAGGACCTCGCCCAATGATTCTTGCATCTAGCTCAATAATTTATGGTTGAACTACAGCATACTTTTAGAAAGACATCCAGTCTTGAGTTAGAGACTCCAGGTGGCTGAGAAGTTACAGTTTCCCTTGGTAATCTGTTACAATGATTAATAACCTTCACTATTCAAAATTTGTATTTTATATACATTTTATACTTTTCTGCTCCAACTTCTGAACATTAGATTTTGTTATGCATTTTTTTTGCTTGATTGAATAGCCTTCTAGTAATCTATGTTTTCTCCTTGTGTAGGTACTTATAGACCTTGAGTTTTACACTACCTAGAGTATAATAAGTTTAATGGCAAAGGAAAGGATGTGTGCAAGAGTTCATTTCATACTGGAATTGATTTTGGAGAAAACACAGAATATTAAACTGGGTCCACATTTTAATATGCTGTATTTTTTTGGTACACATGGGGTATGAAGACAATTGACTTTAATGGAGTTGTTTCTGATACTGGTATAATTTAGAAAATAATCAGCCTTATATTGTTTACACATAGAAGAAACTAATCCCAACATTTTCAAAGTATTGTGAGGCCTATCAGCCAAACAGTTACATCTGATATAAATGGAACGTGCGTGGCACTCTGCTTTGGAAACGTAGAAAAAAAACAGCCTATTCTAACTTCCCAGCACACTTCTATCAGCCTAATGGCTATGCCACCTGCTGTTAGGTTCTTACATGTTAAGCAGGACCATACTGTGTCAGTACTCAGATGGAAGATCTTCAATGAATGTCAGTATGCTGAAAACAGTGATGCTGGTGATTCCATAAGTGGCAATTACCCTTCTGAGATGGGTCTTTAACTAGAAACACTGCTGTAACAGTTCACTATCACCATTCACAAAAGCAATGAGAGGGGTTCTCCCACAGCTATAGTTAATCCCCCTGCCTGAGAGGCTGTGGCTACATCAGTTGAAGAATTCTTCTATCAACTTAGCTGCATCTACACAGGGGGGATGGGTCGACCTGACTACAGCACTCAGAGCACAAAATTTTTCACAGCTCCCCCTACCCCAACAACATAAGTGAGGTGACTTAACTTTTTAGTGTACACCAGGCCTTAGTACTGATGTAATGTCTCTGCATTGGGCATTGTCCTGCTGGAGGTCTGTCTTTCAGCTGAGCTGTAAAAGTGAGTGATCACTGAGTGATCAGAGCCTAATCACTTGTGGATGTTAACAATCTCATCATTTTTTAAATAAGAGTAGGAGTACTGGCAGGGCTGGTGCAAGGATATTTTGTGCCCTCCCTCCCCCCACCTCTGCACATCAGTTCATTGAGGGGCAAATCCCATGAACCTTTATAGACCCCAGGGGCCAGCCTGCCCAGGGGCCAGCCATGCCCAGGGGCTGCTCCCCAGACCAGGTTCCCTCCTCCCCACCCCCTGAACTTCCCTGGAGGGTGCACAGCTCCCCCATGAGCCCTCCCCATCCCACCTCAGCAGCCCCCGCCCTGAGTCCACTCACTGGGTTTGCCAAGCTTGAGCCGTTGCAGCAGCTTGGCAGGGAGGAGCCACCTTCAGGAGGTACCAGAGAGCCAGACTGTCCTGCTTGCGGCAGCAGTGAGCCCCATCCATGGAGGAGCCGGTGCTGTGCAGAGGGGCAGCAGCCCTGCAAAGGCGGCAGCGTGGCTAGTGGGGAGCAGCAGCACCCCCTGCCCCTCCTGCCTGGCGCCACCCCCAGGGGCTCCTGCAGGCTGCAGTGGATGCATGCAGGCGCCGACCTCCTATGCACCCCCCGGCTGCCCCCTCACCATGCTCAGGCTCTGCACCTCCCGGGAGTGTAAGCCACCACCATTGCCCCTCCCGGAGCAGGCTCAGGGCCCCATACCCCAGCAGCTCACATGCCCAGGAGCCGTAGAGGCTGAGCGTGGTGAGGGGGCAGCCGGAGGCGCACAGGAGCTGGGGGGCACATGCATCTGCTGCAGCCTGCAGGAGCCCCCAGGGCGGGGGTGCCAGGCCGCAGCCTGGGCAGGAGGGGGGGGGCGTGGGTGGTCCCTGCTAGCCATGTCACCACCTTTGCAGGGCTGCTGCCCCCTTGTACCACACCGACTCCTCCATGGCTGGGGCTTGCCGCCCCTGGAAGCTGACGCTCTGGCTCTCTGGTGCCTTTGGAAGGCGGTTCCTCCCTGCTGAGCCAGGGCACTGCTTTTTTAGGGTTACCATATTTCAACAATCAAAAAGGAGCGTGGGAAGAGAGCCCCACCCAAGCCTTGCCCCCATTCACTCCCTCCACTTCCTGCCCCCCTCAAAACCACCAACCCCCCCACTTCTTGTCCCCAACTGCCCCCTCCTGGGACCCCTGCTCTAACTGCCCCCCAGGACCCTATCCCCCACCTAAGCCTCCCTGTTCCTTGTCCCCTGACTGTCCCCTCCTGAGACCCCTCACCCTAACTGCCCCACTAGGACCCTACCCCCTACCTGCCCCATTCATACCCCCACCCCCAGACCGACCCTCAGGACTCCTACTCCCCATCCAACCACTCCCCACCCCCTGACAGACCCCCAGAACTCCCGACCCATCCAACCCTCCCCCTGCTCCCTGTCCTCTGACTGCTCCGATCCCTCACCACACCCCCTCCCCCTGACAGGCCCCCCCAACCCATCCAACCATCCCCTTGCTCACCCACAGGACTCCTCTTACCACCATGCTGCTCCAGCCACTGGCTCCACATGGAGCCAAACTAAACAGGCTGCGGAGCACACAGCCCCTCCTCTGCAGAGTTCTGGTGATGCCACGCTGAGGCAGAGGGAGCGGGGGAGGGACTCTGCCTGCTGGAGGCCAATGGGAGCAGCTAAATCAGACCCAGGTGCCCAATCAACCATGCCACACTCTGCATGAGGGGAAGGAAGGGGAGGGAGGAAAAATCCTGGATGCCCCCAATCACTTGGCAACCTAGGTAGGGTGACCAGACAGCAAATGTGAAAAATCGGACAGGGGGTGGGGGGTAATAGGAGCCTATATAAGAAAAAGATCCAAAAATCAGGACTGTCCCTATAAAATCGGTACATCTGGTCACCCTAACCCTAGGTGACCGCCTAGTTCACCTAGTGGTTGCACCGGCCCTGAGTATTGGCCACAGTGGGCTGTGCAAAGTTCAATTCAATCTGGTTGCACTCGTTCTCCCTAAAACTCCACCTGCAGTTTCAGCTGCATTCAGAGTTTACTTCCTCTCACAACCTAGTGTACTGTTAAAGAGCTCATGCATTCACCCAAGAAGTAAGAGATACTTCACCTACCTCTTGGGTGAATGCAACAAGTCTTTAACAGTACACAAATTTGGGAGAGGACGCACTTTGCAATGATGAATTATGCATCCCAACTCTAAACTTAATTGATCATTATAAAGTGCTTTGAAAACCTCTGCTAAAGGGTCCTATAGATTTGCACATTTTATCTGGAGTATTATTACTATTATTGGGTTATACCAGGGGTCGGCAACCTTTCAGAAGTGGTGTGCTGAGTCTTCATTTATTCACTCAAATTTAAAGTTTCACGTGCCGGTAATACATTTGAACATTTTTAGAAGGTCTCTTTCTATAAGTCTATAATATATAACTACACTATTGTTGTATGTAAAGTAAATAAGTTTTAAAATGTCTAATAAGCTTTATTTAAAATTAAATTAAAATGCAGAGCCCCCAGATGGGTGGCCAGGACCCGGGCACTGTGAGTGCCACTGAAAATCAGCTCATGTGCCTCCTTCGGCACCCGTGCCATAGGTTTCCTATCCCTGGGTTATACTATACTGTAAATTTTTAAGCAGACTTTAGGTCACAATATGGATTATGATTATTAGACTCTTTTTCTTCAACTGAGAATTAAAAATATCTTCACGTAAATTTTCCTGATTATTTAGCCTCAAATCTGTTTGATTTTCATTTAATCTGTGTTGTTAATTTTCAGACACCTTGTTGTTATCATGGGGAAAAAGCAAGATGATTGCCTCTGAAAATATTAATAAACAGTAAACATCAGTTATAAGGTAGAAGAGATAGTTCAGGGATGGGTCTGGGTCACCAGTTTGATTCTAGCTGAAATTGTGAGTAATCAAATTCTTTACCCCTCTGAAGGTTGTTCAGTAACCCTTTAGTGAAATTAATTAGTTGTTTCAAGTAGGAAAGAATTTTGGTGTGTTTTTATGCTATAAATAATCACCTGTGCTGTCTGTTCAGCAACGAGGCCTAGGCGCCGAGGCATCAGTATCGCCAAACCGAAGCATTTAAAAAATTAAGAGTCAAAACTCTGCCCCTCTGCAACGAGTAAGACTAGAAACCTATTTTTATAAAAAAGAAAGAAAGCTGAGATTTCCACATGGGAATCACATGGTTGACTCTTACCACTGTGGGGTTCCAGCCTTTGGCCTAAACAGGGGCAGGGCTTCAAGGGGAAGAAGAGGAGCAGGAGCGGGGCCACGGAGGGCTCAGGGCTCCTGCATGTGTCCCCTTTTAGCATTTTAAAAAGATGGTCATTCTGCACAAAGCTCTTTTAAAAAATACATTGTAATTGGTCTTTGAACTAGTTACAGGGCTTGGAGATTGTTTTCACATTTATATGCAGGCAAATTCAATGTAAGGATTTTTGTTTGTTTGTTTTACAGTTTTAGAAAATGTGTTGGTTTTAAGGACAGGGGCCCTTATTCAGGAAAGCACCTAGGCATGTGATTAATTGTAAGCAAATATTTAAATTTCATGGAAATCAAGGGACTAAAACACATGCATGAAGTTAACCATATACTGAAGTACTTTTCTGAATAGGGATGGATTTAAGCATGTATGAACTGGGGCCAGAGTGAGTACTGGCAGGACCGGCGCCAGGGTTTCTGGCGCCCTAGGCGCCGGGCCATTTTGCCGCCCCACGCGCGGGTCTCGCGGCTCTGGTGGAGCTGCCGCAGGTCCACCGGAGCCGCAGGACCAGCGGACCGTCCGCAGAAATGCCTGCGGCAGGTCCACCGGATCCATGGGACCAGCAGACCGTCCGCAGAAATGCCTGCAGCAGGTCCACCAGAACCGCGGGACCAGTAGGCCCTCCGCAGGTACGACTGCGGCAGCTCCACCAGAGCCGCCTGCAGCCCCCCCGGCAAAATGCCCCCCCCCCATAATACTGGTGCCCTAGGCGACTGCCTAAGTCGCCTAAATGCAAGCGCCGGCCCTGAGTACTGGTAAATGTAAAAGGGAGAGTAGACATAAGGAAGTTTTTCATGATAACCCAGTAACTACAGCATAAATTAATACTGGGCTGGCAAATGTTGGTGCTCAACATAGGGAATGAGAGGGGCCTTTTGATTATAAATTCCTCCTTTATCCCTGAAATTTCTGACCCTTTTTGTTATTTTTCTTCTTTCTTGCTGCTCTTGGCTCACCAACCACAGTTCTAGTTTGCTGGATACAATTCCCAAAGGGTACATTCCTTTTTGGAGTAATTCATCCATCCCTTTTGCTTACTTTAAAGGAAATGCAGCACCCCTTGCAGAAGGCAGAACAGATTCCTTTGTCTGTATGCCCAGTCATAACAGCCTCTTTTCCAAGTCTAATCCAGTGGTTCTCAATCTTTCCAGACTACTGTACCCCTTTCAGGAGCCTGAAGTCCGAGTCACGTCACCTGGGACTGAAGCATGTAACTCAGCTTTGTGGGGTCCCCTATGGCATGGGGTCCCAGGCAATTGCCCACTTACCACCCCCTCATGCATGTGAAAAATAGTGTGCGCCAAATTAGAGGCCACTTTTTGAAAATTTGGTCAAAATTTTCAAATGAGACAGCCTAAAATTAAGCACCCAAATCCATATTGTAAACATTAGTGTATTAAGCATCACAACATTTGTATGAGACAGGTGTTATTCCTATTTTGAAGATGAAAAAATCAAAGCACTGAGAAGATAAGACCAAAATTTTCAAACTTGGGTGCCTGAAGTTAGGCACCTAATCTCATAATTAGAGCAACCACGAGGGATGCCCACATAACCAAGCACAATTCAACTTTTCCTCTGTTTCTTTCCTCTTTCTTGATCTTGGAGCTGACTGTGTCATCTAAACACAACTTGACTGCGGCAGCCCAGTGTTAGGAGTGGCGATGTTGCAGTCATTTCAAATACAAACTCTGGTTCATGGCAGCCCAATGTACTGCCGCAAGCCACTGGCCACCATTCAAGCTGCCAAACATTCATCATGTTGGACATTTTAAAAATAGCTGCTGTGATTTAATGTTTTTCTAATATCTGAGGGGTGGTTGGTCTTCACCAAAGCCCTATTTAATTGTTAATTAAATTATATTGGACAAGATTCTAATACTCTGTGTGGTATACTTCTATCATTCATTCTGCATTCTCTGAAATTAATTATTTGCAGCACGACAAATGTGCCAATTTTTCCAACACCATTGCTACTAGAAAAAATGCTCCTCCACAGAGCCCAGTTAGGATACTTCTGAAGTGCCAAGAATATTTTGTAAGTTGGCTGAGTATTATGTCAACTGAAAAGTTGTTATCTCATGCTATGAAATATCCAATGGACCATTCCATCTGACATGTTTTGGGCAGGGAGAGATGTTTTTGAAATGTGCACTTACCTAAATGAGCACTGTTAGATTATAACTATCTGTTCTTAGTGACACTGGTGTAATTCTGGATAAATTATTTGACAAATATTGTTATTGTTGGTCAAATACTATATTAAATGAATAGTTTTTAGCCAGCTAGTTGAATTGGTGAGAAAATTATAAATATAACAGCAATATTCATTAGAGTATCTAACAAATAAAATTCAACCACTTTTAGGAAACCATGAGCCTAATACATAGAACAATGATCATGGTAATTAAGTGTTTATGGTCTGATTAACTTAAACTGATTTTTAAAGACACAATAGCTTTTTTCTCCTATTTTTCCTCTTCATGGTGTTACTATAAAGCAAAGTTAAAGTTTTTTGGGTGCCTTAACTGTGCATCTTACCTTAAAATATTTTGATGTCTTCAAGTATAATCTTAACACTGAATTTCCTGGGTTTGTAATGCTTGATTGTAGTATGATTACACTATCCTTGTAATTTTTTTTTTAACCTCTGAGTTACCAATGAATACTCTCAATCTTAACTCCATTTTAATTTTTTTTTCTTCTTTGACTTTCCTTGTTTTTTTAAAAAGAATCACTGAAAATGTTATACATGAACTCTAAATGAAGAATCCAAGGAGAATTCTAGCTTGTGATACTTCTAATGATTTGAAGATACACCTCTATTCTGATATAACACTGTCCTCAGGAGCCAAAAAATCTGACCACATTATCGGTGAAACCATGTTATATCGAACTTGCTTTGATCCGCCAGAGCGTGCAGCTGCCCCCCCGCCCGGGAGCACTGCTTTACCGCGTTATATCCGAATTTGTGTTATATCGGGTCACGTTATATTGGGGTAGAGGTGTATGTATTATCAATTTAAATCATGTAAAAAAATTTAATGAGAGCTGATCAGAGAAATTTTGATGGAACCATATTTCATCAGAATATACGTTGGAATAGGATCAATTTTTCCAGAATTTCATTTTAGAAGAAAAATCGAAAGAATTCTGACTATCAAAATGAAATTTTTTCATTTTGAAAAGACTTTTTGTTTCATTTTTCTTTTGCATTATATATTATTACACAGTTTTTCAAAAAGGTAGATAATGAAAACCAGAATATTTCAATCAACCTCAAACAAACATTTTAAACAAAAATTCCTTCGTAGAGAATTTGTAAAATCTTGGTTTGTTATAATTCAGAATAAAGCAAGATTTCAAAATCTCAAAATCCTTTGTGAACTGAAATGTCCATCCTCTGCACATTTTTACTGTTCCCTCTTAAGGTCAGACTTAATCAATATACCAGAGTAATGCAAAGCGACCAAAGCACACTAACCAATTAAATTGTATTTGAAGTTGCTTCATATTGCCAGAGTAGCACAAAAAACCTGAAGTATACTGGAGAATCTGGTTCTTAGTTTGTAGCTGATGTTGGTTCAGAGAGCTGTGTTGAAAGGGCAGGGGAAGGAGCCCCATCTGAGTGTATGCTTTATGATTCTTCCCAGCGCTCATCCTTCAGTTCCCCTGGCAGTGCTACAACTGAGCCATCAAAAGTCAAGGAGTCTGTCAAGTACCAATGCCCAAACTGGCATGCTGCCACAAAACCTTTGAAGAATAGTGACAGTTGGGTTCAGTCGTCTACTAATGAGAACTTTTGATACTTGGGCCCAGTCCCCCTCACATCGCTGACTCACTACAACCAACAGAATTGTTGCATGCAAATTAGCTTTAAAGGAAGAGTGGCGGTGTAATTAGTAACCTCTGATGTTATAATGGCCCCACTTAAGAGTTGCCTGAGCTGTTTACTTGACTCTGTTGTCTCAATAATCATAATAATTAGATATATTAGTCATTAATAATTTAGTTTAATTGCAACTTAATTTCTCCCAATATAGCTTATGAATAATATTTCAATTAATGTTAACTACATTGAAAATTTAATGTCACCATCATTCTGTTATTAAGATCATTCAGAACAAAGAAAGGACACAGCTGTTGAATTTCTTACGACCCATTTTAAATCATTTTCATTAATAAACTAAATAAACAGAATTGATTATAAATTTTCAGAGCGATGATTCTGGGCTCAAAGAGTAAATGCCATAAATTTGGGGAGGGCATGCTGTAATTTTTATACAAAACAAAGGATTTGAATCCTTGTCTTCAGTGCAAAATGGAACTCAGCTTTAACTATGGAGTTGCAACTCCAGAATTCTGCCTCCAGAATTCTGCTCTGTTGAAAATGAATGTATTCCAAGTGGTGTGTTTTAGCAAGATCGTAAACCATCTAGCATGGTTTTGTGCAGTGATAGATACGTTACAATCATTTATGGGGAAATAAATGGTACTTCATGTACTAAATTTCTCTCATGTAGAGAATCTCACTTCTTCAGAAGCTCTTTACACCAATATTCTACATGAGGATGAACTACAAGCTGTGAAGAACAGTATCCCTGATGAGGCCATGGCACACCTGGTGGCTGAGCTTTGTGACTTTGTCCTTACACACAACCATTTCAGATTTGGAGACTACTTATACCTTCAAGTCAGCAGCACTGCTATGGGTACCCGCACGGCCCCACAGTATCCAACATTTTTATGGCTGACTGAGAATAATGCTTCCTCAGCTCTCGTCCCCTAGCACCCCTTCTCTACTTGCTCTACACTGATGACATCTTCATCATATGGATCCACTGAAAGGAGGCCCTTGAAGAATTCCACCTGGATTTCAACAATTTCCACCCCACCATCAATCTCAGCCTGGCCTGATCATACACTAGCAAATAAGTGATGTCACATAAACACCTGCCCTATAACCATGGAGCTGACATAGAGAGACCGATTATACCTACCTACAATCCAGGACACATTCACTACGACATTGTCTA